>NW_012101299.1:2523112-2596226 GCF_000951045.1 Mandrillus leucophaeus
TTTTTAAGACAGAGTCTTGCTCTGTGGCCCAGGCTGGAGTGCAGTGGTGTGGTCTCAGCTCATTGCAACCTCTGCCTCCTGGGTTCAAGCAATTCTCTTGCCTCAGCCTCCCGAGTAGCTGGGATTACAGGTGTGTGCCAGTACATCTGGTTAATTTTTGTGTTTTTAGTAGAGATGGAGTTTTGTCATGTTGGCCAGACTGGTCTTGAACTCCTGACCTCAAGTGATCCACCTGCCTTGGCCTCCCAAAGTGCTGGGATTACAGGTGTGAGCCACTGCGCCCGGCCTCTTTATTCATATTCTTTATTTGACCTGACACTGTCATCATGTTTTCTTTTGGTTTTTTGATCGTGGTTTCATTTAATTCTTTGAACATATTTATAATGGCTACTTACAGATCTTTTTCTGTGAAATCTGACGCCTGGTCCTCTCACATGGAGTTTATGTTGCCTGCTTTTTGTTGTCGTTGGATTATAGGTTATACTTTCTTGTTTCTTCCATATCTTCCATATCTTGTAATTTTTTGTTGAAGTCTGGACGTTTTAGATAATACGTCGTAACAACTCTGGGTGCTGGTCTCCCTGTTTTCCCACACCTGGGCTTATTACTGTTATTTGCTTCTTTACTCCTTTGTTGATTGGCTGGGGTATTTTAATGAAGTGTTCACCCCTCCCTGGAAGCTTTTGATGTTGCTCTGCAGTGACCACAGCCTTGGGCATGCACAGTTACCCTGGGATGGTTGTCATGGCTTTTATTGTCTCTCTCTGAGTACACTTTCTGTAATGCTCTGGGGCATAAATTGCTTTATAAATTGAGCCCATCACATTCAGGCTCCTTTGAATGGATAGTGTCCATGTTAGTGTTTGAGATTTGTTCTGACCCAAGCAGAGGCCCTGCTCACCTGTCTGTGTCCCCATTTCTCTCCAGCACAGCAGCTCATCTACATTCTGGCCATATTTCCAGCTGCTTTTACCACTCTCTCCCCAATTAGCTCTCACCAGAACTCTCCCTCACTGTTTCTAGGAGCACTGTTTGACTTGAAGTCAGTTTCTTTGGAGAGTTTTGGAGCACTCTGGTTCTAAATGTCTGCTTCCTCACCCCCCACCTCTCTGAGCCACAGCACTTGTGCTGTGGCTGTGGACAGTGGTGTAGCAGTCTTTGGGGGATACCCTTGCCTTAGGAGCTGAGTGCCTGGGAAGTGGGGGAAGGCAGCAGCCCCAGGTCTCCTCAACTTGACTTTCTTGGTGTGGGACCCCCAGTCCTTGACCCAGGGCAGGGGTTCTCTGGGCCCAGCAGTGTCTGTCCCATGAATGGGACCTGAGTGGAAGAAAGGAGCCCATCCCTCTCGCTCACACTCACCCAGAACTCAGCCCTCAACAACGGGTAGGTGGGGGTGGGATGTGAAATGCGGAGGTCCTTGTCCTCCAGCTGGGAGCTGAGTGGGGAGGGAGGGTGTCCTGTGTTCTTGGTTGCACTGGTCTCGAGTGGAATCTTAGCGTTACTGTTTCGAGGATGAAGAGGGGTGGGTCCTGGTTTAAAACCCATTAATTCTTGCTTCCATTCTTGGCAAATTTTTGGTAGATTTCTGGAATAAGTGTCTTTTCATTTGTTGTATGTCTTTAGAATTATTCTTAGAGACTCTAAGTGGTTATTATATAAAACAGTTTTCACCAGGCTCACAGAGAGAGGACCCATGGAGTTCCTCGTTCTGTCATATTGGAAGTGGAACTTCTTGAGGCTACTAATTCTTTAATGTCTTTAATTCTTGGATTTTCTTTTCTTTCTGCTTCTTTTTTTTTTTTTTGTTAAAGCCCTCGTTCTGTTTGGTAGTTAGTTGTATTAGGCCATTCTCACAGGGCTATAAAGAAATACTGGAGACTGGGTGATTCGTAAAGAAGAGAAGTTTAATTGGCTTATGGCTCTGTAGGCTGTACAAGTGTGGCGTCAGTGCCTGCTCAGTTTGTGGGGAGGCCTCAGGGAGCTTTTACTCATGGTGGAAGGCCAAGCAGGAGCAGGCACTTAACCTTATGTGGCAAAAGAAGGAGCAAGAGAGTGAGCGGAGGTAGGGAGGGGTGCCACACTGTACAACAACCAAATCTCCAGAGAGCTCACTGGCTATGGTGAGGACAGCACCAAGCCATGCCGAATCTGCCCCCAGGACCCAAATGCCTCCCACCAGGCCCCACCTCCAACACTGGGGATTACAATTCAACATGAGATTTGGCAGGGACATATATTCAAACTATATCAGTAGTGTTTGGTAAGAGTAGATATATTACTTCGGTAGAACTTGGTTGATTTCCAGCTCCAGGCTGGGAAAATTCTGAGGCTTTGTATCATCTGGCCCTCCCTACCCCAACCACCTACCCCTAGGGTAGACTCTTTCTGGGGAGACAGATCTGTGTGCTGCTGTCTCTCCAATTTCTTTGCTTGTGTGTATGTCTGAGATGAAAACCTTTAATTTCAAT
This sequence comes from Mandrillus leucophaeus, assembly GCF_000951045.1. Lineage (NCBI taxonomy): Eukaryota > Metazoa > Chordata > Mammalia > Primates > Cercopithecidae > Mandrillus > Mandrillus leucophaeus. Next base: position 2,525,581 of record NW_012101299.1, read on the forward strand.
TCTTTGTTTACTAGGAATAAAAATAACTTTGTCAGGTGCCACCCATTTGTCAGTTCTTGTATTTTAAAATACATTGTCAAATTTAATGTTCCAGCAAATTTATGAAGTAGACAATAGCTTCATTTTTACAGAAAAAGCAACAGGCCTCTAAAGGGCTCTGCTCTTCATTGCTCTTTCTTCACTGTCCATTTCAGTAGCCACTTGTCACACATGGCACCAAGCACTTGGAATGTGGCTTGTTCACACTGAGATGTGAGATGTGCTGTGTGTGCAAAATGCGCATTTAGTATGGAAAAAATGTAAAATATGCTGTTAATATTTTCTGTATTGATTACACACTATGATTTTATTTATGTATTTTTATATATATATATATTTACATGTATATTTATATACACACTTTCTTTATGGAGACAGAATCTCCCTCTGTCACCCAGGCTGGAGTGCAGTGGTGCGATCTCGGCTCACTGCAACTTTTGCCTCCTGGTTCAAGTGATTCTCGTGCCTCAGCCTCCCAAGTAGCTGGGATAGCTGGGACTACAGACGTGCACCTCCATGCCTGGCTAATTTTTTTTTTTTTGTATTTTTTTAGTAGAGATGGGGTTTTGCTGTGTTGGACAGGCTGGTCTCAAACTCCTGACCTCAAGTGATCCATCCGCCTCAGCCTCCCAAAGTGCTGGGATTACAGGCATGAGCCACCACACCTGGCCATACGTACTGTGATAATATTTTGGATATACTATGTGAAATAAAATGTATTGTTAAAATATGGCCTGTTAAAGTTTCATCTATTTCTCTTTACCTTTTATAAATGTAGCTACTAGAAAACCTGGAATTAGGTGTGTGCTTATACTTTCGTTGCTCAGCACGTCCTGCATAATCTCTGTTTTGCTTAAGTGGAATCTTAGCTTTCCATGATTTGGAAAAGTGTGACAATTACAAAAAGTATTGTAAAAGTCTCAAACTTTTTAGCACATCACATTTTTTTTACGCAGTAAAAAAACACTCAAAACCCATTTTATTAAAAAAAAAAACACTTTAATAACATTTGTGGGTTTTTTTTGAAAACCTATTAGTGATTTTTCATGTCCAACAATATTCAGTGAATTGGTTTTCTTGGATAGCTTTGTGTTTTTTAAGATGTTTCATTATTTGAAAATGGCTAAAGTGTTTATGACAGTCATATATGAAACTTTTGTAATTTGAAATGTCAAGTCAGGAATCTTTAAAAAAGTTGTTTTAGTGTTTGAATTATTTGCATTGTATCTATTTTAACTTAGTAAAACTGACTTCAATGGACTGTTCTCATAGATGATGACTTTGACCAGTTTGATAAGCCTGGCGCGGAACGGTCGTGGAGAAGAAGAGCTGCTGATGAGGACTGGGACAGGTACGTGCCCCCTGTGCTTCACCTGACTGCCCGTGCCGATCTCTGTCATTCTAACCCTTGGCTCCCGAGGGGTCTTTACTGAACACAGCACCTTGACTACCTGGTGCTCTCTCTTGAGTGGGGCTGTCCCTCCTGGGCTAAAGTGAAGCTTCTCCATGCAGAAGGCTGACGTGGGCTCCTGTTCCAGGCCTGTGTTGTATGGAGGGCTGCCAACAGATCATAGGTCTTCTGTCCTTTTTCTTTGTTTTTGTACAGTAATGATACTGACTGTGAACACCCAGAGCCATTACTGGAGTGGCCTGTGCCAGAGTTCCTTAAGCTCTACTTTGTACTGAATATCTGGCTACACTTTAATGTTTTTTCCATTCTAATATGTGTAGATGGTATTTCACTAATTTTAATTTTCATGTTCCTGGTTACCAGTGAAGATGAAGATACCTGTTTAGGAATGGATGAAAATGACCTGTTTAGGAATACACACAAACACAATTTAAAAATCCACAGTAATGACAGATGGTAGTTTGATAGAGTGGTTACCTCTGGCAAGGAGTTATAATAGAGGTTAGAGATGTGTTCTGGGAGAAATACAATGTGGGCTTAATCTGGGTGGTGGGGCTGAGAAATGTAGGTTATTCTTTATAACTTTTTTAACATCTTAAATACTGTGTTGAGAAAATGTAACAATTACTTTGAAGTTGCAGTCAATTTGAAAACGGCAGTGTCACATCTAGAAGTTTTATAGAATAATCTACCTTGAGAACTATGAGGCCCTTACAGTCCACATAAAGCTGATTGCTCTTCAGTGACTCATGCAGTGTATTAGGAGTCTCCAGAGCAGCAGAACCAAAAGAATATATACAGAAAGATTCATTATGAAGGACTGGCTCGCGTGATTATGGAGACTGAGAAGTTACACGGTCTGTAGAGTGGTGTATTTCCAGTGGCCTGTGAACCGGGGGAGCCAGTGATGGAAGTCCCTGTCTGAGCCTGGAGGCCTGAGAACCAGGAGCAGCCATGTCTGAGGGCAGACGATAGCTCAAGAAAAGGGTGAATTTGCCCAACTCCAACTTTTTGGGTAATGTCTGCCCACATTGGTGAGGATGGATTTCTTTACTCAGTCTATGGATTCATCACTAATCAGCTCTGGAAGCACCCTCATGGACTTTCACAGAAATAATGTTTTGTTAGGTAGCTGGACACCTCTTGTCCCAGTCAAGCTGACGCACAAAGTCAGCCAGCATGCATTCTGAAAATCAAATAGTGCTTAAAAACGAAGTGTTTCCTAGAAAAGAAATGGTCTTACTAGTAAGTACTAAAGCTAGTTTTGACTAAAAAACTGTGATGGTGAGCTGAATAAAATATTAAGTGGGTCTTTTAGTAGCTTACTCATTATTTGGAGTTCCTCTTTGAATGGTGTGTTCATATCTGTTTGTTTTTCTTTTGGATTGTTTGTCTTTTGCTTATTGATTTTAGGGACTGTTTATATTATACTTACTGGAAATTTATTTTTATTGTTTATAGATATCTCCTCCCAGTCTGTGGCATGTGTTTTCTTAAAAAATAGTCTTTAACTAGATTTTTGAAAAGAATACAGTCAAGTGTATAATATTCTTTCTTATAGTTTTTTATTCTTTTTATTAAAACATGAAAGAAATGTATTTGGAAACTCTTTTCAGACTTCCAAGAAAGTTGTAAGAATAATACAGAAACTCCCACTTAACCTTCTCTTACACTCATGAGGTGCTTTTTGTCAACTGATGTTGTTACTTTAATTCTTTACATACATGGATATACTGTATATGTAAAATTTTCTTTCCTGTACTATTTGACAGTAGGTTGCAGGAGTCATGCCACTTCCGAATGCTTCAGTATTGTTTAGCATGTATTTTCCCCAAAACAGGAACTTTCACTTATATAAATATGGTATAATTTTTAAAGTCAGGAAGTTTATCAAACATCCAGTTCTATATATGTGAGGTTTGTTGTTGTTGTTATTTTGGGGACAGGGTGTTTCTCTGTCACGCAGGTGGAGTGTAGTGGCGTGATCATAGCAAGCAGGAACTCCTGGGCTCAAGTGATGCTCCTGCCTTGGCCTCCCAGAATGCTGGGGTTACAGGCATGACCTGCCTAGTTCTATTTTTTTGTTCTAGAACACTCTGCCTAGTTCTATTTTTTGTTCTACAGTGGTTATTCAGATTTTTGTCAGTAATACTCCTACCTTGGCCTCCCAGAGTGCTTGAATTGGCGTGAGCTAGTGTGCCCTACCCAGTTTTAATTTTTTATTCTACAGTGGTTATTCAGAATGTTTTCAATTGTCTCAATAATTTCCTTTATACCCCCCAAAAGAATTTTTTGTTCTGGTTCAAGATTCAATGCAGGATCATACATAGCATTTTTCTTTCATTGTTTCTTAATGTGGAAGAATTTTGTAGCCTGTCTTTTATGACGTTGACAGGCCATTTATTTTGGGTTTGCTGGTGTTCCATTGTGACTGACTGTAGGCTGTGCCTTGTGGTCAAGGGTAGGTGATGTGCAGTCTCCTGAGTGCCCACTTCAGGAGGCGCAGGAAATTGGTTTGTGCTTTTTGTCCTTAAGAAATTCTTCCCTAACTTGTATTCTGGGTACCTCCTGCGTGTGTCTATGATAGTTAATTTTTTTTTTAGATAGATACACAGTCTGCCTGAGATTGATTAAATTGATTGATTTTTAAGTTACTAACAAGTTCAAGCATATGTGAAAACAGACTAGTACAATGAACCCAGTGCACCATTCTCCAGTTTCACCAGTTATCAGCATGTAGCCAATCTCTTAACCATACTCTGCAACCCCCTCAAAATTTTCAGAATATATTTTTCTAAAAAATAAAGGATTTACAAATACAGCCACAATAGTTATTGTATCTTAAAAAATTCCTTATTATGTAAATATCTTAGTGTTTAAATTTCCGATTCTCTTATATTTGTGTGTGTGTCTATGTATACGTATGTAGACGCACATGTGTATATCTCCTTACATATGTATACACACTTATTTTAAATGTATGTATGAGTATACTGTTACTTTCCCAGTTTGGATATGTGTCTGTGTGCTTTTTTGTGGTTGAATTGGGCCCACATGGTCATTGATGGTTGTCTTTCAAGTGTTGTTTCATATACAGGTTCTCCCCCATCTTATTTTAGTTCCATGCAATTTTTTGTTGAAGAAACAGGGTAGTGTGTCTTCTAGAATTTTCCTTTTGCTGATTGCACTCCCTGAGGTATTTTTAGTGTACCCTTTAACTGCTGGTGTTTTATGTGGGTTAATAGAACTCGAAGTGGATGGGATTCAGGTTTGAACTTGGGGGAGGGGCCGGGGTGTGGCAGTATAGTAAGTATTGCTGCGTTCCTCATCGGAAGCTACTTGGGGGCACGTGGTGATACCTCCGCTTTTCCTGTTACCTATGGTACTAGTACACTGTTATAGTACCTAATAGTACTGTAAACCAGTTGGTTCTTCTGAGCTAGAGATTACTTAGAAAAGACAGGGTAAGTGATTGAGTCTTTCCTGTTGTTTACCACGTTTCAAACTAAGAAGTCAGCCCTAGCATCTTGCAGGGATGGGTTTTGTTTTTGAATCATTTTGAAATCATAGATTTAAATGTTGGGTTGTGTTGAATCCATTGTAGTTTAGTATCTTTATTGGTGGTTACATTGCCTGATATTTGCTGAATTGGAATTTCTTCAGGTTGGCTCCTGTGTCCATTTGACATGACTTTAGACGTCTTTGGCAGCTGTCTTGCTTTCTGCTATGATGAAACTTGTTTTGGTCATGGTGTGAGACAGTTCTAGTTTTTATTGTTTACCTTATTATGAATAGTAGTTGTCTCAGTGTTGTTTGTGAACCAACTTTTCCTTTTTTTTTTTTTTTTTGAGGCGGAGTCTCCCTCTGCCGCCCAGGCTGGAGTGCAGTGGCCAGATCTCAGCTCACTGCAAGCTCCGCCTCCCGGATTCATGCCATTCTCCTGCCTCAGCCTCCCGAGTAGCCGGGACTACAGGCGCCCGCCACCTCGCCCGGCTAGTTTTTTGTATTTTTTTAGTAGAGATGGGGTTTCACCGTGTTAACCAGGATGGTCTTGATCTCCTGACCTCGTGATCCGCCCTTCTTGGCCTCCCAAAGTGCTGGGATTACAGGCTTGAGCCACCGCATCCGGCCGAAACTCTTCCTTTTTTTATTGTCTTCAATGACATGTTTGCATCTATGAAGATTTTGCCACATGTATTTCTTTTTTGATGTTTTAAGCATAAGACAGCCTCTCTGTGTGCTGCATGACACAGAGAGAGACACTTCGAAGTTGAGAAGAGTGGGTCAGGAATTGCTATGGTAAGTTTTTCTGCCGTGCTGTGCTGGTGGTGGTGTTTGGAAGAATATGATGTCATTGCTGAACCAACACCTGGAATTGTGTTTTTTTGTTTTTTTTTTTTTAAAGAATGTCTCGTGCCCAGGTAAGAAAGAGATGGCACACTCAAGAAGTTGTTTTTGTTTGTTTGTTTTTGTTTTTTTGAGACAGAGTCTGCTCTGGAGTGCAGTGGTGCGGTATCAGCTCGCTGCAACCTCTACCTCCCAGGTTCAAGCGATTCTCATGCCTCAGTCTCCCGAGTAGCTGGGATTACAGGCATGTGCTACCGTGCCTGGCTAATTTTTATATCTTTAGTAGAGAAGGGATTTCGCCGTGTTGGCCAGGCTGGTCTTGAACTCTCCTGGCCTCAGGTGATCCAATCGCCTCAGCCTCCCAAAGTGTTGAGATTATGAGATTACGGGCGTGAGCTACCACGCCCGGCCCAGAAAGTTTTAGCTGAAGAAATTTAATGAGGGGTCTATTTACAGGGCAGGGTTAAAGAACTAATGAGTTCACTCCCATCCAGGGAGTACCAGTTCCTGCCCCGGCCTTGTGGGAAGTGAAGGCTGTTCGGGGAGGGATACTATAGTCTCTATCCCTTCAGGTGAGAAGGGAGAGGCCCATCTTTCTCCTCCTACTTGGTGACATTATGTTGGTGCCTCCCAATGAGCGATTCCATCTGGAAGCCAGAGGTTAGGACAGGCTGTGCCAGCTGCTCCTGGAGGACACAATCCAGGCACAGAGCAGACAGGTAAGACGGAGAGCAGACTAGAGTGGGGAGGACCCAGAGACTACAGCCCCATGTACAGTGGTCAAGTTCACTTCTGGTTTTGAAAGGCTGTAGCCCAGTGGTTAACAACAAATACTTGTTTCCTGAAAAACGTCTTTGAGGATAACTTCTGTTTCTAAGTAAAAATATACTTGCTTTCAAAGAGCTCGTTGTCTATAAGCTTTAATAAGAAATGTCTGCTGGAAAGATTGTTCATACTCAAGTAGTGATTACTGGTGGAATCTTTAGGGAGCTCTAGAATTGAACACAGGAAGCCTCTTCAGCCCAGTGTTTGTTTGATTTCCTAGAACACTTACTGCTACTGCCAGCCAGAGTGACTGCTCGCCCCTTTGAAACTGCCAGATGGAGACCAGTCATTTCCATTAGTTCATTGTTGTTTTTGGCAAGAGTGGATGTAGTTTTACATATGTAATAAATTTATTCCTTATATATGCATCCTTTGTGAGGGTCCAGCTTTACGATGACAAGAAGAAAAGTACATGTAGTTTCTGTGGGGTGTGTGCATAGTAGTTAGGACTTGGATTCTCTCATTGGTGTCACCACTTCCTAGCTGGGTGACCTTGGGCAAATTAGCATCTTAGTGTTTCTGTTTTCACATTTAAAAAATGGCAACAGTGTAAGTGTCTACCTGAGAGGGTTGTTATGTCAATGAAAAGCTCGTGTATGTGGAACTTGTCAAGTGGTGCCTGGCACACAAGTGTGCTGAGCAGATGCTGTGGCTTGCTGGGGCTGCTGTTTATACTTGCTGTTGTTCTGTACTGAGCCCCACTGTCTCTCATCCTGTTTCTCACTCGTCATGAAACAAGTACTGGTCTTCATTTTCTCTGCTTATTTTATAGTTGATAAACTTACTTTTTAAAAATGTTTTTGTTTAGAAAAATTAAGTAGTTATTAAAGGTTGATTTATTTCTGTGTGCTTGTCAGCAAAAGGCATACTTTCTAGATCTTTGCTTGTATAATTACTAACACCTGTTTTTATGATTTTGTCAGTTTGCCCTGGGAAACTGGCATCACATTCCGTTTTTAGTTACTTAAGGTGATGATATAGGTGAGTGCCTGTCTTCAAAGAGGTGCTTGTGTGTTTTTGGTTATCTGGAATCAAATTTCAAATGGGGTTATTGTAAATATTATTGACTAGACAGCATTGTTTTCTCCCTGCCTCTGGAGGGTAGTTGGAACACTGAAGATACAAAAATTGTATTTGATAGATGATAGTGGTTTTAAAATGTTGAAAGAAGCTGTATGTTATTTTTGTATAACTATCGTATAGGAGTCTGTGAAAGATTGCTTTTCAAGGGCTGTTCTTGTCCTGCATCTGTCACTGCTGTGTGACTTTAGGCAGGTTATTTCATGTCTTGTCCTTATTTTCTTTATTTGTAAAATGAGGTTATAAGACTTTTTGGAGGATAACTTAAAATAACAAAGTCTTTAGTGCATGAATTAAATGATTTGTCAGGTTATTTTTAGTTCTAAAAGGCATTATATAGAAACATGCATTTCATTATAACTCCATATATGGATTCCTGGAGATTATAGTATTCTGCAGAGTGGCATGCTAAAAATAAACATGATTTTTTGGGTAAAATCATGGTTTTGCTGATTTCTCAAAACCTATAGAATTTTGTAACCAGAGCCCCCCTTAAAAAATGAAGTGGCAATTCTAATAAGAATATTGATGCAGTTAAATCTCCATGAGTATTTGCACCTAGAACTAAAGTCCATCTAATTGTATTTCCTCTTTGTACATTTCTCTATGTTGGCTTTTAGTGATACTTGCTTCCAAGAGATTGATTTCCCCAGAATTAAAAACATAATCCAGTGGTAGCCATTTTTATCAACTAAAAAAATCTTGTTTCTAATAAATGCAGTGGAAAATGTTTTCAGCTTTTTTATTTGCTAAGGGCTTCTGTTTTAATTGTAGAAATAGGGAGAAAGCCTGCTTCTAATCATTTAAAACAGAAGTATGCTGGAAAAAATTGCAAATCACTGATAGGACATCCATGTTATACAAAGCTAATTCCCTTAGTTACTGTGATTTGATTTTATGTTCTCATTCGGTTTTAAAATTTATTTTTTTCACTTTCTGTTGGTTTGATGAATGTCAAACTGTCTCTAGTGGTTTTGGTTTTGATCTTCCTAATTAATTATATTGTGTATCTTTTCCTTCTTCATTAAGGTTTTTAAAGATAGGAGAAAGCTTAGATATGACTTACTATATTCCAGTTTCTGCTTTTACTGATTATTCAACAGGCCCAAGAGATTAAAATCCCATATTAAGGTGCAAAACTAAGATTAGAAGTATAGTGAGGCACTACTTATAGCAAAGCCTCCCCATACTTAAAAGGTAAAATGTTCTCTGTGCATTTGAAAATACATTTTTATTATTAATAAAGAAAAAGGAAAGTATAGCAAACTTAATGTAAAGGTATCCGAGCTGGCCGGGAGTGGTGGCTCACGCCTGTAATCCCAGCATTTTGGGAGGCCAAGGCAGGCGGATCATGAGGTCCGGAGTTCGAGACCAGTCTCACCAACATGGTGAAACCTCGTCTCTACTAAAGATACAAAAAATTAGCTGGGCATGATGGCGCATGCCTGTAATCCCAGCTACTTGGGAGGCTGAGGCAGGAGAATTGCTTGAACCTGGGAGGCAGAGGTTACAGTCAGCCGAGATCGCACCATTGTACTCCATCCTGGGTGACTGGGTTGAGGCTTTGTCTCAAAAAAAAAAAAAAAAAGAAAGGTACCTGAGCTGTAGAGTTCTTGGTAAATTCCCGAGTGACCTACAGACTTGCAAGTCTTAATGGGAATAATCATTGACATGTCTCTTTTTTTCTCCCAAGTGAACTTGAAGATGATTTACTTGGAGAAGATTTACTATCTGGCAAAAAGGTAAGAAGTTTGTGTCCTGAGATGAAATAATAGTCATTTAATTGTACTTAACATATAGCAGTAATCACTATACATGGGTTTCATTACTGGAAAGTTGGGTATAGATGAAAATTTTGTAAACTGAATTATTTTTTAAGTGCACAAGGAATTGACTGTTTATTAGTAAATTCTCTGGTAACTATAACTCAAGAAATAAATCCTTGAAGATTAGTTTCTACTTTGTCCAAGGCATTCTAGCAGTTACTGGATTATGACAGCGTTAACATAAAGTTGTGCCTTGCCATAACAGAAGGTAACATTTGGAGGTTAATATTTTGCATACTTGTTCTGGATTTCACTTTTTGGAGGCATTCAGAGATAAGCTTAAAGGTAAACATACTCAAATATAATAAACATTAAAATAAATAGAAGTCTAAAACCTAATGTAGGTTTTTCTAAATCTTTTTGATGAAGTAAAAATTTTGTGTATCTATTTATATATATTGTGGGTGTGTGTGTGTATATATATATACACACACAGTATATGTATATATGTATATATACACTGTAATTCAGTTTACGAAATATATATATACACACACACAGAACCCTACCAGTATATTTCGGACTTTATAAAACATGTAAAAGTAGAAATGTAAAGCAAGAAAGTGAATTACTACATTTTTAAAAATTTTATTAACTGTTTAAAAACACTTCCTGTTCTCATTATCAAGATAGTTTAGGCTTAATTTTTTTGTTTTTTTGAGACAGAGTCTCGCTTTGTTGCCCAGGCTGGAGTACTGTGGCACGATCTCCGCTCACTGCAAGCCCCGCCTCCTGGGTTCACGCCATTCTCCTGCCTCAGCCTCCCGAGTAGCTGGGACTACAGGTGCCTGCCACCACGCCAGGCTAATTTTTTGTATTTTTAGTAGAGACAGGGTTTCACTATGATCTCGATCTCCTGACCTTGTGAGCCACCCGCCTCGGCCTCTCAAAGTGCTGAGATTACAGATGTGAGCCACCGCGCCCGGCCTCAAGCTATTATTCTTTTAGGTTAAAATTTATCAATAATATTAGTGGTATAAATCTGTATTTCAAGAAGTGCGGTAAGTTCACATCTTTTGACTGATTTATCACATCTTAATAGATTTCCCTTTTAATCTCATTTGTGATACAGTTAAGATCTCTTACTAGAAGTACCAGGCCGGGCGTGGTCCCAGCAGTTTGGGAGGGTGAGGCGGGTGGATCATGAGGTCAAGAGATGGAGACCATCTTGGCCAACGTGGTGAAACCCTGTCTCTACTAAAAATACAAAAATTAGCCAGGTATGGTGGTGCATGCCTGTAGTCCCAGCTACTTGGGAGGCTGAGGCAGGAGAATTGCTTGAACCTGGGAGGTGGAGACTGCAGTGAGCCGAGATTGCACCACTGCACTCCAGCCTGGTGACAGAGTGAGACTTCATCTCAAAAAAAAAAAGTGACCAGTTTTGCCATTTTCTTGTAACTTACTATATTGCATTATTAGCGTTTTCTTTAATGCGTGAATGCATTTTAGAATTCTTTTAAAGCCACTTTGCATTCTGTATTGTTTATTACTGCATCATCAGCCTGCAGGTGGCCTGGCTTTGACCTCACCCAACTTTCCTTCCTTTAGATGGCTCTGTCATCACTTCTAACACTGAGAGTTAGTGTGCTTAGTTGTAAATCCACCTGATTCAATAGGAGTAAACGGAGATGCATCCGTATCAGTTGACGTGAGAGCCTTGTGAGAGAGCCTCGTGTCTGGTTTGTGTTGTAGTGTGATGTCTGGAGTGGGGGTGGGATATTCAGTCCTTCTTTGTCATGGTCACCGGGGGAAAAGGCTCCTGTTTTAATCCTGTATGGGGGAATTATTTTGCACACTCTTTGAGGTGCTCTCACTTGTATTTTTGTACCTAATGTGGCTGCTTTTTTCTTTGTATTTAAGATGCTTTAATGGAGAATAACAATTAGATGTTAAAAGGTTTAAATGTAGTAAAATACTTTGACATGAAGTTAGATTTCTATCTCTAGGCAAGCCTCATATCACGGTTTGCCCTGTGTTTCTTTCCAGAAAACTGTAATAATTTCCTTTTAATACATGTGACCTCCTCTCATAAAAGCTTTGGGGTCAGGACTGTTATCAGTAAAGATGGAGAAATACTATTTGGTTTGGACTGTAATGCTGACTGTTCTGGGGGAAGTCATCCTACTTTTCTCAGTTGAGTTGATTGTCGTAAGTTGCTCACATTGGGCTGGAACTGGAGCAAGCCCAGTGACAGTGCATTCTGACATCTCAGTGGCAGGGTTGCATCTGTTTTGGACATTTTGGAAGTGTGTTTACTTTGGAACAGGAGATGTGTCTCTCTCATTTCCTCTTCTCTATTCTTTCCTAACATAAAATAAATGCTTTGTACCTTATAGGAAACAAGGCATTGAAAATATATAAAAAAAGAAAGCATGAAAAATATGTAAACAGTCGTGACTAACATTTTGTCACCTGTCTTTTGTTCTTTTCCCATGTGTTTTTAAATACGACCGAAATATAAGCTGGGTGTGGTGGCTCACGCCTGTAATCCCAGCACTTTGGGAGGCTGAGGCAGGTGGACCACCTGAGGTCAGGAGTTGGAGACCAGCCTGGCCAGCATGGTGAAACCCCGTCTCTGCTAACAATACAAAAATTAGCCGGGCATGGTGCACGCACCTGAAGTCCCAGTTACTCGAGAGGCTTACTTGAACCTGGAAGGTGGAGGTTGCAGTGCTCCTGCGGTTGCACGCCACTGCACTCTAGTCTGGGCTAGAGTGAGACTTGGTCTCCAAAAAAAAAAAAAAAATTGAAATATAGATATAAAACATTACTTCTTTTTAATTTAACATTGTATCATTGGCATTTCCCCCTTGTCATTAGGGTTATTTTAAAATATTTTATAATGGCAACATAATATTCAATGTTTGTAAATGCTACAGTATACCTAGTCACTCCTGTGTACACTGAGGTTGTTTCCAGCTCATTGCTTATGACTTTTTAAAAAACACCTTTTTGTGGAAAATCTCAAGCATATACAAAATAAGAGAGAATGGTATCGTTTACTTTCAGGTGTCAGTCGCCCAGCCTCAGTAATTTTCAGTTAAAGGCTGTTTTGCTTCCTGTTTACGTACTCACTCCCTACCTCCTGAATTATGTTATGTAAATCTCAGGCATTATGGTGATATTTAAATGGACAAGTCTTACTATGCTTTTGGGATTTTTTTCTTAGGAGGTTTCTATAGAGAGGAATTCTGGCCTAAGGGTGGAAACATTTCATGGTTCTTGTATTGCCAAGTTGCTTTCCAGAAATGTTTGATCCACTTCTGTTCCTAGCAGCAGGGAATAAGCATTGCCCTCACTTTTCCATTCCCTGTTCGATACCACTTTTTAAAAAGAATCTTTTCAGTGTGATAGATGAAAAATGATTTCTGGTTGGCTTAATTTCTATTTATTTGATTTCTAGTGAGAGCGAGTTAGTTACTGCAGGGTCTGTGAGTGGAGTTCACGTGGTGAGGACACCGGCTGCCTGAAAAATTGTTTTCTCCCACTGGGGTCCCCACGAAATGCACAATTTGGAGCCTTTGCCTGGAAAAACTCCTGCGGCACAGACAGCCCGAGGCAGGTGCATAGTTCTGAGGATGGCACATGGGTCAGACTGTCAGGGACAAGTTCATTCATGTCAAGAAGGTTGTTAGGGCTCAGTTTTAAGTATATAATTAAGGTTTCGAATTTAGGATAAAGCAGGCTGATGTGAGCAGGCTAGAGCTTTTAGAAAGCGGGTAAGAGTGAGGTGGAAGTTGGCTGCCAGCTTGCAGTTCCTTCTTTAGCTTTTGTATTTACCTTCATCAACTTGTGTTGGGCAGACATTCTCCTGATACATTGAGGTGGTCCGTTTCATAGATGTCTGTGTTGGAGAATGTTTTGGGAACCATTTTCTTCTTGTTTTTAAACTCTGGCTATTCCATGTAGGTTTTATGTTTTTGGGAGTATTGGAGAGAACTATTCTTTCTCTTTCATATTTGTTTCTCTCCCCATGGGAGAAATGACCTGTTTGGAAAGATTGGGAGAAAGGATTTCACTGGCATCTGTGGCCACTTTATCTTCATACCTTGGGATCTGTGGCCCTGCTTTCCTGCAGACCATCCTGAGCAGAACCCTCTGGAGCACGAGAAAACTGTTCACTCCAGTTCTTTAGGATGTGTTGAAATCAGCTTTGGCCTCAAAGCTGTAGCCTAGCTCTCCTTTCCAGCTTTTTCAGTGAAGCGGATATTGTGCTTATTGCCTCCTGTGTCTGTCAGTAGGTTTAAAAGTCAGAGAGGAAAGTTGAATCCTCAACGGGAGATGCGACTCCCATCAGGGCGCAACACAGCGCAGATTTCCTTTCTGTTTGCTTGGTGCATTCTTGGCTCATTGATTTTTGACAAATACTAAGAGTTTTACTAAAAAGCTCAGAGAAGCAGCCTCTCAAATGAAGTTTGTCTCTCATTGAATTATTAATTTTTAAAGATTTCCTGAAGTTTTATTTACTGAGTTGGACAGCCAAACTGAGGTTTGTCTGTGGTTCACCTGACTCATAGCTTTCACTTTCATAATGGCATCTCCTTTCAATCTCAGAAATGGATGACAGATTATATGGTCACCTAATGGAAATGTCATTTTCTTTTCTTTTTTTTTGAGAGGGAGCTTCATTCTTGTTGCCCAGGCTAGAGAGTGCAGTGACTCACTGCAACCTCCACTTTCCGGTTTCAAGCAATTCTCCTGCCTCAGCCTCCTGAGTAGCTGGGACTACAGGCGCCCCTCACCATGCCCGGCTAATTTTTTGTACTTTCAGTAGAGTCAGGTTTTCACCATGTTGGCCAGGTTGGTCTCGAACTCCTGACCTCGAGTGATCCACCTACCTTGGCCTCCCAAAGTGTTGAGATTACAGGCGTGGGCCACTGCGTCCAGCCAGAAACTTCATTTTCTGTCAGTTAAGCAGTCTGTTTTGTTATCACACATATCTGTTTTCCCTTCTGCAGATAAACTGAGTATGTGGCCTGTGTTATTTTATTTTTGTTTTATTGTGGTGTCAGTGTTTAGGTTGAGTCCCATGCGACTAAGAAGTACTAATAAGATTGATTATTTTTGGCTATCAGAAATACTGTAATAAAGTATACAGATAAGTTTTTATTAGGTGTAACTACCAGGAAAAGACTGCTTGTTTGTTCACTTTTAAGTAGAAAACCAAGTTGATTTTTCTGTCTTTACTTTTTAATAATGAATATGTGTGTATGACAGTGTGTGTGTGTGGCTTTGACTGTCTTTTGTGAAGGGAGTAGTAATTTATATATACCATTTCTACATATAAGTAATTTTAAAAAGGGAAGGAAGTGTGAAGTAGTGTGAATAAGTAGTGTGAAAGTGTGAATAACACCCCCCCCCCAAACCTATTCCTAAGATGCTCAAATATATATAACCTAACAAAACTTGGAACTCTTGACAGAATAGCTAGGCTCTCTATGCTTATAGGTGGGAGTACCATCAAGAACAGGAGTGGGGAACTGAGCTGCTAACATTTGTTTTCATGTGTGATCTGTATTGGAAAAACCAAAGTTTTATTATAGTCTCTTATTTCAATGTAGTCATTCAATTATTTAAAATCTTATTTCTAAAATTACACTTTTTATGTTGTTTAAAAAATCTTTAGGTTTTGGATATTAGCATTAAATTTAGTAGTACCTTAAGGATATCTTACTTTTTTGTGTATTATAAGAAGATATTATTTGTTTGTAAGCCTCCACCAATGAACTTCTCACCTTTTCTCTTTTGTGTGAGAATAAATATGATCATTATACTTGCTGTTTTTACATTTAATTTGCCTGGGCACCTGAAGCTGAGCCCAGGAGGGATCCACATGCCTTGTGTGGGATCTCTTGATTGTCCTCGGGTGACTACAAAGCCTTTTGGGTGGCAAACGTTTTAATATAAGGCTAGAAACAATTCAGTCAATGTAATTTTGTACTTTGTAACTAGTCTTTTTATGGAAGTGACACACATTAATTATATTTCTTATTTTAATTAGAATCAGTCGGATTTGTCAGATGAAGAGCTAAATGATGATCTTTTGCAGAGTGATAATGAAGACGAAGAAAATTTCAGGTACTCAATATTACCTCATTATAAATGTTCTTTATTTAACTAGATTGATAGGAACTGTTACTTATAATTATAATGGAATGTAATTGAATAATGTAGCCTTATATCTTTAACACGTGATTACATTCTAAATGGAATACTAGTAGTAACTGTAGAAGCCATATGGATGTTCTGTAAACAGAGCAGCTGTTTAAAATCAGTAGTTCTTGGCCAGGCATTGTAGCTCACGCCTGTAATCCCAGCACTTTGCGGGGTTGAGGCGGGCAGATCACTTGAGGTCAGGAGTTGGAGACCAGCCTGGCTAACATGGTGAAATCCTGTCTCTACTAAAAATTAGCCAAGCATGGTGGCACACGCCTATAGTCCCAGCTACTCGGGAGGCTGAAGCAGGAGAATTGCTTGATCCTGAGAGGTGGAGGTTGCAGTGAGCCGAGATCGTGCCACTGCACTCCAGCCTGGGAGACAGAGTGAAACTCTGTCTCAAAAAGAAAAAATCAGTAGGTCTTTCATTTAATGATCTCTGTGAGTTCTGTTCAGTGCAGGTTATGAACATTTAGTACGGATATCTACTGTTCTTTTAAAGAATTGCTTTATTTGGGTGGAGGGCAGTGGCCTAGAACTCTTAACTCTCCTGCAGTTTGGTGTTGCTGCATTTGTTTTCATTTTAGCCAGTTTATTGATATCATTTACTGAATTACTATTTTGGACACTTTGGGAGGTGATACTTTAGACTCTAGTTGACTGGTATGATGAATATCTTTCTGTTGTTGACATATAGTAAGCTATATTATACGAGGAGAGAGACACTCTGGTAGGTGGAATAATTTTTTTAATTTCATGAGGAAACATCGGGAAAATGTAGACAAGCTCTTGGTTATAAATGTAATTAATGAATATATGCCATTTATTATTGAGCCATGGATTTGTAACATTTTCTAACATAAAGTAATTTTTATAGGTAAAAATAAGTTTTAAATTATTCTACCAGTCAGATAAATTTCCCAATTCCATTCTTTGACATCATTGTTATATTTTGATCTTTTGAGTTAGATTGCCTTTTAGAAATACATCATTGAAGTTTTTTAGCCACAGTATCTTGAAGTCTAAGAGGTGTATTAATTTTTTGTTAGGATTGGGTGCTATGTGTGAACATAGATTTATCTGCACCATCTTGCATGGGAAATGTTATCTTGCATCTTATTGTTTGTGCAACTGTTATGATTTAATAGGTGGAACATGATTTTTTTGCAGTTTCAAAACCGTTGTTATTTTACTTAGAAATTATGAACAATTTTTAAAGATATTTGTGACTAATATAAATTTATCTATTTGAACACTGAAATGTATTTTCACACAAATTTTTAATATTTTGATTTTCTTAAACAGGAGTTTATAATTTCTATCATAGATGTAAAGAAGAAAAATTGTTCTTAAAATTCCAACTCTGATTTTCTGCTTATAGAATAATACTCCTGTTTTTACTTTGAAATCTTAGCAGTTTCTATTTCATTCTGTAAATTAGAATGAAATATAGTCTATTTGATTTCAGTCTTAGACTTTTGCCAGTCAGATGTGTTTCATCTGTGGTTGATTTAATTCTTTTGGTCAAATAACCTGCCGTTGATGATAAGTAGAGGCGCTATATGCATTGCCAGTCTGTGGCCAGCTCCATATAGCACAGTTAGCTCTGCTGTATGCATTAAGGGCTTAGGGCACGGCTCTGCATAGCACTTTGAGTACTGTTGGAGTTAATATGCATTTGTCAGTAACTGGAATAACTTTTTACCAGTCATGGTTTAAATCTTTGTAACAGCTGTTTATATAATGATTTAGTTTTGAGCTCCTCTCTTCGTTGGCTATTTTTTTTTTTTTTGTATTTTTGTCCTCTCTAGTTCTCAGGGTGTTACAATTAGTCTGAATGCTACATCTGGCATGGTTACATCATTTGAACTGTCCGACAACACTAACGACCAATCTGGAGAACAGGAGTCTGAGTACGAACAAGAACAAGGAGAGGATGAACTGGTTTATCACAAATCTGATGGGTCAGAATTGTATACTCAAGAGTACCCAGAAGAAGGACAGTATGAAGGCCACGAAGCTGAGTTGACGGAAGACCAAATAGAATATGTGGAGGAGCCAGAGGAGGAGCAACTTTACACCGATGAAGTGTTAGACATCGAAATCAATGAACCTTTAGATGAATTTACGGTGAGTCTTTTCTCCTTTGTATGGCCAAAGATAACCTGGCTTCCCATGCATAGGCTTCTAGACTGATTTGAAATCTATTTACCTCCCTAGGGAGGGAGGGGAAATTAGACCTTATTATCACTGTCTGCCAGTTTCTTTATCTGAGCTATGACAAAGTTTGTGTTGACAGCTTGTTTGGCCAGAGGTAATGCTCCTTTGTCATTCTGGAAGGCTGCAAAGAATCGTGACCTTGAGGATTGTACCCTAAGGAAGAAAACAGCTTTGTGTTGTGGGGATACACTGTCAATTGTTAGGAGTACTTAATGCAGAGCTTTTATCCAGGCTTTAGACAAGATCTGATAAAGTCCTTCTAAGGTGAAAAGATTATTGACCTGCTAAAGACATCTTTAAGGTGCTAATATTCCAAAGTGATTGATGTCCTGTTCATTCATCCTTTTTGTAGCTGAGAACTGTCTAAACCTGAATAAAGAGATTGGAGGTTAGTTTAGGAAATGTCACATATAATTCGTTATCTATAATCGGGAAGCAAGATTGTGCTGATTTTTTTATTTCAGAAAGATTATTTTGGTAGGTAGTTGTTTTTTTTTTCAAAGTTGAACCAACAAGAAAGAAAAAATGTACTAGTGTAGGATTCTCATCTTTTAATGCCTCATGATCAAAAGAGATTTGTTTTTTTAAAATAAGCATGTAACAAAATTTATGAGGGAAGGATGTGATCTCAGTAGCTGTAGTAGAATCTTAGGGTTTTGGGAACACCATGGGGGCCGAGTGATTGGGGCTGTTGGGATGGTGACAGGAGTATGCAAAATTGGGACCTTAAAGAGCCCATTTGCAGTGGGAGTAGCTCTGCTTTTCTGTATTTACATCTTTATTCAGGGTAAGCTTTCGTTTCAAAAAAATGGTTTAGAAGTTGCTGAATTTTGGTCATGTGTATGAGTAATTTTGAAAAGGATTAATTGTTTATGTGGAACCTTAGAGTATTTAGTTCCAGTCATGATTGTATTTAGGTGTCTCAATAGTTTTTCTTTTTTTTTTTTTGAGATGGAGTCTTGCTTTGTCGCCTAGGCTGGAGTGCAGTGGCGTGATCTCCACTCACTGCAACCGCTACTTCCTGGATTCAAACAGTTCTCCTGCCTCAGCCTCCTGAGTAGCTGGAATTATAGGCGCCCACCACCACGCCTGGCTGATTTTTGTGTTTTTAGTAGAGATGGGGTTTTACCATGTTGGCCAGGCTGATTTCGAACTCTTGACCTCACGTTATCCACCTGCCTCGGCCTCCCAAAGTTCTGGGATTACAGGCATGAGCCACGGTCCCTGGCGCTCAATAGTTTTAAGATTTAATTTTGTTTTGGTTAATATTTGCCCTTTGGTAGATACAGTAATGAGAAATGTTTGTAGTTTTGGTAAATAGAATCATGTAAAAGGCATCATGGGGAACTTGTTATTTCCATAACCCTGTAATAATTTGTTCTAGTAATTCTTCGCTAGTGTAGGCACGTGCCTTCTGGTTTACTGGTGTGTTTGTATGCCCTTAAAGTGAGACACTGTAATTTC
This sequence comes from Mandrillus leucophaeus, assembly GCF_000951045.1. Taxonomy (NCBI): domain Eukaryota; kingdom Metazoa; phylum Chordata; class Mammalia; order Primates; family Cercopithecidae; genus Mandrillus; species Mandrillus leucophaeus. The sequence goes on from NW_012101299.1 coordinate 2,544,949, forward strand.
AAATGCTTTTTGAAAATTAAACCAAGATCTTTTAGAATTGTGCCTAGTTATTGCCTAGAGTGTTTTATTATTTCTATTACTCATCAGTAAAATAAGATGATTGGCTAATCGTCCTGGGTTCCTACCTCCTGTAAGTTCAGCAGTCCAACAAGTCTTTACTGATGTCTAAGCACTGCGGACACAAATACTGCTAAACCGTATCATGAACATTGGCCTTGCCTGTGAATTTAGTACTAGGCGGCACAGATCATAGTGTGGAAGGTGCCTGAAGGAATGCGTGTGCACAGCCACATAGAAGTCCTCTTTCACTTTGGTGTTCTTGCAGAGTTTGTTGTAAAGAGAATTTCCAAGTGAGGAATTTCCTTCTCTTGTATTCCATTGTCAAACTTGAGGTTACACATAGGCCCCAGTTGTAATAAAATCCAACTTAATTATCTAACATCTTGTGGTCTAAGATTCAAGTTTTGAAAAGAAGAAAAGGTGTCAGTTTAATAATACTCATAGTACTCTTCCACATTAAAATGATTTTTTTTTTCAGAATTAAAGTCTTAAAGTAAAAAAAAAAATACTTAGACATTCTGAAAGTGTCCTAATGTTTTCATGGAGAGTTGTAAAGTTTAAAGTTGAGCAGTAGTAGTTAAATGTCTCTCTGTGAGCACTGTCAGTTCATCTTAATACATGTGTTCTAGCCGTGGTCATTCTTTTCTTGTTTTATGATGATCACAATGATAACGTCTGAATGGTCTGAAATTGCCGCTTCTTTGGACAGGAGGAGATACACAGAGAATTAAATTGGGAGGTACTCTTATCTTGCTCGGCAGTGGGAGCCTCTCTGTCTCTGTCTTCTGAGGCTGTCACTGAAGCTCAGATGATTTATTCACCTTTAGACTAACGAACACATGAGCAGATTGTGTCTTTGTGTACCCCAATGGTATTTTAGTTTATTAAATGGCTTGTATGACTGTGATGTTTGTTCTCCCTTGGGTTTGTTAACCCCCCATTCTAAAGCCAGACTTGAACTCTGAAATGTGGATCTGTTGGAACCTACGTGTAAAGCCACATGGAGAGGCTTTGGTACATAACTGGGAGTAGAATCATGAAACCCCAGAATGTACAGTGGGAAGGTTTGCGGTTCCCTATGAAGAAAGGGAGGTCCAGAGATATCAATAAAGCTGGACGCACAGCTCTGCTGTTCTTTCCTGTGAATTTTGCTGGTGCTCTTCTTGGGAGAGGATTGTGATTTCATTTGAAAATGTGTGCTTTTATATTAGTAAGGAGTGTGTATTGGTTTAGTCAACAAAATATTAGAAAATTGTTGGGTGACTTCTACCTTTAAGTGCAATAAGTTTATTTAAGGCCTTTAAAATTAACATAGATTGAGACCTTACTGTTCTGTAAAAACAACTTCAGGTTGACATTTTATGTCAAGGGTAGCAGATTTTTGTTTCCCAGTGAGAATCCAGGGGTGTGGACTGTACTCCATTGTACACTGGCTGAAGATTTGGATTAGCATCATTTATTTGGCTTTATTTGAAATCTGAATGTCCTGCTTCCAGTGATTCATGGGTAGTGATAGTTTTTATTTTGATAGGGCGCTAACAGTGTTTTCTGGAAATGACATGCATTGTGTTCAGATTGTCTTTAAAGAATTGTGGGAACTAAGGTGGTTTGTCACCTTAAATACAGCTGCTTTATTTGGGGGTTCTAGATGAGACTGTCATGTACCGTACAGTAGTTGTTAAATTTCTGTAGGTGGTTCACTCTTTGAGGTTGTCTGCCTTGGAACCATTTTACTGTTCATTTTTTAGCAAGTAGCCTGGGACCCTGGGATGTCCACCTGCACTGAGTAGGGTCAGATGTTGTCGCTTGTTGCAGTACCAGAAGCCCTTCTTTCTTCTCCGCAGTTGTGGTCGTCTGCAGCCAGATTGCCTGCTTTCTTCCATCTACCCAGAAGGGATGCTTGCTTGCTAATACACCCCTTAAGTTTCATACAAAACCTGGACTCTTCCTCTCATTTGGGAAGGGGGCCTAATGCAGAAGCATACTAAATGTGATTTTTAAAAATCTCCTCTGTTTAATTGCTGGCGCTTTTGTTGTCTTACATTGCCACAAAAGTAGAGTTGGGCATGATTTCAGCCCCCTGCTGCTGCTAAGCTCGTCTGTGAGAGCACGTACACCGTGTCTTTAGGTGGCTCTTCCGTGCTGTTGATTTGCAGAGGAGCTGTGTGACAGGGCACTTGGAGTTTGAAGCAGAAGCCCACGGCACTTGCTCTGGTGGCTGGGCCAGCGTGATATGCTTTGTTTGCGTTAACACGTATTTGTGGGCCTCGTGCTTTGTGCTCAGTCAGCTAATCACCATAGTAAAACTTTCTACAATTATTAAGCATGAATCATAAAGACGAAAAGTGCGTAAAAAACCACCCCGAAGCTGTATGAGAAAAACTTATTTTCTCTTTAATGGCTGTTAGGATGAAGAATACTTGCAGGCTTGTGGTGGGGAACAAGGGCTGCGAGAGCAGGAAGACTGTGGCTGAAGATGAATTAGATGAGATTTTACTGATGCGCAGGTTGCTCCTGCGACCGAAGAGGTATTTGTTCATCTTTTAAAAAGAGTCAGAAAGTTTGTTGTTTTCCCCCCGGACTTAAAATGAGCATCTTTTTAGCATTAGTGAAAGTCGATACTTATCTTTGAACTGTGAGTGGATAGTGAAAAACCTGATCTTTGTAGGCTCCTTGGGAAGTGAGTTCTGGTGTGCTGTGATTTCCGCATAGTGTGTAGAGTGTAAGTGTTAGAGTGTTGTAAATGTTTTGTGGGGATGTGGGTGGAAATCTTTCAGAAATGTGACGTGTATGTTAGTGCTTTGAAAGCAGTGCTGTGATTCTTTTTAATTAGTCAATAACAGTTAATTTGGACCATTATACAACAAATACTGCAAGGTTTCTGTAATCAGGTGCATTTTTAGTGTTGAAGAAGTAAGGATGACGAAGCTTGATTGCTGCTTTCAAGGAAATTGGGGTCTAATGTAGGGGAGAAAAAAGACGTGTAAATACCTGTGATGTGAAAACAAAAAAAGTAAAACCACCTAAGAGAGGCTCAGAGCCAGTGCTAGGAGTTCACCGAGGAAACCCCGTGGGGAGAGAGATTCAGGGTCGACGAGGCTTTATGGCAGAGGTGAACCTCTGAACTCTGAGGTAGGTCTTGAAAGGTAGATGCCATTTGTACTGAGAGATGGGGTGAGGCATAGAGTTCAATGGTTGCTGTTCTCTTACCCCAGAACCAGCTCCTGTGGGCCAGACATGCAAGCCACAAGTCATTCTTCAGCCTGAGAACCTCCCAAGAGTGTTTCTTAATACTGTTTTCATCTTTTGTCAAGAGGCCATGAAAACTGATATTTACTGGCTTAGGCCATTTACTTTAGGTGTTATTTCAAGGATTTAGACACTCAGCCCAGAAAATATTTTCTTTACCCTTTTCCCCCTAATGTAAATAATACTATGACAGTCTATGAATGTGTATGCTGTGCACATTACAAAACAGAAGCACTTCTTGCTCATACCCTTTCTCCCCCTCCACCAAACTAAATTTGATATTGTGTGTGTGTGCTTTCTTCTCTCTTTCTCGCTTGCTATTTGAAATAATTTGAAACTTAGAGAAAGGACAGAATAACACAAAGAACTCTTTACCCAGATTCTGCAGTTGTGGAAGAATGTCCAAGGAACTAAGACAAAGCTAAAGAAGATGTTAAAAGCACACAGAGAGTAGAGCTTAGGTGTGTCTTGTTCATCACTGTATTCTGTAGCACTCTCTTTATTACAAAGCTGGCACCAGCCTAGGTTAAACTTGCAAAGGGGTAATTCAGGCAGAAGACATCTGAGAAAAATCTAAGTAGCCAGTAAAGGAGAGAGAATTAGAAGACTGCGTGGAGATCATTCCTCGTGGTAAATAGTTGAGAGAGAAACCAAGGAATTCGGTGCCTTTTAATTTCATGTCCTTTTTGTTTGTGGTATTTTGAAGTTGGAAAACTAATTTCGTTGTTCGTTTTTCCTTGTAATTTATTTTAGTTTTTAGATAACAATATTTTGTTTATTCTTCCCTGATACTCTATAGCATATCTTAAAATAGAGAAAGGTTTTGTAGATTTCAGTTTTCAAAAGATGGTTATGTAAACTTTTATTGTAAGGCAGTTAAAGAATAAGAATGTTAACATGTACTATCATTGCCTGGGTGCCTTCTGGAAGTACCTTCTAGTTTTAGGTGCTTTTAACTTCAATTCCTGGACTGTACTCATTAAAATATTAAAACAAAAGATGACTATTATAAAAAATGGTGACCCGGCTGGGTGCTGTGTCTTACGCCTGTAATCCCAGCACTTTGGGAGGCCTAGGTGGTCGGGTCACTTGAGCTCAGGAGACCAACATGGGCAACATGGCGAAGCCCCATCTCTACCAAAAGTACAAAAAATTAGCCAGGTGTGGTGGCACCTGTGGTCCCAGCTACTCAGGAGGCTGGGGTTGGAGGATCACTTGAGGCCAGGAGGCAGAGGTTGCAATGAGCTGTGATTGCGCCACTGCCCTCCAGTTTGGGTGACAGAGTGAGTCCCTGTGTCCAGAAAAAAAGGTGATTTTTTTTCTTTGATTTTCAGTGTCTCTCGTGTGGTAGAGGAGGGAGAAAAAGGAGGACAAATAATGTGAGACAATAATTCAGGACTTGAATAAGCAAATGAACAATGAGTGTATGAAGACATATTCAATAAAAATTAAAAGAAAATGGAGAATTTTAATCTACTTTAATATAGACAGACCTCAGAATTATTGACCAGATGTAGTCTGATTCACTTGAGAGAGTGTTTTGGAAACATTGTCAGGAGACAGTTTTCTGAGGGTCCTTCGCTTAGCTGCAGGTTTTGTGAGCAAAGTGAACAAATCACTGCCTATCCTTTGTTCTAGAATACCTTTTGGAGGATTCTGGTGTATCTGACAGCTCCAGATGCAGTGTCTTCCTCTGGAGTAAGGGCAGGCTTGCTTCCTGCCCATTGTGACACATTCAGGGCTTCCTGTGCAGTGAGGTCCCTCCTGTAACACAACCTCCTATGTGTGCAGGGTCACCTGGCTCTCTTCACATGGCCCAGTTGGGAGTGGGGCCTCTTGGAGCTGGTGTAGAATGCTACTGCTAGTGATACAAACAACATTCTCCTAGTCTCCTTATTTCTGACAAAGAGTCTTAGCTTTCTTACAGCTTCCATGAAATGGTGGCCAGCTAACTTGTTAACTTACAAGTAGAGTAAAATCTTACACTCTTCACTGTTCTTGACAGTGTTAAAAGCTTTAAAGCTCTTGTCCTTGGACCCATCAATTCCACCTTAGCAAATTTATCCAAAAGAATTAATCTGTGTTCAAAGGTATATGTATCAAGTATTTGTTTGCAGCATTGAAAATAGATGGAACCAATGTATAGAAGACTAAATCACAGTCTAACCTTAAAGTGGAATGCAGTATACCAAGTGTTGTCTTAGTTCTGTTTGGCTTGGAAAGGTGCTCGTGATGCATTAAGTGTAAAGAGCAAGATGATAAAATTCTTCCCTTCTGCTCCCCCGTAACTGCAGATCTAAATGTGTGTGTGTAATTCTCAAAAAAATAAGTCTATGTAGTTACAGATGGAAATGGTAATAATGATTACTGCTAAATGATGGAATTATTTAGCCTTTGTATTCCAATATTTTCTGATTTAAATTTTTTTTTACTATAAGCAAAATAACTTTTATAAGTAAAGAAATATTCTCTTTCCTTTTAAAATATGAAGAGACAGGGAAACACAAGGTGGTTAAAATGCTGACCCTTCAATTTGGAAGGCAAAGAACTAGAAGTTGCATTTGCTTCACTCTTGTGATTTTTTTTTTTTTTTTTTTTTTTTTTTGCTGTTGACACTCTCACATGTAACTTCCTAAGGGTTGTTTTCAGTATGAATCTTTCTAGCAGAAAGAGCTCATCCATATTAAGTATTTTATCTTTTTTATACCATCTGCTAGATGTGTTATTTATTTTTTACTTTTAAACTGTATATCTCATAATTTAAATTTACTGTTGAAAAATATTTTTAAAAGGTATTCGTATATTTACTTTTTTTATCCTTTCCTTGATGGTTTTAGTTTACTTTGTTTATGTTGCTTGCTTTTGTGATGACGGCAGGTTCTTTGTAATGCTCTTGATCTTAGGACTTTCAGTAGTCCTTCCTGGAGGCTGGTAATGTGCTGGTCTTTTACACTAGCAATAAATATTTTGGTCTTTTTTTTTTTTTTTCTGCTGCATTGTGGAATATTAGTCAATGAGATAATTATTGGAAACTCATGTACATAATACTGTTTTAAGTGCTGAGAAGTAGAAGTTGCTAGTATTTCAACTTTTGTAGGATTTGGTTTTGGCGGGCTTGTGATCCATCTTTTTTAGAAGTCTAGATAAACTATGTAGTCCTCAGGGAGGAGCACCATTTTTAATGGGCCACATACCCCTCTGTTTTGGTGTCTTCCTAGTCCCTGGACTCCTTTTCCTAAACCTCTGCGTGTTGCTGAGCATCCTGCTGTTGCTGAGCAGCCCGCTGTGCGCTGTGCCCCACCAGTGTTGCAGCACGCCTGACTCTGCATTGCTTCAGACCGGCAGAAAGTGTGTTGCAGTTTTCCACATCATTCTTGGAGCTCTGTGAAGGTCTATATTAGAATCTTAATTATAGAACTTAAAAGCAATTAATTAATTTTAATTGAAAAGCCTATTTTAGGTGACTCCTTTTATTTAACTAATGTTCTTGCTTGATTCATATGGAGAAATCACTATATTTGAAACAAGTTAGATCTAATTATAAAGACTAAATATCAATCCTTTTTAGTTATGCGGCCACATTAGTGCCAACTATACCATTGTCTTCTAACATAGTTATTTAAAAAGACTTGCCATTTTCAGATCGTTTTGGCATGTGTAAAGGAAGAAATGAGAGAAGCTTTAAAAACATCTTTGCACCACTTAAAATACTTGTGAAATGGTGATAATGTTTACATTTAGAGATAAGCGTAGATGTAAAGTGTACAGTAAGTTTTGATACATATATACATGCAAGTTACTATCCCTTGGCTGATAAGGAACAGTTCCATTACGCAGAATGTTTTTGTCTGTTCAGTCCTGACTCCTTGAGTAAAGCTTTTCTTATTTCTATACCTAGATGGGCATTTCCCAGTCTGGAACATCACCTAAATGTAGTCATCTAGTGTGTGTGTTCCTGTGTCTTGCTTCTGTTCCTCAACATGTTTTTGAGATTCATCCAAGTAGTTGTGTGTATTAATAATTTATTCCGTTTTATGGATGTACCCCATTTGTTCATTCTCCCGATGGTAGACATTTGGGTTGTTTCCAGTTTTTTTGTTATTATGAATAAAGCTACTAAAAGGATCATATTATCCATATTATCCATCTTTTTGTTGATGTGTCTTTTTGTTTCTCTTGGTTATTAACAAGTAGTGGAATTGCTGAGACAGTCTAGAGGTATGTTTACTTTTATAACAAACCGCCATTGGTTTTCCAAAGTGGCTGTACCTTTTGGCACTCCCACCAGTAATGTGGGGGAGTCTCCATTGTTCCTCATCATTTGATGTTGCCAGTCTCTTGATGTAATCCTTCCGGTGGGTGTGTCATCGTGGTTTTGGTTTGCGTTTATCTGACCTCTAATGATGTTGAGCACCATTCCATGAGTGATTGACTTTCGTGTATCTTCTTTGCTTCTAGTTTTAGTCTCTCACTCAAAAAAAAAATGGGTTGTCTTTTTTTTTCTATATATGCTATATATAGCCTGTATATTTTTCAGAGGAAAGATATGCTGTCTATACATATATTTTCTACATACACATATATCTTTTTTAGGGAGAATATGTATGCATACATACTGCATATATTCTAGATAGATAGTTGTCTGTATATTCTGGATATCATTACATTGGCAGATAATTACATATTACATATTCGTACTATAAATATTTTCTCTGAGCTTGTGGCTTGTGTTTCCATTTTCTTTTTTTCTTTGAAACGGAGTCTCGCTCTGTCACCCAGGCTGAAGTGCAGTGGCATGATCTCGGCTCACTGCAACCTCTGCCTCCTGGGTTCAAGCAATTCTCTTGCCTCAGCCTCCCGAGTAGCTGAGATTACAGGCACGTACCACCACACCTGGCTAATTTTTTATATTTTTGGTGGAGACAAGGTCTCACCATGTTGGCCAGGCTGGTCTTGAACTCCTGACCTCAAGTGATCTGCCCGCCTGGGCCTCCCAAAGTGCTGGGATTACGGGTGTGAGCTATGACGCCTGGCCTCATTTTCTTAAATATATCTTTTCATGAGCACAAAATTTTAATTTTGATGAAGTACAAAGAATTTTGTGACCTAAGAAATCTTTGTTTACTCCAGAGTTGTTATCTTGTTTTCTTCTGGACACTTTACAGTATAATTTTAGTTAAGATTATGATCTTTCTCAACGTGTGTGTGTGTGTGTGTGTGTCTGTGTCTGTGTCTGGGTGTGCCTGTGTGGTATGACACTCCGTTTTTTCAATGCTGTGTGTGTGTGCCTGTGTGGTATGACACTCCGTTTTTTCCATGCGTTTTTCTAATTGTTCACAACTATTTGTTGTAACGACTTTCCTTTCCCTTTGGAGCGCCACAGTGCTTGTCCTGATAATAAAGTTAGGTTTTAGTCTCTTTCTGTTGCATTGTTTTTGTATCCTTATACCAGTACTATACAGTCTCGATTACTGTAACATGAAAGCACGTTGTGTAAATCCACTAATTTTATTCTTCCTTTAATTAATTTGGCTATTGATGGTCCTTTGAATTTCTGTATAAATTGTGGAATGGACTTATGAATAACTACTTAAAAGTCTGGTTAGGATTTTGATAGAGAATGGATAGTGTTTTTAAATCAAATTGGGAAAAACTAACATCTTAATAATCATACTGCCTGTTAATAATGACAGTTTTAAAATTCTTCCTTCTCAATCTGTCCATTTATTTCTTTCTTTTGTATCATTGACCTCTGGTACTGTGTGAACAGAAACAAACATTCAGGACAGACATTCTTGCCTGTTCCTGATGTTAAGGGGAAAATGTTTATTTCATCATTAAGTATGCTAGCTGTACGTTTTTATATCAGATTGAAGAAGTTCTTTTCTATTTTGAGTTTGCTGGGATTTTGTTAAAAATCAGAAATGGGTATTGAATTTTGTTGATGCTTTTTTTTTCCATCTGTTGAGATAATTATATGGCTTTTGTTATTGTGAATTAAATTAACAAAAAAATGATGAACCATGTTCCAGATTTTATTTCCATTTGACTAGTTTTTCTCTTCATGGCCTCTCACTGGTCTAGGACCCAAGCCACGTACCCCATTGTTGTCTCTCCGTTCCCCGTTGTTGTGCGACGGTTTCTTAGTGTTTCCTTGTATTTCATGACCTTGACAGCCTTAGCAAGTGCTGGCTGAGTATCCTGTACAATGTCTCCCAATCTCGGTTTGTTTGACGCTGTTTTCATGATTAGCCTGAGGTTGTGGATTTTGGAAAGAACACTATGGAACCCTTGTGCCACTGGGCACGTGACATCCACAGCGTCCCTGGCAGCGCCCACCCTGGTCACTTGGGTCAGACAGTGTCTGCCAGTTTTCTTCATTGTAATGTTGCTTTCTCTTTCCTTGTTCTGTTCTTTGGAAACAAGTCACTAAGTCTAGGCTACCTTAAGGGGAAGGGGTTGTGGGGAGAGGGGAGGAAAGGAACTTAAGCCCCACCTCCTGGAGGAGGAGGAGGAGGAGGAGGAAGAGGAGGAGGAGGATCTCCATAGATTTGGAATTCTTCAGGTAAGATTTGACTGATTTTGAATGTTAAATCAACCTCCTGTTTCTGGATAAACCCCACTTGGTTGTGATGTATTATCCTTTTTATATTTGGTGAGATTCCGTGTACTTTTACTTTTAAAAAGGATTTTGTTTCTGTATTAATGAAGGACATTGGTCTGTAATTCTTTTTCTTCTAATTTTTGCACAGTTTGCTCAGTCTTTCCTACCCATAAATTTTCACTGTTAGTAGAATGACTTCCATTTTTATTTGATGATGTATCAATTATTCTATCAATAAGCATTAAAAACTCTGTGAACTTTTTGTAAGCAATGTTTTCTCTCTCTCTCTCTCTCTCTATATATATATATATATATTTTTACATTTGTGTATGTGTGTGTTTCAGAGAATTACCCATTGTTTCTGTTTAGATTTTGGGATAGAATATTCAATTTTCTTTCAAATCACTGAGATCATAGTTTCATTTCGGAATTAACTGGAGAACTTCAAAATATATACAAGTCTGAGTATCGTTCCCTCTTTGCTTTTCCAGTTCTTTCTACATTTACGAAATAAAGCCTACGTGGACCTCTCTGTTTTTTTAAGTACTTTGATGGTGATTTTCATATGCATTCTGTATTAAGAATTAAAAATAAATCTTTGAGGTTTTCACAATAAATCAGTAACTAAAAATCAAACCTTGACTATTTTTGGCAGTGTCTATAGTGAAGTGAAAGATTTACATGCACATTTAAATGTTTACACAACATAATCTTAGGATAGTTTGGTTTTTATATTGTAGCCCCACACTACCCATCAGTGGAATGTAGCTTGTCAATGGCATGCTAGGTAATATTTGTTAAAAAATTATACAGAAGGCCAGGCGGAGTGGCTCACGCCTGTAATCCCAGCAGTTTGGGAGGCCGAGGTGGGCAGATCACGAGGTCAGGATTTCGAGACCAGCCCGACCAACATGGTGAAACTCCATCTCGACTGAAAATACAAAAATTAGTCAGGCGTGGTGGTGAGCGCCTGTAATCTCAGCTTCTCGGGAGGCTGAAGCAGGAGAATTGCTTGAACCCGGGAGGCAGAGGTTGTAGTGAGCCAAGATCATACCACTGCCTGGGCAACAGAGCAAGACTCCGTCTTGGGGAAAAAAAAATTATACGGAAGATCAACATTTTGGCAGATAGGTTAATCATCTCAAGGGAGATGGATTTTTTTAAGCCCCGTATTTAAAATAAGAGGTAGTATTTCTTCAGTGGCTGAAGAGTTAAGCCAAGCTTAGTGAATATCGTCAAATGGTCTGCAGTCAAGCAAGTGGTATCAGCCGTGGTTGGTGTCTGTCAGTTCGGTTTCCCTAGTCTTTGATGTAGTTGAAGGATTAACTGAGCCCCAAGATTTGGACCAGAAGTTTGCATTCTAGGATGGTTCCATCACTCAAAAATACTCCTTGTGCTATCCTTTTGTGGCTATACCTTTCCTTCTTTCCTAACCACTGGTTACCGGTATAATTGTGCTCCTTGGAGAATATCATATAAATGGAGTCCTTGCAGTGTATAACCTTTTGAGACTGACTCCTTTTACTCAGTATAATGGTGTCTTTATGATGTTATCCCTGCTGTATCAATAGGCCATTCCATTGTATGGCGAAGTAGCATTCTGTGGTCTGGATGCACAACAGTTTATCCATCCATTCATTGAAGGACATTTAAGTGTTTCCAGTTTTAGTGATCCTGAATAGAATAAACATTTTCCTATAGGTCTGTTTGAACATAAGGTATCATTTCTCTAGGGTAAATATCTAGGAAGAAACAATTTTCAACTCATCTTTATCCTCTTTAAATTTCTTAGATGGAGATTTGGATGCAGAATAAACTATATTAAGTTCAGTGCTGTCTTGTTTTACATTACACTTGTTTGGAAAGTCTTTGAACTGTGCTTACAGTTGTTAATAGTTGAATTGAAAATGACTTTGTAGAATCTTTGCTTTGTTGGTAGTGATTTCTTTTCCTCCCTTTTGGCCTTGCTACTCTACTCAGTCTGTGGACCTAAAGTGTTGGCGTCACCTGGAAGCTTGTTAGAAGTGGAGAATTCCAGGCCCCACCCTGAATCTGCTGAGTCAGAATCTGCTTTTCAACATGATTGCCACTGATGACTGGGCATTGAATTGGAGAAGTGCTGCTCTAGAGCTTCATGGGAGTGGAGAAGAGATGTCCTAAGGAAGCTGGCTTTGGTTCTGTTGGAAAGTGTGGTGCAGCATGTACCTTGCAGGCATCCTTCTGATTTCAAACACTCAGTAGTACAGAAATAATGGTATCAAACCAGCAAAAATCCTGAGATTTTGGTACTTTAAAATTCTGCAGTATGCTGGATGTCAGCATACTGAGTGCAATTGTCAGGCTTACGGTGAAAGTTGTAGTTTACGATCATCTCCTGCTGTTCAGGCTTTTGTGCTCCGGAAGATCTTTTTCCACTTGGAGGATTTATAGTAGAGTGTGCGCATTTGTAGTTGGTCTTTTTACATCAAAAGTACTGAAAAAGGCAAGAATATAAAATGATTGTGTCATTGGTTGGTTTTCATTTTTTTCTTGTGCATTTTCTAATAAAGTTCACTGTTACTTCTATTAAGAGTAAATATTTACATATTATGAATCAGGAGAATAAAGGAGCAAATATATTTTCTTCACATTGATAAAAAGTATTTAAATTAACCTTGCTCTCTGTAGGTACTTATTTTATGTCTAAGAGTGGGTCGCAGAGACTGCTCGAGGTGAGAGGTGATTCTTTCACTAGGAACATGAGTGACACTTGGCAGTAAGAATTGTCCACAAAGAAATTACTTTTAATTTGGGCTGAGGTTAGGGAAAATTTTTGTAGGGAATACTGATATAATAAAATTGCAGATAAAAGCTGGTGTTAGTGTGGAGACATGACTAAAGAAAAAAAGTTTCTCCTTTTCAGTAGTCTCAAAGCTAGTGATAAATTAACTCTAGACAGAATGATGTAAACAGGAGTGAGAAATGATGAAAAGACTTTGGAGGCTGCATCAGTACAACAGCGGCTCGTTCGGACTGCTTGTCTGTCAATGAAGGGAAGGTAGTTGGGGTCAGGAGTTATAAAATGTTAAGCCTTTAAGTTACAATAAACTCATAGAACTTTAGTGTTAGTTTAATTAATACATTGAACTTTGCTATGATCTGTGTTAAACTCAAAGCAATAAGTCCAGCAGGAATTTTTGGAATTTGTTTATTCTCTCAGAAGTGTAAGCAGCAGTGATGTGTAGGACTTTGTCTATTAATTGCAAGCAAGAATTTGACCTTTCTTTTTTTTTTTTTTTTTTTGAACATTAACTGTTAATGTTTAAGATTATTTTCTCCTGGAGTCAGTTGAGGATTTCATGTGGCCTTTTAACAGGACATTTTGCAGTATTTTTTACATCGTAAATATAAATAAATATTTTAGCATTCTTTAATATTTAATTCAAAAGAATATGAACTTACTGTCCTCTTTTTGCCTTGTGTGTCTGCAATGTAGGGAGGTATGGAAACCTTGGAACTTCAAAAGGACATCAAAGAAGAATCAGATGAAGAAGAAGAAGATGATGAAGAATCTGGACGGTTACGTTTCAAAACTGAAAGGAAAGAAGGAACAATTATTAGGCTCTCAGATGTAACTAGAGAGAGAAGGAACATTCCAGAAACTTTGGGTAACTTTTTTGCCTGTCTCCCATCCTCCTTCACTCTCATTTCAGCTTCCTCCATAGTATTGCTGTAATTAATCAAAGTAGGCAAAGAAGGTTGACTGGATAATTGTGGCTGCCATCCGGAGGGTGGCTGGACTGTGGAGTGAGTGCTGTTATGGTACTGTAAAACTCATTCTTTAAAATCATTGCTGTTTATGGATTTAAGATGCTTGAATAAAATGTTTAAGATAATTAAAAAAAAAATTTTTTTTTGAGTCTGTGGCCTAGAGCTGCTCTTGTACATACTATGTGGTTCCTGGCTGGTCTTGAAAAGGTGGCATGGGGATGGTAGCTATGGGGCCATGTTGACCCTTCCCAAGACCCTAATGTTGTCAGGGCGAATTCTGGACAAGACTGGTTTATATTTTGTACCTTTTAGTGTCTTCATAGCTGTCTTGTTTTTTTGTGTTTTCTGCAGTTCCTCTGTCTTTACTGAGACAAGCTGACTCGTTTGTAGAAATAATCGCTCTGAGCAAAGCTTGCTGTCTGAAAGGTCTACTAGACAGCTGCTGATTCACAAAGACTTTTAATAGTGACCCTACCCCTCATTATACAGTGTTTTTCAGTGTTCACTGCAAAGAATAAAGCAGTGATTCCAAATTTGAGTGAGCGTCAGAATCTCAGAGGACTTGTTAAAACACAGATTTTGGGACCTACTCCCAGCTTCTCTGATTGATTAGATATAGGGTAGAGCCCAAAAAAGTTGTATTTTTTTTGTTTTGTTTTTGAGACAGAGTCTCGCTGTGTTGCCCAAGCTGGAGTGTAGTGACACAATCTTGGCTCACGGCAACTTCCACCTCCCAGGTTCAAGTATCTTCTGCCTCAGCCTCCTGAGTAGCTGGGTCTACAGGTGCGCACCACCACACCTGGCTAGTTTTTGTATTTTTAGTAGAGACGGGGTTTCACTGTATTGTCCAGGCTGGTCTCAAACTCCTGACCTCATGATCCACCCACCTTGGCCTCCCTGAGTGCTGGGATTACAGGCGTGAGCCACCGCGCCTGGCCTAGAAAGTTGTATTTCTAATGAGTTACCAAGCAATGCTGCTCCTGCACTGGTGCTTCCAGAACCACTGGGATATTGTCCTTCTGAGGAGGAGGGCAGGCGGGCAGGAGGACACAGGGGCTCTGCCTGCCGTCTGGTCTTGGTCTAGATAAGAATCAAGACTTAACTTTCATGATTACTTTTATTACTTCTTAAAACCGTTATTCATAGTCGTTTTTTGTCCAAAACATGAGCCTGTATCTTTAAGTAGCAGATACGAATTCTGTGGAAGGACACTAAGCTCCAAAGATGCACAAGTTAGCAATAGTCAACCAGTCTTATCTTAATTTACTAGGCAAGATTGTTCAGAGAGATTCTTCTAGAATCTTTATGTTCTCTCTTTGTGGTCTAGTTTACTGCTACTACATCTTGTGGCCCAAGATTTCCGTAGACTTTTTTCAAGTTATAGTATGAAGTTGCCAGTTAATCTGAAGCAGATTTTTTAATATAGCATCTTTAATTTCTAAGAAATAGAGTCTGGCATTGGCCTTAGGTGAAAGATGGAGCGAAGGTCTTAAAACAGAAGGATGGGAATAAACAAAACATGTCAACAGGAGGAATTGGTAATATTATAGAACAGTCTTACTTGAGCAGAGACGCGTCAGTCTTGGCTTGGGACGAGATGAACAAAGGAAAGCTCTCCATACCTGGCAGAATACTAAGGAATTCTAAGGGCAACCCACAGCCACCACCTGGAAGGCATAAGGCTTCCTGAACTGGGGAGGGATGGAGGAAGAGAGGGATTAGTCATGGCTACTACTACTTTTGTTGGGTCTTGTTATCTGGGCTGTGGCTTTGATTACATACATTTAAAACATGATGTGTAAAAGCTTAGTCACTGAGAACTCCCCAGGTAGCTACAAGTTCTAAGACTATTAATTCACTTACTAGACAACATTACAAATGGGGGCCTTTCCCCAACTCTGTAGTCCGCTCCCTGTGGGGTAGCTGTGGATTTCATGGCTCGTCTTCCCTCTTCTGTACCACCCTGCCCTGATTTGTGGTGCCTCTCTGCCTTTCCCACCTCCCTGGTTTCGTCGTCTCATCCCTGTTCATTGTGCCTCCACCTACCCACTAGTAACATCCTGGTTCTGCAGTGATGGCCAGCTTGCATGTGTGCTTAGTGTCTGTTTCAGTCCTGCATCTCCTTCTCAGGACTTTTTCCTCATTTTGTTCTTTCCAAAGTCATTTACAATTTCGTGTATTTAAATAACTTGTATTAAATCTGTTTTGCTTTTTAAGGCGTCTGGCAGCTTTATGTTCATGTAATCCTGGGACAAGAAGCTGGAAAGGTTGGTTTGTGGTGGACAAGTCCTCTCCTTTGAATTATGGGGGAAGAGCATGAGGTCCTTAGAGGCAGAGTAGCTGTAAACATAAACAGCTTGATTAATGACCATTCTTGTAAATAATGGAAAACGCACTTAACTGCATTTGTGTAGAATGTGGTTGTTTGGCAAGATGATAGGGCGGGTGAAACCATAGTTAAAAGTACCTTTTCTGTTCCGTATTACTTAAGAAAGCTTGGTGCTTGGAAACATGAGTTTCAGATAATTGTAAAGTTAGGATTTTTCCCAACACAAAGGAGGATTTTTCTGTCCATCAAAAGATTGGTTTCCTAAAACAGTGAATTCTCTTGTTACCTTCAGCACCTCCCCCCAAACAAAAGATGAATTTTACATCTGAGGAAATATATATTGAAAAAGATATAATGCCTCAATATTTGGTAAACTAAGACATTTGAATACATTTTTACACATCAGTTTATTTGTGTGCTCCTAGAGATCAAAATCAAAAAACCTGAACAGTCTCAGGTTCTGTGTGGAAATAATTACATTTATTTGATTCTGTAAAGCTGTTTGCCTGCTCTGTAATGGGATTAAAATATCTTGCTGCCAGAGTACTTGTTGTCTTATGAGATGTACTTTTTTTTCCCCACTGATATCATTGTTAGTATTGAGAACACTTCATTCTTCAAAAGGGAGAGTCAAATAATGCACTGGTATTCCCAGTTTCTCACTCTGAAACTTGGCATGTGAAACGAGTTGTCTTCCAGTCTAGGAGGGAGTTTGGTTACTTGTGGTCTTTTTCCACATTCACATCTCTGTGAAAAACGTTCGTACATATGACAGCCTCAGCAGTTAAGCAACAGTTTTATGCACAGTTGTTGATTGGTATTTTGAATGCAGATTGGATCAGAAGTAGAATTCTGGGCTTTCATCTAGGTTAAGATCTTAATTAACTAGCTTTTTTTGCTCAATCAGGATTGTGAAAATTAAACCTTACAGAAAAAGATTTGAATGACAGTGTTCTCAGTTTTCCCAAGGATGGTACAGAACTACATACTTAGGAAATAAATTAATTCATTACACACAAAGGATGTCGTAGGGTGTAAGTGCTTAACTCCCTCCTGGAGCTCAGTTGAGCAGGGTTACAGAGCAGGCATGTGTAAGGAATGGTTCACTGTGAAAGTGCCAGTCGCCATTTCTGAAGACAGTGTCACTGACCAGTGTCCCCCAGTTGCCAGTCCTCCAAGTTGAGAGCTGTGTCTTCGTCTGGGAGGTGGCCCTTGGATTGCCTTAGAAAGCAATGTAAGCCATAAATGAAAGACTGCATTTATTTTAGTTAGGCATTATCTGTGAGTAGGCTTCCAGATTATTTTATTCTAAGTTTCATTGGCATGTGTTACATTTTAAGTTGTTTTTTATTGCTGTAGCCTAAAGAACCTGCTTGTACACCCACAAAATATTGTCTTGAAATAATATTAATTTCAGAGGATCTGTGGGAAAGAGATTTCTCTGTAGTAACAAACAGTTCAGAATTGCTAATGCCAGCAGTAGTACTTAATGGTCCTTGTATTTGCAGGGCCTTTAAAATTTTCTTGATTCAGTTGTCTTTAAAAAAACTCAGATTATCTTTTGTTATTTTTCCAAACAAATTGTGTGTTCTGTATGTATTTCAACTATTATAAAATTATTTGCATGCAAATACATTTTTCTTAACATTTTAGAAAGGGACAATACAGTGTAAAACTTTGTTACATTGAGGTATGTATCTCTTTAGAATCTAGACATAGTTCAGAAAACACTTAAAGGGAAATTAACATTTCAGTTGAAGTTACAAATGTAATTTCCATCCTGTCATATTTTGGTGACCTTTTGTGACAGCTTGTCTCAATTGGAGGAAAGCATTTTTACTTGCTGATTAAAGATGTCATTTGAAACCATTTTATTACTGAGGAAAGTGAAATTAATCTTGACACTCAGAACCACTAGAAAAATAATTGCTGATTCACTGCATAAAATGTGTGTGTGAACTAATCATGTAGTCAAGATTAGAATAAAAGTCTATACTGGTTAAGAAGAGATTAAATTTTCTTTCAAATGGGGTCTAGTTTTCTTTGATGGGGAGAGGGATACCATAGAAACAATTTCAAGAAAAATGTGGCTTAGAGATTTTGGAGGAGTTTGGAGATGACGATGGGATCCAAGGTAGAAGGTAGACTATGGTAATATTGAAAGCTTACCCTTGGCTGGGGAAGAAGGCAGGAGAAGGCATCTTGGTATACTCAGTGACATTTTTAGAAAATGTGGCGTAAGATCTGTTGTCCCAATTTAGCTAGTGTTGTAAAAGGACCATATGTGGCTAAATCATTTTCGTTCCCTTTAGGAATATAGAATAATGTGCCATCTGAAGTTTCTTGGGGCCAATGCCCATGTTTTCTGTATCCCTGAAGCATTTGGCAGAGCAGTGAGCAGCTGCTGGACACTCCACACGTGTTTGCATGAGCGTTTTCTCCTGTGACTTTGCTCTCACTTGATTTGGCTTCTCTATCAGTCTGCATGCATATAAGAAGGCTTCACAGTAAAGTTTTAAGAAAATAAATATGAAAAATTGAAATGATATGTATTAAATTGAGTTTTTTATTCTTTATGAAATCACCTTGACTTCAGAGTGAGTTCATTAATAGTTTTGTTTTTAAGTGAGAAGGACCAGGAATTTGTTTTCTTGCATCTGTGTGCCATCGTATGCTATTAATAATTCTAGTGGCTTCAGTAAGAAAATCATACTGGTGTAGGACTGGTAGAGACAGCTTCTGACGTCATACACCATCAGTAAAAGGTGTGACTGCAGGCCGGGCGTGGTGGCTCACGCTTGTAATCCTAGCACTTTGGGAGGCTGAGGCAGATGGATTGCCTGAGCTCGGTAGTTCGAGACCAGCCTGGGCAACATGGTGAAACCCTGTCTCTACTAAAATACAAAAAAGTTAGCCGGTGTGGGAGCGTGCACCTGTAGTCCCAGCTACTTGGGAGGCTGAGGCAGGAGAATCGCTTGAACCTGGGAGGTGGAGGTTGCAGTGAGCCGAGATCATGCCACTGCACTCTAGCCAGGGCAACAAAGCGAGACTGTGTCTCAGGGGGAAAAAAAAAAAAAAAGATGTGACTGCAAAATGCCTTCTAGTGTGAGGGCAGTGGTTAAATTTCACTTCAGCTTCTTTTTAGCCTCATGCAGCACATATCATTGGTCTCAAATGAAAATAATTTAAAATTGATTGGCAACACTTGCATTGTATCATAAAGGAAAGTCTGTTCTTATTTCTCAGACCTCACTGGTGGGTTGTGCATGTTGCTGGTTGTATCATCCTTGCCGCTGCTAGTCAGGTGTTTCCCGCAGGTGAAGCACATACTGTTGCAGAGTTTCATTGTCACATCATTCTTTCCTGTTTTCTCCCTAGATCTCTAGTTTGGCCTCTCGGAAAGTAACTAACACATACACATCTTTTCACATAGAACTTTCAGCAGAGGCCAAGGCAGCATTGCTTGAATTTGAAGAAAGGGAGCGACAGCATAAACAAGGACGCTACAGCTCCAGGCGGGGAGGACGGCGAGGAGGCCCGCTGATGTGTCGTGGTGTGGGGGACCAGAGAAGAGAGAGCACCGAGAGGGGCAGGATGAAGGACCACAGACCCGCGTTGCTTCCTACACAGCCTCCTGTCGTGGTAACTTCAGATTTTATTGTAGTAGCCCTAGAACTTTAGAACAAATGGCAATAAGCTTTTGTGGGTATCCTATTATACATTTCTCTCTTCTTAGTCTGAAATGAAAGGTTAGTAGCAGGAGTAATGGCTGAAGTTTCTGCTTTATAGTCTCATGTGATGTTGCACACTCCAGTCATCCTGAATTAGAAATTCAGCACTCCAGTCATCTGGTAGTAAGAAATCATCCTGTACCACAAATACTTCCAGAGGAGGAATTAATGAGTGACCTGATGCCCCAAGATGACATAACCTCCTCTGGCACCTTGCTCGCTAAAGCCTCTAGTGGGGTATTTCTGAGTGCATTGCATTTGAAAGATGGTATTACAGATAGAACTTAGGCAGAAGTTGTTTATTTTATAAAAATATTTTTACCTTTATACTGTTTACCATA
Source organism: Mandrillus leucophaeus (assembly GCF_000951045.1). Classification (NCBI taxonomy): domain Eukaryota; kingdom Metazoa; phylum Chordata; class Mammalia; order Primates; family Cercopithecidae; genus Mandrillus; species Mandrillus leucophaeus. The sequence goes on from NW_012101299.1 coordinate 2,565,013, forward strand.
GATTTTTCCTTAAATATCAGTTTCTCAGAATCATTACCATATCCTCCATACAAAGCTTTCATAGCCTATAGGAATAAATCATGTACCTGTAATTTCAGTTGGAATGTCCTTTGTGTTTCAGAGATGGCACATCTCAGAAACAAAGACAGGAATTGTTGATTTTTTTGTTCTTTTTTTGTTTTTGATACAGAGTCTCCCTCTGCTGCCCAGGCTGGAGTGCAGTGGCATGATCTTGGCTTACTGCAACCTACACCTCCTGGTTTAAATGATTCTCCTGCCTCAGCCTCCTTAGTAGCTAGGATTACAGGCGCTTACCACCACACCCAGTTAATTTTAAAAATATTTTTAGTAGAGACTGGGTTTCACCATGTTGGCCAGGCTGGTCTCAAACTCATGACCTCAAGTGATCGACCTGCCTCGGCCTCCCAGAGTGCTGGGATTATGGGCGTGAGCCACTGGGCCCAACCGATTCTTTCAGTTAAGCTTTAGGGATTGTATGACTTTTTACTTACAAGTCAATCTTCAAGGAAAAATTTGCTTAACACAAATATGTGTCCACTGTGTCTACCACATGCCCTTTTTACCACATGCCCTGAATTTAGAAAAAATGACATTTCACTTCTGTTGAAATGTTGTATTTCAGAAGCCATTCATTTGTGAAATGATAAAGTAGAAGAGATAATTTTTGTTTTAGCATGAGAATTCCAACTCTGTTGTGTAAAGGGAGAGGAGGTAGGCGTACACAATTTGATGATACTAGGAACTGCTGTTTGCTTACACAGCTGTTTTGTTTTTGAGCATCTCTAACAGCAAAAAGGCTGAATTTACGGTTTGTCTTTTTTTCCCTTGGTTGCTCCCTGTCTCCGCCCCAAACCTCCGCTTGCCATATGTCGAATAGCCATTTTCATTATTCTGGCCTCTTTAGGGGGCCAGACAACTCCCACAGGAGACCAGTGTTTACGTAATTATGGCTTCCTGGAGAAGTTGCCGAACTCTGTTTTCTTACCACAAAGAAGGGAAGAGCATGTATCTCTCACCTGCCTCCTTAGAGAGACTGAACTGAGATGGCGTTAATGCTTTTAAAAATGTCACGGACATTCAGTTGTCCTCAGTCCTGATGGTGACGTCGTATCTCTGGATTGTAATGTGACTGATTTGGACTGTTAGAGCCTACTGTGTACTAGGAGTAAACTAGACAGCTGCCCTAAGACTGACACAGCTTTGTAAGCGATAGTCTCATCTTTTTAATCAATGAGGAGATCAGGGCTGTCTTATCCTCCACTCCAACTGCGTTCTCTTACATCATAAGCTTTCTCCACCCCATTCACTCCCCTTCCCAGAACTATTTTGTCTCTTTGAGTCTTGACCCCCAAAGTTTTGGAAAGAAAATTTTTGGCTCATGTCTCTGCTTGTACCCATTTTCTGCTTGGTTGGCTCCTTGCTGCCTGGATTCCATTCTGTTCCCTGTCCTGAATCCTGAATGGTGCCCTCAGGGATGCCACCTGACCCCTTGTCCTGTTGGACCACACTGGGGACTTGGCCATCACACGTGGTCTCTTTGTCTTGAGCAGCTCTTTTTTGGGCATATGAGATTTTGGATGTACTCTCTTATCTAGAATGGTTTCTTCTTTCTCCCCTTTGACTTTTTTATTTTCGAACTAAACTTTTATTTTTAATTGCATATATTTATGAGGTACAACGCACTGTTACGGTATGTAAATGTTGTGGATGGATTATATCAAGCTAATTAACATTGGCATCCCCTTGAATACTTCCTGGTTTTTGGTATTGAGCATTTAAAATCTCTTTGAACAGTTTCAAAATACCCTTTTCTTTAATTGCGTTTTTCTTCAGGTTTTGTTCTTAGTCCTCCTTTTTCTCAGCGGTCTCCCCAGCACTGTTCCTCTTGCGGTTACCTAGTGTCTCTCGGTGAGTCTTAGTCTCTAGCCTAACCTCTTTCCAGCTCCATTTTCTCCGTCTCCGAACTGTCCCTGTACCTCTCCAAACACAGGTTTCATAGGCCCTGAATGTCACTTGTTTAATCAAACAAACATGATCTTTCCCTCAAAACTCTGTGGTCTTGAATTAATGACCATGCATTGTGGTCACTCTCAGTTCAATTAAAATTTAAGCCCTGGTGTCTGTTAGTGTGCTATCTATGGGATACAATGGTGAATAAGATAGACAAGATCCCCACTCTCATGGGCAGATGTGCACAGATGTGATGAGTTCAGGAGGGGGACATACTGCATATGGGAGCATGTGTGCTAGTGGATGTGAGCTGGTACCAGAATCTTTTGAAACATCTTCCCTGAGGAAGGACAGGTGGGCTAAGGCCATTCATAGGTTAGTTTTAGAATATTCTATTCATTGTTCCTCTGAGATGTCTTCTCGCTCTTTGTCAGACTATGGCTGTTCCTGTGCGTCAGCTCTCGCCATAGCCTATTAGATGGTCTCCTTCCATCTTCTTTGCCCTTGTTCATCTCACACTGCTGTGAATGATCATTTTCCTACCGAAGAGATCATTCATGATCCCTTGTTACACATGTTGTCTGTGGCATAGTAATGGATCATTTACTTGGAATTCAAAAGCCCTCCATAATTTGGCATCATCTCAGGGAAAATAGCTTGTTAAATTAGACAACTGAATTAGTTGTGGTCTACTGCTAATTAGCTGTGTGACCAGTTTGGTTAGTGATTAAAACCAAAACCTGTGGAATCAGATGGCCCGAATTCCGGTTCCAGCTTTTCTGCTTTCCAACTACTTGATCTTGTAAAAGGAGGTCAATAAATAGGACCTACTTTATAGGACTGTGGGGAGCTAGGTCAGCTAACTTTCTCTACTGAGCTTATAGTAGGAACTTAAAATGTGGGGAAGGTTCAGTCCACAGCAGCTGTTGCAGTTGTTGATTTCTTCCTCTCTATTGACTGTTTGACAAAATAACCAGCCTCGAATCGAGATCTCTGACCACTTTGAGTGTGTAATTTTCATACCTTCTTTCCTGCCTTCTTTCCTGGTCTCCTGGTTTCACCAAGCAGGTGGGTCCTGCTTCTGCTTCTTTCTGGGTATCTGTCCCTCACTCTGCCTTGCACCTCTCCCTCCTTCATCACCGAGTTCAGGTGCCACCCTCTCAGAGAAGCTCCCTCCCAGCCTCTCCTGGAGGCTCTTTGTAGCCCTGTCCTGTTCTCAGGCCTCAGTTCTGGAGCAGGGTAACTGGTGCGCATCTCCTGCCTTGCTTACCAGAGTTCCTGGAGGGGGATGCAGGACTGCTACAGGGAGGGCCGTGGCAGCTGCTCTTCTGTCCCTGGCACAGGGCTTTGCCCAGTGTGGGCAGTTCTTTTCCCTGAACTGAATTTTTCTTTTTTTCAAAATTCATACTGGGTGCTTTGGGGCTGTTTTCCTTCTTGCCTTGAGATTGACTCAATTGTGAGACTATAGCCCTCACTGTGAAGAAGTAGAGAAGCTTCTTTATCCTGCTGTTTTGATACAAATTGTTACTACAGACTTCTTACATTGTAACTTTACAAATGCGATCAGTGTAAATTTGTAACACATCAGCATTCTGTTAAATGTTGATTTCGGTGAACTTTTTTTTTTTTTTTTTTTTTTTTTTGATTTGTAGACTCATTCTCCAAGGTTAATTCCTCCTCCACAGCCCCAGGCTCCCCCTCCGCCGCCACCACCGCCTCAGCAGCAGCCGATCAGAAGCCTGTTCCAGCCGCAGCAGCTGCAGCCGCTGCTTCCGGTGCAGCACCCGCACCACCCATCCCCCCCTCAGGGAATGCACATGCCTCCCCAGCTAGAGACCCCAAGGATGATGATGACCCCGCCACCCGTGACTCCACAGCAGCCCAAGAACATACACATCAACCCGCACTTCAAAGGGACGGTGGTCACGCCTGTTCAAGGTCTGTGTTTCCTTTTACTGTTGTAAAGCATAGATGGCCCTAGCTTCCAGTGGTTTACTTAGGATTTTTCCACTGATGCGTTTTCAACTTTGTGAGAGTGTGAAAGCAGTATGCATTCAGAGGAAATCATAGTTCGAATATTGAGATTTGATCTCTCCTGGGGTCGCAACAGGCATCCCAAAACTCGCTCGAAGCTGGGCAGGGGGTGCTGTGGTTCCCAGCCCCGATGATTTTGCCAGCTGTGGAATGATGTGAGTGTTCTGCCTAAGGTAGGTGAGGCTAAGCTATGATGTTCCATTGGTTGGGCATATTAAATGCATTTTGACTAAGGGTCTTTTCAACTAACGATAGCCTTATTGGGATGTAACCCCATCCTATATTGAGGAGCATCTGTTATGCTATAGATTACTGTACATCTGAAGGCATTTAGTTTATTGTACTGAAGCCGTCGCTATGGCAAAACGGTTTTCACATTCATATTTGTAAGGATGAGTTTTCCTTGGCTCTTCCCCATTCATTTAGATTTTAGCTTGATGGGTCAAGTATATTTCTTTAAAAATGTGTCTCTCTTCTTGTATAATTGAGTGGAAAGTGCTGAGCTGTGACTCTTCATAAGTCTCCCGGTGAGGATGTTTGCAGTGGTGAGTGTCCCTCTTTGGTTCCAGGCAGCATGCCCCCCTTCAATTCCAGTGTCAGCTGGTGGAGAGGGGACACATCCATCTTTTAGTTGTTGTAATCAAATAAATGCAGATCTGATTATTACTGAAACATATTCCTTAAGATAGGAAACTGTTTTCGAGCGGTTTATATGAAGCATTAACTTCATGTATCTGTGAACACACACCACACATTTATTGAGTTACTACTCTATTTTTGGCATTTGAGTTATATTGATGAACAAACCAGACAAAGCTTTCTTCAGCCATGATCTTGCTTTCTAGCAGTCTTATTATTGTTTATTACCAGTAAACATAAGTATTTTATGTGGCATGTTAGAAGATGAAAATGCAGGGAGAAATTGAGCAGGATGGGGGGAAGGGATGGGTTGTCTCTTAATAATAGGGTGATCAGGGTGAACTTCACTGAGCAGGAAAGAGTTGAGGGATATCCGTAAGTTAGTAATGTGGCTGTTTGGGGAAGAAGATTGCAGGCAGAGTGATCAGCAGGTATAAAGGGGCTTCCTCCAGGTGAGACCTTGTCTGCAAGTATAAAGGAACTGGTGAGAAGGAGGCGCAAGCCTGGCCGAGATGGGGCACGAACTTGAGGCCACTGTATTGACAGACTTTGACTGTGTTTTGCTAAAACAGAAGTTGGATGATAATTGGTGGGAGCCAATAGGCTTGAGAGAAAGTTTTTTATTCTAAGTTTTTTATTCATTGCACTTACAGAAAAGAGCTAGTTAAGAAGGAAAAACATCATTGATGCAGATGAGAGGAAAAACTTGTCGTGTCCAGGACCATGTGCCAGAGGTGGGCTTGCTGAGATGGAGGAGCAGGGAGTCCTCCGCAGTTGGGGTAGATGGTGAAGCCTGAGCTCAGATGAGTGGGCAGGTGGAGAAGTCTTGTGTCAGTTCTTCCCTGGTGGCCTCAGTTTCCTCAGTAGGTAGCAAGGAGCTAGAGTGGGGAGGTAGGAGAGCGTGTTGAAGGTCTGAGGAAAGGAGCTATGGAGCATCTGCTCGTGCTTTGGAAGAGTGGATGTGCGCAGGGATGGGTGGGGCTGCGGAGCCCTTGAGGAGTGTGGATTTGAGGTGAGAGCAGTCAGCATGGTTGTGTGTCTCTGTCCAGCTGTACTCATCTGCACGCACTAGGTGTGGAATAGGCAGGCGGTTGGGTTTATGAGGGTCATGGTTTTCACAGAGTAGTAAAGGGGAGGCAGTGCTGATAACGATGGGCTGTGGATCATAAGGTGGATGCCAGGGAGGAGAGGACACCAGGGTGGAGGCTGAGACGGTGAAAAGGAGGTCACTGGAGATCTTTGTAGAGTTGAATGATTGTTTGAATCAGGGTGCTGGAGGGAGTGAGATGGAAGGGTAGAATGGTCACCAGGACTGGAGGCAGAGGTGGCACGGATCTGAGGCAGGGCATGGCAAGGGCCATCTTTGTGTTTATTCAGACTGGAGCTGAACTCCCTGAGACATGACAGGGGCAATGTGGTGCTGGGGGATGTCAGCTGGTGGCATGAGATGAAAGGTGGAACTGGAAGCAACAGTGAGATCAAGAAGGAGCCCTTCTACCCCCAGACCTTTGGCAAGAAGCTGTGGGAGAACAGCTGCCGCTCAGAGGGGCCATGAGAGCGAGAAGGTGAAGGAACTCGGGGTGTTGTGGATGCTGCCGATGGGTGGGGAATTAGGGATTCCCAAGGGTGTGGGAGAGAAGTTTCAGAAGTGGAGAGTAGCCTAAGGTAGTAGTTCAAGTGCGGGGGATTGGCCAGTGACCTAGAGCCTGGGACCCTCCCATACGTGGGTCAGAAGTATTATGAAGTTGTCCTGTGGCCATGGAGCAGGGGACTGTGATGGTGACAGGCTGGCACAGAGTGAAAGGGAGGGGGGCGCCTCTTGACAGTGTCTGCGGGTCACCACCAGGCCACTGGGCATGGCAGATAAGCATAAGGCTTTAAAGTACAGTTAACTCCTAAGCCCTCCTGACCCCATCGCATGTCCCCGTGTGCCCACAAAGTTCTTCCCACCCTGGTTAGTATCACTCATCCCCACATCCTCTTAGGTGGCCCTGAGCGTCGCTGACTGGTGTGGTGCCTGTGTCTCCCGCAGTAGCCGTTGAATGAATGGACACATGCATACTTGAATGGGGAAGGGTGGCTTTCCTTCAAGTAATCCTTTGCGTCTTCCCCATAGTGGTTGTCCTAAACCTGGCACTGCTGTCGGTCTAATTTGTTGGAATGATTTTGCTTATGTTAGTCTTTCTTGTGCATTTCCTTGTAAAATGCAGTGGAAAACTGGCAGTTGGTAATATGTACAGATTTTCTTTAGCTAGAATTATAGGGTGGTAAAGCTATCAGGAAGCCCCAAGATATCCTGTATGTATGAAAATGGTGTCCCCTGCAAAAGTTAGCAGCCTGACAAGTGTAGAATGCAGGCCTTGCACCCCAAAGCACACGTGTGATTTAGCAGCTACTCCAAGGTCAGCTTTCTGACAAAAGTTTTTCAACTCAGGACCAGCTAGCTTTTTCTCACCATGAAACCAGGAGCTTTAGTGCCACACGTCCCTTATCTGTAATTTGCCTTTGACCTTCAGAGGTACACAGACACAGAAGAGAAGGACAAAATAGCCTTGCTAGGTAGATAGGCAACACTCTGGAAGCAGTTGTTTATTCTGTAATAAATGAATGAGCTTAGATAGAAATGCACAGTTCCTCTTGAGAGAGACCGAATATCAAGATGTCTCCTGTATGTAAAAGATACACAGATTAAACCTTTGATTCTCAGAGCCTTACATAGATGAAAGGTGCTTTTTCAAAAAGTTAACAATATATACACATCTTCTTCTGATGGCACAAACTTCCTTTTTGAGGATGAAGAGTGTTCCATTATAATTTATTTAAAAACTATTTTGATGGAAATGTAACTTGTTTCCAGATTTTTAGTATTATAATGAATTGAAAACTTAGTCCATTAAATACATGGGACAAGTTATAAATATTAAACTTCAGATATTCAAGTTGAAGCTTCAACTGGACTGGTCTCTAACATCACACCTTCTAAATTCTTCTGTGCTCACAGTGGGCAGCCAGGGCCCGGTAGGTAGAGCCTGCAGACATATGCCTGGGCATTCCCACTGAGGTGGCTTCTCTTGGGTGGGCCAGGTGTTTGCCCTGTTCCCACCGGGACTGTCCGCAGCAACCCTTTTTTGTCAGCTGTTTTTCCTTTTCTGCTGTGTGTTTTCTTTTTTTTTTTTAAATAGGGAAAAGGCTGGTACTTTGTGCAGATTACCAGCTCATCAGAGGCTTCTGTGTAAGAAATCCATTTATTATAATCAGATTGCTTTCTAAAGATCCCACCTCGCCTTCTTTCTCTCATTCTCCTGGTTAAAGAGGCTTAATGTTTTATCCTTTTATTGTGTTGAAATTTTTTGGTAGATATTGGCATTTAAATTCTGAGTAGTACCTATGATCGAGTTAGTGAGGATCTGGGTGTCTTATATTTGTTAACTTGATTTTAAAAATCACGTCTTTACATTTAATATGTAGTTTTTTTCTTTGTCACCTTCATTATAATCTTCTGAGGTCAGAGATATTCTTGTTTTTTTCTTTATCCATTTTCTCCAGTCTAGTGTTTCACTTTAGATATGGAATTGATGTAACATCAGCTGTATAGAATTGAGGGGAGAGTTGGATTCTATTTTATATAAAGTCTTGCAAGCTGACCCACTCTAATTTTGAAATTTGGACTCATTCCATTAGTCTGTCAAGGAAGGGATGAACTTCTGGCATTTTTACATTTTATAAAAGTAAGTTTTCTTTCTGTCACACTTTGCATTTGATCAAGCAGTGACACAGGCCATGTATGCTATCACTTGAAGTGTGGAAAGTGCGATGTGAATGATAAGGCTTAATGGATGGAATTCCTTGAGTAATCATAGTAAAAAAAAAAAAAAGTTTATCCTAGCACCCTGTTTTTGAAGTGATTCTGATGGACTTTTAAGAGGTATCACCTGTCTTTCGCATTTAGCAGACACTTCTTAAATTAAAAAATATGCTACGTTGTCAACTCCACCTGATGTGTATGAGTTTGCTGGGGCTGCCATAACAAGCACCGCAAATAAGGCGAGTTAAACAACAGAAACTTATTTTCTCACAGTTCCGGAGGCTGGAAGTCCAAGTTTGAGGTGTGGGCAGGGCAGCTTCCTTCTGAGGCCTCCTCTCTCCTTGCCTTGTCATTGGCCACCTTCTCCCTGTGTCCTCACATGGTCCTCCCTCTGTGTGTACTGTGTCTAAATTTCCCTTTCTTATAAGGACACCAGTCAGGTTGGATTACAGCCTAGACCTCATGTGACCTTAATTACCTGTTTTAAAGACCTAGTCAGTGGAATCCAGTTACATTCTGAGGTACTGGCGGTTGGGACTTCAGTGTATACATTTGGGGTTGGGGCCGGGGGGAGGGAGTTGCAAACAGTTCAGCCCCACAGTACCTGACAATCTGAGAGCTTCCTAGGTGTATCTGCCAGCATGTTTTGATGTAAGATGTAGCCTGCACTTAGATTGTGAGTTTCTTTGAAAATCAAGATCACTATAGTGCATGGTGAGTTTTAAAGAGCTTAAACACATCTGATTTAGCCTCAAGGTATGAAACTTACATCTAGCTTCTTCTCTATTCTGAGATGTCTTTTAAAAAATGATTTGTTTCGTTGTTCTGGTGGATTGATGGAAGTCCTGCTTGTTTATAAACCAAAGTAAACTTTGCCTTGGCATAGGAGATTGTTTAGTAGAAAATTTTTAATGGTCTGTGAGCGTTTTTTCCAGTTCCTGGGATGTGCTGTTTTCCTTTCTCTGCCTGCCTCACTTCCCTCCTTCCCTTCTCTCTTTCATGATTCATGAGGGTTGAGATTTAAATGTGTATATGACTGGCGTAGGAAAATATAACTGGGATTCGATAACCTGAATTATCTGGATAGGGATAGGAGAAACAAACTAGGTTTTTTATTTTAGAGTAATACTGTCTTCTTTTGTTGCAAAATATTTTAATTCCAAATAATAGTGAACTGCTGAGATTTAAACTTCTGCTTTGCACTGTTGTGTACTGAAAAGGAAACTTCTGCTTTCCCCCTTTTATGCAGTTGTTAAAAATACTAAATGCTTAGCTTAAGTATAAGCACAATGTGTTATACGTCTGGTACACATAATATATATTTTATATTAAACTTCGTATCTTGTAGTACAGGGGTTTGGGTGTTGAGTAAAGTGTGTCTCTAACGCAAGGGGTTTTTCTTGCAGTGCCCTTGCTACCAGTTCCGAGCCAGCCGAGACCTGCTGTGGGACCCCAGAGATTCCCAGTGAGTAGCAGCTGCTCCTTCTGCTCTGATAGGGATGAGCATACATTTACTAAGAAATATTAATATAGCAAGTGCAAGAGGTTCCAGCCAAATATAATTTTAAGGATTTGCAAATATTGACAGTAATCTCTGCAATAGAAAATGTTTGTTAAAGGCTTAAGGTCAGTGGATTTTTGAGAGTAGAATTAATTTTGTTTAACTGTAAAATTGTTGAATCAGGATCATCAGTGGAATGCTGTTCGTCTTAAAGAATATGAATATTGATTTTATTATTGCCTTATGCTAAGTGAGAAAGGGCCTTGCTTTATTAGAGAGGTGGGGATGTATGTGTGCTTGCGCCTGCAGGCACATGTAGGTTTGTGCATGTGTGTGTGTGTGTGTGTGTGTGTGTGTGTGTGAAATTCTAGGAAATGAAAATGAGAGATCTCTTGTTTTTTAAAAGAACCTCTAGGGTCTTGATGAGCCACTCATTTTATAATTTAAAATGAATGTTTTCACTTGAAAATATCTTTAAAAGAAAGCATATATTCTCTCTCTCGCTGTCTCTCACACACTCTCATTCACTTACACACACACAGAAATGCACACTTTGCTGTATTTTCAGTAATTTTATCCGTTCTTCTAATGTGTTTTAGGTAGAAGAAACAAGCCCATTGACTAGTTATATTTGTTTAAATATATACATTTTATTTTATTTGAATTTTTGGTTCAGTGTGTAGTTTGTTCATGGTTTTACTAGAGAGTACATTTTTTTTTTTAAACAGTTTGGGGAAAAAAATGTACTGACCATAAAATTTTAATGTCATTTATATGTAAAACAGAGGTAGCCTTATTTAGGTTAAACAGTCTGATTTTCAGGAAATACCTAAATGGCCTATTGAACTATTTATCTTTGGTACTTCAGTAGATAACATTTATATATGGCATTTAGCAAGAAGGCTTAAATGAAGGATGTGAATGTATAATCAGGTGATTATTCAAAAATAACATTGTTGGATTTAAGGTTCAGAGTATTTTATAGAAATTTCTTTGACTTGTAGTTATGAATTATGACATGGTTTCTAAAGCTGGTTCTTCCTGATTTCTTTATAGTTAGCTAATGTGTTTCTATAAATTATTTACCAAGTTCTAAAAGTTAGTTGTTTTTAAAACATTAGGTGATATTTACTGGGTATCTATTTGAAGCAGTTGTCTAAAAAGCCAAGGTTTATTAGTTCCGTTGCCTAAGGCTGACATGTATGATTTTAGTTGTTGAATATATTTCTTCTGTGGAGTAGTTTGTCTGCTAGTTATTGTAAAGCACTAACATATTAAGTACTTTTTGCTTTTTCAGGACTATGATTACATCTGTGTTAAAATCATTTTTGGATGTGTTTTCATGTTTTGTACTACAAGGATAAAATTTGATGTGAATAGCATTTGCAGTTAAGATATAAACCTAAAGCAATGTAATTTATATTTTTGTAAAAATGTTTACTAATATAAACTTAGAATAGTCAATTGCAATTTTTATTTCATTTTTCACTTGTGCAAATATAATTGTATCTGATGCTAGGAATAAAACCTTAGAATACTTTGCCGCTATTAGAAGAGGATAATAAAAGAACATTTTTGTGAGAAATTGAACTTGCTCTTCAGTTATATAGTACTCTAAGCTTGATAAATGTGTTTCAAGGCTGTTTTGAACAGTTTCTGTGAGGTGCAATGTTCTGTTTTTGTTTTTGAGATGGGAAGTATGTGTGGGTGATCAGAAATGGTTGGGCTAGAAATGAGCCGTGTATGTGAATGTAGCTTAGTAAGTGTTCTCTTCACTCCAGGTCTTTACCACGATTTAGCATGTCTCTTCCTTTAAGTCCCCAGTGCTGACGTCACAGTGAACTTGGGATGTAGCGCGTGCAGTGCACTACTTATTTCTGTCATCATTTTTCCCTGAGAGAAAATCGTGAAATGTGTATTTTAAAAAATACAGTAGCGGTATTATGCTTTTAAAAAGCCCACCAGAGTCTGGTTGGGGAGAAAGATAAAGTGTAGGCTCTCTCTGGTGGTTTTAGTTGTAAGCCAGATCTTTGTTGAGTATTTTTTCTTTTTTCTACTACTAGATTAAACTTCTTTCCTGTGAATGTAAATGTAATTTTGTGAAAATTTAATGAGGATCTACTTTATGCCAAGTGCTCTGCATAGCACTGTCTCTAAGCTATAAAATGAATCAAGCATCATTAAGTGAAACCTAACTTATGTCCTTAAGCTAATTTTCATTTGAGTAAAATTTAAAAATAGTGAAGATAGCGTTGTCGTGGCTTAGCAAAGCCCACTGGAGGTTTCTTATTGATGGCTGGATGTCCTGCAGGCTCTGTCTTGGTTCTTATGGATGGCTGTATGCCCCTCAGTTTCTATCCTGGTGGTTTTCTGTATTAGGGGTTCAATCAATATTTGTCAAACCGAATTTTGCTTTAAAAACTGACGACACACGCACACACAAAGCGATGGAACATTCAACTTCAGATTTATCATGTGGTCTGTTTGAGTCAGTGTGCTTCTTGGTACGCAAAAATAGATTTGAATTCAGAAATCTGTGTGCTGGTTGTTATGAAATTTGCAATTGAGCAAATCAAGATTTATTGTAATCTTTCCTTTCCCCAGCTTAAGTACCTTTAAAGGAATTCTCATTGGTCCTAGGATAGGTAACATTCTATCCAAAGCTGTGCTCGTAGTGCATATGTAGCTTCCTCACATCAGTCAGAGTTGTGTGTTTACTCCTATTTGTGTGATATCTGGTTAATGTCTGTGGCTAAATGCCCGTGTAGAGTCCCAGTCATCCTGTGCTCTGTGGTGGACTTAGCCACAGGCCCTGTGCGGAGGGGCGGGAGGGAGCACATAGTTATCAAATAAACATACCCAAAACTTAATATAGAGTGATCTTACTGCTTATTAGGAGCCCTACATAGAATGAGTAATGTAAAGGGGGGTGTGCAGTTTAATTTTTATATTTTTTACTTTTTGTTGTTTTCAAGACCACATATGTGAATTTGCATAGTAGAATTATATCACATGCATTTAACTATAGAAGAATGCAGCTTTGTACCCAACTAAAAGAGTAAAAAAAAAAAAAAAAGACAATACACAAAAGTACCACTAGATTTCCAAATTTTAAAGGATCTATGATACATTTGGTATTTATGCTTAGTTTAGAACTAGTATGTCCAGAAATTTTGTTGAGTGATAATACGTCTAGTTTTTAAATTAAAAATTACAGAAATTGAGGCACCCAAATATGAAATCCTGTTTTTCATAGTGTATAAAATTTTTTAAAATTCTTCTTCTTTTTTTTTTTTTCTTTATGAGACGGAGTCTCACTCTATCGCCCAGGCTGGAGTGCAGTGGTGTGATCTTGGCTCACTGCAAGCTCCACTGCCTCCCGGGTTCACACCATTCTCCTGCCTCAGCCTCCCGAGAAGCTGGGACTACAGGCGCCCGCCACCACGCCCAGCTAATTTTTATTTTGTTTTTTGTATTTTTAGTAGAGACAGGGTTTCACCGTGTTTGCCAGGATGGTCTCGATCTCCTGACCTCGTGATCTGCTCGCTTCGGCCTCCCAAAGTGCTGGGATTACAGGCGTGAGCCACTGCCCCCGGCCTTTAAAATTATTCTTAAAAATTATTCTTAAAAATCCAAATCTGAGGCCAAAATTTGATATTCTAGGCTTTACTTGTAGTTAGACTAATATTTTTATTTCTTGTTAATTAGCATTATTTGGAGAATTTAAGAAATGATTTTTAAAACAACTGAATGTCAAAATAAGTGTCTTAAGGATCCTTGTTTTTGATCATTTTGGAGAAAATTGCTTTAACTGTTGGTTATGTTAGTCTTTGCACTAGAATGCATGTCTTTCCCTAGTCCCTCATTTAAGGATCTGTAAAGTGCTTTGTAATTTAGGCTTCCATTTAAAAATTAGATTTATGTACTTAATTTTAGTTACAGATATGCATATTAGTTCTGAACTCTGAAACTATTTTTCTTCTGATTGTAAAACATATTTCCATTACATAACATATGAATACTTACATGGGCTGATGAGCAGAGGAAGTAACATACCCTCAGAGCTTAACATGTCCTGTGTGACTGATGACCCTGTTTCATTTGGGCACTTGCTCTGTCCAGTCTTCTGGTCTGGCCTCTTACCATCCACTAGTCCATTTAATGAACACATTTTTGTTCATGTTAGGACTGTCAAATACTATTTCACAAAACACTGTGTTGTGCTTTTTTTTGTCTTTTAAATAAGGAAGTAGTGGAGTGAAAGGCTAGTTACCTTTCTGGAAGTAAGTTTCTACACTTTAAATTCTGTTTTCCATTTCACATGTTCTTTGTTTTACAGTTAAATTAATCTAATTGGTTTCTCTTTCTGCAAAGGCTATACCTGGTGTTTTTGTCACTAATACAGAACTGTAAGTCCTTATCTTACCCGTAAAGTATATTTTCTAGTCATGTATTTGTCCTCAGAGAGTTTTTTTATTTTTAAAGTTTGCCCACTTAAAAAAGTAACATAAAATGTCAATTGTCGGAATATTTTAAAGTGTTGTTTTGAGATTTTTGTGGATCGTTTGTTTTTCTGTGCAGTTGCTGTTTTTAAGTGTATGAAAAAGTCCTGAGCTAAATTTTAAGCTTATGAAAAAATCATTTTAAAGATTCTTGACCTAGAATGTTTCAAAACCTATTTTAAAAGAGGTTTAAACATTGTAAAAACTATTCAGTCCTTTGATTTTACGTTGGTGTGTTGGGCAATGGTGGTATTTCAGTTGGCCGCTAAATACCAGGTAGTTTGGCTGCTGAATAATTTCTTAAATTTAAACTAAACTATACTTTTAAGTTTAAATGCATCTTCTTAACAATCGTAATATTACTTACTTAGACCTAGCAAATGAGGTTCTCATTTGTGTTGACTCTGTAGTTACAGCACATCACAGGTCTTATAGTTTGGGCTGCATTTGGGCACATGGTATCAGGTGGCAGTGAATGATGTTTGCTGGATGCATCTTATAGGCCATTTCATGCAAATCATGTTTGATGAGACTGCTGCATCAAATCACATTGCTTTCTGATTACAGCCCTTGCAGATGAGAATCCAGACTTTATTCTGTCCAGGAAAGAAAGTCTTGCTTTTGAACACCTACTGTTTTTACATGCCTGCAATGCCTTATAGTTACCAGCACTTAAGCTATGGAAGGAATCATGGGCATTTTCTCTGATCAGACCTATAAGTAGTAGCAGGCGAATATAGTAGGAGATCCTTCCAGCTGTCAAACATTGTCAGGCTTGCAAGGAGAGAATGCAGTTTAAAATGCAGGTGACATAATACCCAACATCCTCCACTTGCTAGTGAGTTTCTGATTAATTGTGATTACCATACATTATCATACCATCAAATTTAATCATATCAATGAATTCCCATCTGCAGCAGTAACAGGAGCAGCTAAACACTGTGGTAACAGCTATTAAAGAAGGTGGTTTATCAAATTCAGTAACCCTTTAACTTGCTGCTTGGTCAGCATGCAGTGCATGTGTTGGATAGAGATAGGGCTGGGTTAAAGTCCATGCTACTCACTCAAAGGCCAGGGAGTACGCCTTGAAATTACATAGAATTGGTTTCTTGTTTCTTCTGTTGGAGCCGTTGAGCTCCTTTGTAAAAACTGCTTTCTAAAATATGTGATAAACTACAGTTGTCCCTTGTACAACATGTGTATGTGCGGGGCCTGGAAGCAATCTCCTGTGCATACCGGCGGAGGGCTGTTTTTTGTTTATTGGCTAAGTCAATCTGTTAACATTGATTGGGACACTTTTTAAATTCTCTTCAGATACAGAGTGCCATATATATAGACTTAACCTCAGTGCAGTTTGCCCATCTGCAACTTAATAATTTAGCCTATGAAATGTTGGACACAAAGTTTAAAGTCTTGGAACTCCTCTGTGCCAAGGAAATCTTAGTTACTTTTAGTGATGTGTCCTAGAAAACACAGTGCTTTTTTTGTTTTAATATTTAATTTCCCGGGAGTCGTTGAAGACCTGTGGCTCTGTTTAGGTGCATTTTTAAGGCACACTTGGAAAGAAGTCCGGTTTTATCATAAAGTATCTAAAGCAGTTCTTCTGGTCGGTGCTCCCAGCACTCTGGGAGGCTGAGGTGGGCGGATCACTTGAAGTCAGGATTTCGAGACCAGCCTGGGCAACATGGTGAAACCCCGTCTCTACTAAAAATACAAAATTAGCTGGGCATGGTGGTGGGTGCCTGTAGTCACAGCTATTTGGGAGGCTGAGGCAGGAGAATTGCTTGAACCCAGGAGGTGGAGGTTACAATGAGCTGAGATAGTGCCACTGCTCTCCAGCTTGGGCGACAGAGTGAGACTCCATGTCAAGTAAGAAGAAACAAAACAAAACCAAAAAGCAGTTCTTCCAAACAATGAGAATTTTTTACTTTAAAAATTGAGTCCTTTGGGTGTACAGGTGTGTGCGTTTTGCTTGGTGCCTACCGTTATGTACTCATCTGGGGACTCCCCTGCCCCTTGTGGTCAGCCCCTCTGCCTGCCGGCCCCTGGCGACCACTGAATGGGTTTGTTCCTGTAATTGTGTTGTGTCAATGGAATCATAGAGCTTGTTTCATTTGGAGCCTGGCTGCTTTCCTGTAGCATAACACATCGGCGATTCATCCGTTTGCTGCACCAGTCAGTAGTTTGTCTTTTCTGTTGCTGAGTAGTATTCCAGTATATGGATATAGCACAGTTTGTTTACCCCTTCACCTGATAGGCATTTGGGTTATTTCCAGTCTTTGTTGTGATTAGAGTTGCTGTAAACATTTGTTTATGGCAGGGTTTTTTTTTTTTTTTTTTTTTTTTGGAGGGGGGTTGTGTATGTGTGTACAGATTTTTTTTTTTTTGGAACATAAGTTGTCAGTAAATGCCTAGGAGTGGATTGTGGATGATATAGTCAGTGTATTCACAGATGAGGCTTTAAGACAGACTGTATGCTTTTCAGTTGACATAGCTGATACTACTGCTTTCCTTTTTTAGTTGGTTCTTTTTTTTTCTGTTTTTTTTGAATGAGGAAATACAGTCTTTATAGAGCATATATGGTTGAAAATCGGTAGTGAATAAAAAAAGATTGTGTGATCACTATATTCCATAGTCTGTGTTCAGCAGCCTGTGGAGCAAAAGTAAAAAATTATTATTTTTTTGTTTTGGAGATTGGCAAGCTGACTTTTGGAAAGATCAAATTGCCTAAGTTCACACAACTGGAAACGGGAGGTAGAACTAGAGGCCGATTCTCTTAGTTTTTATGCTGTGCTTTCTCCTTCAATATGAAATTGAATTTCCATAAACTGAGAAAAAATGATAGAATCCAGTAAGTTGAGTTGTAACTACGTAAAGTTGTGACCCTCATTAAGTACTGAAGTGAGGAAGTTTACTACAGCGGGGCCAGTCATTGGGAGGAGTTGTTTCAGGAGGGCGTGGGAGGGTGAGGGTGCAGAAATAAAGAGTTTTTCATTTCAGGAAATAATGTAAGTAGTCTTTAGGAGGTTCATCAAAACACCATTTTGTACCCAGAAGTTTTGTAGTTTGTAGTGGGTGCTCTTGTTTCACTGCTTGAACCATTAATATTATCCTAACGTATTTAAATTCACGTGGTTTTTTTTTTTTTTTTTTTTTTTTAACCCCCTAATATGAAACCTAGTACTTGGCACAAAGTATGTCCTTCAAAATGTTTAGAATGCATCTGTAAATATAAAAATACCCTCTAGGAAGATGAATGTAGGTATTTAAACAAGGCATAACCTGAAAGAAAAAAAATCCATGGAGAATACTGAAATAAGAGGATTAACATACTGTGATAGAGGGCTGTAATTTTAATTATGTCAGGGGTCACTAGTGGCCTTTATTCTTTGCATTCAACCCATTTAATCGGAATTAACTGAGAGGTGTTCCTAAGTGTCAATTGGTTTCTTATATAGTTCTTTGTATTTTAAGTGAGATTAATAAAGGAAAACATGTTGTAGAGATTGGTTATAATTTATTGAAAGATTCATGAAGTTTCAATGACATTTTTAAGGTATTTAATTAGTCTTATTAAAATATACGGACTGACCCTTTTAGGGAAGCTGATAAGTCACATAATAGCTGTTAGTGCCTTTTTATTCTTGGCTTTATACGATTAACTTTGTGCTAAGCAATTTATGCAAAATTTTTCATCTTTTTTTTTTTGTGACTGGAGTTATCAGTTCTTCTTGAATAGGATTAATATAGATAAAAATCATGTAATTAACAAGAGATGCAGAAAAGCGAAAGTATAATTTGTATGAGAATTATATGAGAGAGAATAATAATTTCTCACCTTGGATTTTTAAAGGGATATAAAGAAAAGCAAAATTGAGCAATTATTTGAGAGGATTAAAGTAGTCTTTTCTTTCAAAAGGTAGAATTAACGTTAGTACTAAAAGTTCTGTTAAGTGAGGTATTCACAGCTCATAACAGTTTTAAAATAATTTTGTATTTGGTAGAGGGAGTTGGTAATGTAGTACCCTTATTCCCATGAAATGATAGAAGTTAATAAAGGAATGATCACATCAACAGAACCTCTTATGAATGCCATGATTTATATGGCATTGCTTGGAGATAAATTTGTTTTAGCAGAATCAAGGTACTATGATGGATAAAGCACTTAATAAACCAGGAGTGTGAAAATGTGGGTTCTTGTCATCTTTGTTGTCATTCATTGGTGATGTAAACTTAGTTAATTCACTTCTAACTCTGTAAACCTGAGTTTCTTTATCTCATAGAGGAAAAGTGACTTGTCTGCCAGTTTCTTGGAGCAGTATTTGTATCAGCTACAACATAATAAACTGGCTATGATATTTGACTGAGTCAGGATGTGAATGAGGCTCGTTTAACAGAAAACTTAGTTAACAGTGACTGTTTTATTTTTTGCATAAAAATGAAAAAGCTTTTATTTTTTATGTATAGCAGCTTTATCAGGGACTCACATTTTTTTCCATCTGCCCATCACCTAATGCATTTGTCTGTATTCCAGGCCAAAAGAAGAGGAGGGCAAGGGCAGAAGGTACAGGCCAGCTGAGGTGTCCCCCAGGGAGCTCCCTGCCACCCATCCTCCAGCTGACAACTGCTCCTGTTGGCCAGAGTCTAGCCAAATGTCACCCTCCTTATAAGTTGGAATATGTAGTTTTTATCTGAGCAGTGTTGTCCTGAATAAAATTAGGGCTCTGTTACTAAGGAATAAGTGATAACTTGTGCTAGGTGAGCATTTAAGCAGTCTTTTCCATGTGGCTGACGTGTTCATCAGAATTTAAGTTGTGTAATTAGAGGAAAAGAGAAAAGTGCCACTTGTGTTCAAAACAAACAGAAAACAGGAAAAGTGACACTGTGCGTTTCAGGAGACCTGCTATTTGTCAAACTTCTGTTTCAGAAAAGCAATAGTGTTAACAGTCAATGAGCAGCTTTTGGGATCTTAAAGCTTAAAAGTTAAACAACTTATTTAAATATTTAAACTCTCAAGTTCTATGAGAGCAGTGGCAAGCCGCAGATCTGCCCGGGTGAGCTCTCCCTTGTGTCCAGCAGCATCTGACATTGCCAGAAAGGTAACCGTCCACCCCTGCTTTTTTCTCTGAGACAGCATTCATTCTGTAGCTCAGGCTGGAATGCAGTGGTGTGATCGCAGCTCACTGCAGCCTCAGCTTCCCGGGCTCAGGGGATCCTCTCACCGCAGCCTCAAGTAGCTGGGACTACAGGTGTCTCCCACCATGCCTGGCTAATTTGTTTTTGTACTTTTTGTAGAGATTGGGTGTCGCCATGTTGCCTGGGCTGGTTTCGAGCTCCTGGGCTCAAGCATTGGCCCACCTTGGGGTCCCAAAGTGCTAAGATTATAGGCGTGAGGCACTGTCCCCAGCTGAGGCAACCCTTTTCACTCTGGTGTATTTCATGGGTCAGTCATTGAATGTTTTTTTCTGAGAGGTGTCTTGCATTATCTGCCCTCTTTTCTTATCCTGGTACCACTTGACTGATATGCGGGCATTTGTCATCTTGGAAAATGGGCCGTCATGACTTCCTCCTGGTTGGACTGGATTTATCTACCATTCAGGTGCTCTCTTTCCCTGGGCCAGCCTCCCCACCTGTTAAGGTCAGTGTGTACTTCAGGTTCTTTGGATCCTGTGCACTTGCTGACATAATGTTACTCCCTCCTCACTGCCCTTCACCCAGCTGCTTCAGGAGCCAGCAGCCTGCCTGTAGCATGTACAGACTCCAGGCTACACTTGCAAATCCTTCTTTTCCCATTCTTGCTCTATTTAACTAACTTCCAAGGTCAGAAATTGCCTTGTTTACTCACTCTGAGTAAATGGTTTCTTTCTACATCTTAGATAGCGTCTTTGGTCTTACCTCTTTAATGCAGTTCTTGTAGGTTGGTCACGTGAGTACTGGTAATTTCTTTTACTTATTAAAGCCTGCCATGGAATTTCCATGGCTATCTGACTTTTGACTTGATGTAGTACATACTGGTTTTCTTGCCTCTGAAACACACATGGACTTGCACAATTACACTTACATATGTAATGATAAAACATATGATTAGGGACTGATTAGGGAATGTGAGAAAAATCCCTCCCCATTTGCTGTTCATGCCAAGGAGTCCCCAGTGTGCTCTGCAGGTGGGCAGCCTGGGTTTGAATTCAGGTTCTGCCACTTTCTAACCTTGTACTAAGTGGAGGTTATTTAAGTGGTTAGAAGATTTCTGTGAGCAGAATACCTACCTTGTAGGGTTGTGATAAGGATTAAATGAGACAGCATGTGTATTAGTCTGTTTTCATACTGCTATAAAGAACTGCCCAAGACTGGGTAATTTATAAAGAAAAAAGGGTTAATTGACTCACAGTTCCGCTTGGCTGGAGAGGCCTCAGGAAGCTTACAATCATGACAGGAGGCGAAGGGGAAGCAAGCACCTTCTTCACATGGTGGCAGGAGAGACAGCAAAGTGGGGAAGTGCCACTTTTAAACCATCAGATCTTGTGAAAACTCACATACCATCATGAGAACAGCGTGGGGGAAACTGCCCCCATGATCTAGTCACCACCCACCAGGTCCCTCCCTCCACCTGTGGGGATTACGGTTGGAGATGAGATGTGGGTGGGATACAGAGCCAAACCCTATTAGCATGGAAGTTCTGGCCTCCCGCCGGTGACCCTCACTCTTTTCCCAGCTGCAGGGGGAAGAAGCCAGTCAGCATGGTCCTCTCACTCGTTTTCTCTAACAATATTACATAGAATACGAGTTAAAATGATTTCTTACCGGCCAGATGTAGTGACTCACACCTGTAAACCCAGTGCTTTGGGAGGCCAAGGCGGGAGGATCCCTTGAGGCCAGGAGTTTCAGACTAGCCTGGGTAACACAGTGAGACCCCATCTCTACAAAAAATTTAAAAATCAGCCAGATATAGTGGCTCATGCCTGTAGTCCTGGGCTCTCTGGAGGCTGAGGCAGGAGGATCACTTGAGCCTAGGAGTTTGAGGATGCAGTGAGCTATGATCATGCTGCTACACTTCAGTCTGGGTGGCAGAGCAAGACCCTGTCTCTTAAAGAAAAAAAAAATTCTGTCATACATGTAAGAACTCAGTTCTGTTAATTTTTCTGTCTCTCAACCAGTGATCACCCCAGATCTTGGCTTCTCTTTGGTCCTAGTGCATGTATGTGTTTCACATCTGCTCAGCTCGAAAGCCTCAGGCAGTTCATTGCCCAAGGTCTAGGTCAGTACATCCTAACCTTTGTTTCTTCCTTCCTTCATTCAGCCATTCAGCACCTCTCCCCGTGTTTTGTGGGCAGCTGGTTTTACAGCATGGTGCAGTACTTCCAGGTGGAGAATGTGAGGCTCGGGGAATACCTTGCTATTACAAACAGGCATTTCATTCATCCATTAAATATTTATAACCGCCTGTGTGCCAGGCACTGGGCCAAGCATGGAAACACATTGATGTATAAGGCAGGTCTGGTCTCAGCTCTCGTACCCGACAGTTGAAGGGCAGAGAGAAGTGGGAGTGGTTTGGAGAGATTCAAGAGACAAAGTTTCTAGGACTTGCTGGTACTTTATGAGGGATTTCTGATTTGAACTCAGAAATAAGAATGCAAACAGGAGATCTGTACTGATTTGGTTTTTACCCTGTTTGGAAACATGGAAATATTACAGAAGACATGGACATATTTCAGAAGCTGTATATCATATTTACAGTCTGTCTGCAAAAACTGCTGCTGTCTACAAAATCGTGTAAAAATGATAACGACATGTATGATGGACTTTTGTTATTTGCTAGGTACTGTCCTAAGGACTTTCCTGCCCCCGTGAGGTGGGTACTATTGTTATCGCTGTTTCGTAGGTGAGTAAACTGAGGCCCAGACAGATTCAGTTATGAGCTCAAGGCTGTAGCTGGTAAGTGGCTGGGATGGAGACAGGGCTGGGAGAGCTGTCAGGTTAGATGATGAGTGCTGCTTCTCAACCTGGGCACCTGCAGGATCGCTGGAAGTTAGAATAAAGTTCTGCTTGAACATTAGTGATGGATCTTAAAGGCTTTTATTTTCCACTGAGTGTGAAAAAACTATCATGAGAGAGAATTTTGGGGGCTTTGTTATGTATCAGTAACATTCAAATGCCAGTGACTGTGCATTTAGACAGCATGTAAATAGTCAGTTAAAGGAAAGAGAGTTTTGGGAAGAGATGAAAATCACAACATTAAAGTTCCAGGGAAGTCTTCCAGGGAATCTGATAGTGCTTAGAGACCTAAGAAGTAAGGTACCTAGTTCTCAGGTGGCTTGGAATTTTTATGGAAAACTAGGTTTGTGGACTAAACTCTTTGAGTTTATTCTTCTAATTCAGTAACTCTTTTCTTTTGGAAAAAGGACAAAAGGGCTAAAGACAGAGTCCTTTTCCCTGATGACAACCTGTGGCAAAGTAAAAAAGCGAACCTTGGTTGACTCTGCTCAGGGTGGAGTGGAGGCCAGTCTGCTTTCCCAGTTACGTTTTGCCTTATCTATAATGAGAAAAATCTGTCTTTTTGAGGACTTGAAATTAACTGCCTGATGGAAGGTGGGATAAAGGGTTTATAAAGAGCCCTGCTGCAGCAGCCGCGTGGCCGGTGCTGTGGTGCCCGCCTTATCCAAGGGGCGTGTACTGCGAGTCCCCCAGTAGAGACCGTGGTTTTTCCTGTACATGCATACCTAGGATAAAGTTTAATTTACAAATTAGGCACAATAAGAGATGAGCAACGATAGCTAATCATACAATAAAACAGTTACTGCTCTTGCATTTTGGAGCCATTATTAAGTAATATATGAGTTACTTGAATGCAAGCTCTGCAGTACTGTGACAATCAATCTGATAACCAAGACGTTGACCAAGTGACTAATGGACTAGCATGCAGGGAGTCTTCAACATGGATCCTCTGGACAAAGGTATGATTTGATTCCCCAGGGTGGACGGAGCAGGATGGCAAGAGATTTGGTCATGCTACTCAGAAAGGTGTACAGTGTAAAACTTACGAATTGTTTATTTCTGGAATTTTCCATTTAATATTTTCAGATTTCAATTCATGGTGTGTAACTCAACCCCAGAAAATGAAACTATGGATAAGTGAGGACCTCTGTACTATTGAGGATGCGACCTGTGGCACTAAGATACAATCATGGAACTTAGAAGAACTACAGAATTTTTTAAGAAATGGCGTTTTCCAGTTCTAAGCCCAGTAAGAAAAGCCGTAATAAATATTAGGGATTCACCTATTAAATAACGAAGATTGAAAGATCAGGACCTCTTTCAGCTTGTTCTAATTGTAGGCAAAATTTAAAGAGAACTGGCACTTCCCTGGCATGAGAGCTGAGTGACAAAAGGTCAGCTACAGAAGCAGCCCTTCTTTCTGCACCTGGGGAGGAGCTCTGCCTGCTGCTGGTTGGTCCTGTGGGAACAGTGCACCCTGCAGCTGCACACCTGGCAACTGGCACACCGGAAAGGGGTGAAGGGGAAACTGAATCGAGATCGGAGAGAGTGGTAGTGCATAATTACCTGTCATTCTGAATGACTGATACATCAAGCTTTGCTTTACTCTTTGTTAAGACTGGCAAAATAATTGTAAATTGATAAAAACTATTCATGCCCAGTGATGCTGATTTCCAGCTGTTAATACAATAAAAATGTGTTTAAGGGTTAAGTGGAAATAGCCCCAAAGGACTCTCTCGCTTTCTCTGAAAGTATATTTTACTGTTCCCGTTCTTTCTGGCACCTCCCGATGTCTGCTTTTTTGCCAGCTCATTAGCATAGTAGTGACTGATAGAGCTAATGAGTTACGAGCCCTGAAGTGTGCTGACTGTAGTTAGGGCTGACGGCTTGTCAGCACATCGGTGGCCGACTTTCACCTTCTGTTCTACTTCAGCATACTGTTCCTATCTTTTAAATGAAAAATCTGACCAAATGTATAATAGAGTGAGAATTTATGTTTATTTTTAACAAATAGACTGTTCCTAAAAATTAGCAGCAAGTCCATTACTCATGGTAGAAAGTGATGTTTAGATGCAGGTGGATGCAGAGAAGGGTGGGAAGGAGGTGCGGTGAGGATGCCGAGGGCCTTGCAGGCAGAGGGGACAGCTGTGTGGTGGAATCACTAGAAGGTGCTCAGAGGTGTGAAATTATCCTGGGCAGTGAGAGAAGGGCGAAAGACTGCTGATTGACACTGATGAGCCAGTTAAAATAAAATAAAAGCTTTTAGTGATTCCAATTCATGGGATTCTTCATGTTCCAGCCTTTAGGAGCCTGGCCACAGGGGTAGAGGAGTCAGAGGCTTGGGTCCATCTGGGCCCTGTGTCAGGCGTCTCCTGATACAGGGAGGTGACCAGAGAGTGAAACAGGGACAGGAGGAGGTAAAGGTTCTGTACCAAGGGTTACAAGAGAAGCCGTTTTCTGTAGTAATTTTGCATTTTGGCTGAGACAGAAATGTAAGAGTGAACATTTTTCAAGGAAATACCTGTGATGGAAAGGGGAAGTGCGTAATGTGACGAGTGTCCAGGGTCCACCTTCTGAGTTGGGGGTACACTACCATTTTTATATCTAAGTCGGGGAAAAGTTGTAACCCAAATTTAGTAATTTTGATAAGATTTCTTATTATATGGGTTGGAACTCCCTCCACTGTGTTTTTATGATGTCATGAATAAAATGCACCCTTGCAGGAGCTTTAACTTGGTTTTCTTGAATATTGAAATCCCTGATGTGGTTGAATGAACTTACAGAAAAATAAAAATACTAAAATCGTGTTGTGACCTTGGACCAGTGATTTAATGTCGTAAGTTTTCGTTTCCTCGCTGTGTGTTGATGAGTTCATGGGGCCCTGGTATCGACAGTGGTAACAGCGTCATACCCAGGAGTTCCTGGACTCTGCCAGTGGACTGGGGGCCTGAGTTCCCTTTGGTCCTCGTTCTAAAGTGGCTGCTTGTAAAATGTTGGTTCTTGACTGGTCCATGTTGAATTCGCCATGGTTGTTTAAGTTCTGCGAGAATCCCTGCAGTTGTCAGTCGCTGTATGGTAGGGAGTGTGTAGGAGCGTTTGCTGAGCTATAAAAGGCTGTGAGTCCTGGCAAGTAGAAAGAATGGCCGTTCGCATTGCTAGTACCTTCCTGTTTTGTCACCTAGAACCTGAGCCTTGATTTAGAACCCACTTCCCCAACTCTAACCCGTGCTGAGACTTTGTTCTTAGGTCTCCTCATCTGGCTCCCACTAGGCATCAAGACCTACCAGAAAAGTAAGAAAATGAACATTTAATTTAGTCAGTCTCTTTGTGAGCACCTCCCAGGTTCCAGACTTGGCAGACAGAGGCCCACACCTCATCCCGGCTGTTGCTCGGGGCTCCTTCTCCCTGACCCGCTCTTGCTGTCACCTGACGCCCAGGGTGTGCCTGGCTGCACTAGTGCCAGCCAGATTCACCAGTTTGTCTTTTAACTGGTCTGTAATTTCAAGAACATCAACAGACCCACTGTTGGTGAGTTGGCTTGGACCTTGAAGTTGCCCTAGTCCAGTTCGCTTTGAGATCGTCCCCAGCAGGCAGTGCTCCTCCTCCTGAGTGCGTGCTTCTGTGGGTTGAGGATGTGTTTATTGCTAGGAGAGTGTTAGAAACCTCCTCCCTCTGTTGAATCGAAATCAGCCCCATCCAAACTCTTATCTAGGTGATTGGGTAAACCAACATCAAACCTACTTGTGGTTGATCTTGACTCAGTTACATGAAGAGAGCTATCATAACCACACTTAACGGTGGAAATGGTTTTTCATAGTTTCCAGAGGTGTTAACTAATTTCGTATTTGTAAGCTAAAATGTCATAAAATACCCATTTTTCATTTGAAGAGTTTACATTTGAGTGATTTTTACTTTTCACAACTATTAGCTTGTTTCGAGCTGTGATATTGTCTCTTTTTGGTGTCTCAGTGACATCATTTTCATCCATATGTTTTACATTTCTCAATGCAAATTCTTTTAATGAATCTTGCTGGTTCCTTTTGTATTTATCTGTTTGAAACCCCTCCCGTGTGCCTCCTCCCCCGAAATAAGCGTAGGCAAGTGTGCATTGAAACAGCTTATGAGTAATTGGAAAAGGATTTTTATTCAGGACCACCGTTGCCAATTTGCATGGGTTAGAAACAATGTGATCAGTCAAACCTCTCTGCATGCAGAGACAGGCAGTTGTTTGTTTTATTCCGTGTCATTCTGAGAAGCATCATTTCAACGTTTTTTTTGAAATAATGCAGAACCTTGATTGCTAATTTATTGTCATTCAGAAAGTTTCGAAGATTATTTTAAGACATGTTTTGAAATGCTTGCACAGCTACTCCGCAGCTTACGGTGGGTTATATCAGGATGAGGCCGCTGTAAGTTGCAAACATCGTAAGTTGGACCATTGTAAGTCAGGAACTGTCTGTATATGTCAGAATCATGTTGATACACAAAAGTAGAGATGGAATACTAATGCTATACTTTATAAAGAGAACATTTAAGTTACCTGGAGGAATACAATATTATTTTGGAGGAGATACATTCACGCTCACACCGTGTGTTTCATTGACTTCAAACAAAAGATGAAAATATTTTAAAACAAGAGGAAAAAGCTTTGGCAGTGGGAGAAAGCAGGCAAGCTGATTGAAATTCCTCATGCAGATTTAGTGAGTAACAGTATGTAATGGCCTGTGCTATTAGAAGTATTTTTCGAGCATATTATTAGCAAAGTAAAGATATTAAATATTCAAGAATATTGGCCAGGTGTTGTGACTCATGCCTGTAATCCAAGTACTGTAGGAGGCTGAGGTGGAAGAATTGTTTGAGCCCAGGCGTTCGAGACCAACCTGGGCAACATAGCAAGACCCTGCCTTTACAGAAAAACTAGCTGGATATGGTGGCATGCTCTGATCCCTTTAGCCCAGGAGTTTGAGGCTACAGTGAGCTGATTGCACCACTGCACTCCAGCCTGGGTAACAGAGTGAGACTCTGTTTCTCTCTCTCTCTCTCAAAAAAAGAGATCCATATCGAAGTATCTTATCAGTGAATTTTCAAATTATCATTATGATAAAGTATACACATTTATTAGGGGCAAAAGACCGTGTGTATGATATGTATTCTCACTTACAAATATATTCCTCAGTTACTGACATTTATTGGGTTCATTGTGTCTTAATTGATGTCTTTATCTAGAGAAGTGACACTCCCTAATGTCAGGCAATAGTTGGTATGGATTTCCTTGTTTCATCTAAAGTAATAAAAACCACGAGAGTTTCAGCTTTGGACTTCCTGTTGTACATGTTTCAATAAGTGCCTAAAGTTTATGTTTTTATAAAGATGTAATATTTGTGTGTTAAACATTTCTTTATTATTTTGTAGCCAACAATCTTAAGGGTTTATGGTGTTTATACTAGTGTTCATTTTGTCTGTTCTCTCAATGCCACGGGTAGAACAGACTTTTGCAGGGAGAAGGAAGGAAAATGCAGCGTGGAAGAGCATTTTCATTCCTTTTTTTTTTTGAGACGGAGCCTGGCTCTGCCGCCCAGGCTGGAGTGCAATGGCCGGATCTCAGCTCACTGCAAGCTCTGCCTCCCGGGTTCACGACGTTCTCCTGCCTCAGCCTCCCAAGTAGCTGGGACTACAGGCGCCCGCCACCTCGCCCGGCTAGTTTTTTGTATTTTTTTTTTAGTAGAGACAGGGTTTCACCGTGTTAGCCAGGATGGTCTCGATCTCCTGACCTCGTGATCCGTCCGTCTCGGCCTCCCAAAGTGCTGGGATTACAGGCTTGAGCCACCGCGCCCGGCCAGAAGAGCATTTTCAGTGCTAGAAAATGTTGCATTTCGAGAGAACAGCTAATTAGTAATAAAATGACAGGCCAAGGCATTGGGATTGTAAGTTTGTGAGAAGAGTAATACTTAAAAGTTGTGAAATAATTGACTCAGTTTCAAAGAACAAGGTGCTATTAAATGAAAATTATTTTGATGATAGTTAATAGTTAATTCTTTTTGGAGCAGTGAAAAAGTGGTGAACATTTCTTTACCTTTATGCTGCTGCTTAGGTCAATACAGTGGTTTAAAAAAATCTCCCTGAGTATCTGAAAGGCCAACTGAAAAATGAAGTAATTTTAATTTGTCTCTCAAGAGTTTTAGTAACATGTAGTTTTTGAAAAAAGTTAATCTGTAAGAATTTGTTTAAATTTTTTTATCCAAAGGACTCTGTGTACTATTTTGTTTGTAATAATTTGGTTTCTTAAACATTTCACATTTTTCTGTTAAGTCAGGAATTGCTGATTGAATTTTTCTTTTAAAGCGAAGCAATTTCGTAGCTGCAGCCTACAGTCGTGTTACATAGCAAAGATTAGCATCTTTAAAAAGATAAATGTCATGACAGTGTTTTGGATTAATGGGAAGGAGGCTAATAATTGGATGAATTTCAATAATCTTAAAAATAATATTCTTGTTTTACAATGACATTAAAACATTGATTTAATTTCTAGTTGCTGTGTTTCGATTTTGGATCTTTTAGTATGGCAGAATCACCTGTTGTTTAACACTTAGTTTGTATGTTAGTATGTGCGGTCATGTGCTGTGTAAGGATATTTTGGTGAATGGTGGACTGCATAGACGGCGGTATTTCCGTGAGACTATAATACTGTATTTTATTGTAACCTTTTCTAGGGTTGGGTATGTTTACATCCACAGATACTTAGCATTGTGTGACAGTTGCCTACAGTATTCAGTACAGTCATATGCTGCCCTGGTGTGTAGCCTTCAAGCTACTGGTGTGTACTATACAGGCTAGGTGTATAGAAAGCTCTACCATCTAGGGGTGGGTGTGTGTGTGATTACAATACACTCTGTGGTGTTCGCATGATGGAATCACCTAAGGATGCATGTCAGAATGTATCCCTGTCATTAACGATGCATGACTCTGTGTGTGTGTGTGTGTGTGTGTGTGTGTGTCTGTGTAGAAAGAGAAAGACAATGACTGTTGGGAGACACATTACTTGACATTTTCGAGGAAAACTTGGAACCAGGTCTATATTTCTGAAAATTACATACCATTTTTCTGTCCTTCTCCCTGTTTCTCTGTTGTTGTTGTTCTTTAGGGCCCACCAGAATTTCCACAGCATACACCTGGACCTGTTCCCAACAGTTTCAGCCAGCCCCCACGACTCCCTCTCCAGGACCAGTGGAGAGCCCCACCCCCGCCTCAGGAGCGAGACCCTTTCTTCTTAGGAGGTACAGAAAGAGTGAGTGGTGTGGAGTAACAGCAGAAGCTGTGTTGGGTGATGTGCCCAAACACATTTGTTTTGTAAACTGAATTTAACTCCCAGTTGGAGATGTTGTTGGGAATGCCAGGTTTTTGTACCATAGCAGTTCTGCCTATCGTTTCAGGTGCTAAAATTGGATATTGTTGGTATCCAAAATGGGAACATCTCATATAAAGGAGGAATTTATGTATAGAAAATGACAAACGAAGCAATCTAGAAATAAGAGGCAAAATCTGGAATTGTTTCCAAATATTCATAACCTGTCAACACTTGTGATTTTTGTCCACATTAGGATAGTGCTTCAGATTGCTTTTCTGAGCAGCACGTGGTCTTTGTAACCTGAAGTTCATGATGTCATGTTACCTTTCAGTTTCTGGTGAACCGCGATTCCCGAGCCATCTTTTTCTGGAACAGCGAAGTCCCCCTCCACCGCCACCGCCTCCTACCCTTCTTAACAGTAGCCATCCTGTTCCTACTCAGAGTCCTCTACCATTCACTCAGCCAGGACCAGCATTTAATCAGCAAGGACAGCAGCCAGTGTTCCCAAGAGAGCGGCCCGTACGACCAGCCCTGCAGCCTCCAGGTCCGGTGGGGATTCTGCACTTTAGCCAGCCTGGGTCGGCAACCACACGGCCCTTCATTCCTCCTAGACAGCCGTTCCTGCCAGGCCCAGGACAGCCGTTCCTGCCCACACACGCACAGCCCAACCTGCAGGTATGCGTCCTGAGCGAACCTCCAGGGAAAAAATGTGTAGCTTTGAGTCTTTGTGTTTCATAAAGTTAAACGTTTTTATTTGAGCCTACTAATTTATGGTTATTTAAAGAATAAGGGTATTAGTCTTAAATGTACTGTTTATTAAAGACAACTTTTTTTGACATTGTTGCTTATCTCAATACAAGAAAAAAATGGGAAAATGTCATTTTTTGGGAATTGAAAAATGCTACTTATTAGGATTTTTTAAAGGCTCTACTAATAAAATTAGGACATGTTTTGATAATACATTTGCTCATCTGTATAAAATTTCATGAAAGGTTTACCAGTGGAAATACTTTGTCAGATTACATTCCTGCAGTAGACAGTTTTGAAGAGTCTTTGCATGGGGGGAAGAAAATGTTGCTGTTCCCTGGTTATTTGAGGGCCTTGAGTGCCCTCTGCTGACCGGCTTCTGCTTCATGGGTTGACATGTGTCTGTAAATCTTTCTTACCAAGTGTGTATTTCTTCTTGTATTGTAGGGTTACTATTAAAATACATAGCGATGGTAAACTTGAATCAACTATTTAAAAACACATGGAATACATATCTAAGCTAAAAAAGGAAAATGAGTATTATCTAGGGTGTTAAAGGAAGATAAAATGTTTTTAAGAATTTTTCGGCCGGGCGCGGTGGCTCAAGCCTGTAATCCCAGCACTTTGGGAGGCCGAGACGGGCAGATCACGAGGTCAGGAGATCGAGACCATCCTGGC
>NW_012101299.1:2596416-2622179 GCF_000951045.1 Mandrillus leucophaeus
AGCTTGCAGTGAGCCGAGATCCGGCCACTGCACTCCAGCCTGGGCGACAGAGCGAGACTCCATCTCAAAAAAAAAAAAAAAAAAAAAAAAAAGAATTTTTCTTTTTATTAAAAAAATACAATTAATATATCCCCATTGCAGAATCTTAGAGTATATGTAAGTACAAGAAAGGAAATTAAATACTCTCGTTACCTAGAAACAATTCAGGAGCATTTTTTTTGGGTATTTTTTAAAATGCACATCTTCTCGCCACCTGCTTTTTTCCCTCCAGTGTAATGTATCATTTGATCTTTCCATGTCAGTGAGTTGGTTTTGATGCCATCATTTAAGAGTGCTGTTCACGGCTCCCTTTCATGCTGTCTGTGTGTTTGCATGTGTGTATACTGGTTTCCGTACTTCAGTATCATAGTGCTACAGGGAACATACTTTAGAGTTAGGAGTTTGTCTGCATACTTATTTCTTTAGGACAATTCAATCCTAGAATTACTGGATTAAATATAAAATTTAAGGTAATAGCTTCTGGTTTATTACTGCATTTAAGATAGTATTACCTTCATCAGCAAGTCTAAAATGAAGTTTTGGTACCAGTGAAAGTGCCTTTCTTGTGTTGAGGTTTTTAAGGAGATGATTGAAGTGATTATGCCTGGTATAACCATTTGTGAACTGTTATTTCTCTTTCTTTGGACATGGAAGGGGCCATTGCATCCTCCATTGCCCCCTCCACATCAGCCTCAGCCTCAGCAACCTCAGCAACAGCCCCCACCGCAGCATCAGCCTCCGCACCAGCCCCCGCACCAGCCCCCGCCCCAGCACCCACCACAGCACCCGCCGCAGCACCAGCACCACCACCACCACCACCTGTCCGTCCCGCCCCCTCCTTTGATGCCGATGTCTCAGCCACAGTTCCGGCCTCATGTACAGACCGCTCAGCCTCAGGCCAGCAGCAGCCGGATGCAGTGCCCCCAGCGCCAGGGGCTGCGGCATGTAAGTGTCAAGGGGTGTCTTCCCTGTGTCTTCCTGGGAGGCTTTTTAACTTACAGGGCTTGAGAGGCATCATTTGTAGGTTAGAATACTTTCCAATTCTGATTTCAACTTTTAAAACGTGTTGTACATAGTTCTGAAGTGAATCCATGTTTTAAAAAGCACTCAGGTGATTGTTTTCTTGACTACAATAATTGATAAGATACTCCTTTTGTGTCTCAAAGACTGTGTTAATATTTACTTAAGCATCTTTCTTATATCTAGATATTTCTATAGCAATAGATAGGAATTAATAGACATGTAACTTTAGAAAATACTTTTGGGGGTAGTCACTTTCCCTTTACCAGTGGCTTATTTTTTGATGTGTAGATTATCTCTGTCTTTTTGGTCTCTGAATAAATACATAAATGAATTCAGGAAAAATACGTTGACTGTTCTGTTGCCAGGTACTACTCTAGTCCTGGGAATACAACAGTGAACAGAAGAGACAAATTCCTTTCCTTCAAGGAGCTTATGCTCAGTCCAGAGAGACTAGCATACGTTTGTTTGTGGGGTTGTGTTCTCAAGCACCATCAGCAAATGTGTGACTTGTCATGCATTAAAAGAAACTGGGAAACAATACATTGCTCGGAAAATAAAAGGCCACAGTCATTGCCCTTGTCCTCCATTAAATACATAAGAAGCTTTTGTAATTTGGATTTTAGGAAAGAGACACAGTGTGGCTAGTGGTCAGGATTTTTGCCTCCATTAAATATATATAAGAGGCTTTTGTAATTTGTCTTTTAGGAAAGAGACGCAATGTGGCTAGTGGTCAGTGGTCAGGGCTCTTGCCTCCATTAAATACATATACGAGACTTTGTAATTTGGTTTTTAGGAAAAAGAGACACAGTGTGGCAGCTAGTGGTCAGTGGTCAGGGTTCTCACTGGTCAATCTTTTTTTAGTATTGTCTCCTTTTCACCCTTGAGCTTTAGGCATGTTACTTAGCTACTTGGAATCTCAGTTTTCCTGATACTTGCCTTTCTTTCTTTCTTTCTTTCTTAAAGTAACATCACAACTAAAGTGATATGAACAGTAAGAAAGGATTTCTAAATCTGAGAAGAGGGTGGTTTATAACCTGGGTTATAAAAAATAATGGTAGTCTATTCTCATGACTCTTGTGCACTAGGATATTTGACCTGTGTGACCTCGGAGATCCCCCTGCTTCCCCCCCCCTCCCTTCTAGCTCTCGTGTTCTCTTTGCCTCCTCCAGGTGTTGGTTCTCTCTTGAGAATCCCCAGGATGAACATGACTAAGCATTTCCTCTCAAGTAAAACGTTCTGGCACCTTTCTTCTTCCTGGGGTCATGTTTCTTAGGACATTGACCTGATGCTTGATTCTTTCCTTGTTCCAACTTAAATTTAAGTGACTAGGTAAAATAGTAGCCAGTGAATCCTGTTGATCTCTGGTGGCAGATAGAGTGCTTTTTTGGCTGTCTCAATTCTTTTAAAACTGTCAGTCCCTTTATTGAAGCACCTGCTAAAGATCAGCCTGGTGTAATTTCTATAAAGAGGAGCCTGTCTGTAGGCAAGTATGACACCTTTACCAATGGAAGTCCTTAACATTAGGATGAGGCATGCTGCCACATGGATCAGGGGACATTTATGTATGAGCAAAAAAGTATTAACCAAGGAGAAAAGTATCCGCTCCCCAAAAGAGAAGTCATTTGCTAATGAGAATGATTTATTGTGTTTTTATTTAATAATGTGCCTTTTAATGTTCCTTCTGCCAACTTTCCACTTACAATTAGAATTTCTTTCTTTTTGTGAAAAGAATACAACTTCTCAGAATGTAAGCAAGCGACCCATGCAGCAAATGCAGCCCACTGCGCCAAGGAACAGCAACTTGCGTGAATTACCCATCGCGCCGTCACACGTGATCGAAATGAGCAGCAGCCGCTGCTCTGCCACACCCTCAGCACAAGTGAAACCTATCATTAGCTCGTCACCACCCTCGCGGGCCGTGGCGGCTTCCAGGAGCTCACAGGGAAAGACGGAAGTGAAAGTCAAGCCAGCTAGCCCTGTGGCTCAACCTAAAGAAGAAGCAAAATCAGAACCAGAGGTAAGACACTTCTCTTATTAACAAATGTTGGTCTCAAACAAGAAGCCTTATAATCAACTTGGATGTCTCAGTTCGCTCTCACTTAGTTATTCACAAAATCTTCCTGCTTTTTTCACCTGGGCCTTTTTTTTTAACCTAACAGCTGTGTTTATTTAAAAAAAAACACTGTATTCTCTCTAGTTTACAAGATTAGATTTTATTTATGTACGTGTACAGTTACTGTTCTGTTATATAGAATTGACATATACTGGGGCTTAACAAACTTTTTCTGTAAAGGGCCCAAGTATTTTATAGATATTGTAGGCTTTATAGTCCAGACTGTCATCATTACCCCTCTTGCCATTTTAGCACAAAGGCGATTTAAATATAGTTCTTCCGCCAATAGATGTGGCTGCGTTCCAGTAAAACTTTAAAGTATAAGACCAGGTGGTGGACCAGATTCAGCCCGTGGGGTGTCATGTGCCGACACCTGGTGAATCCCTTAGGATTCTACGACTGTTTCTTAATTTACACTATTAACTTCTAGAAGATAGTACCAATTTTCTTGTTGGTCTTTAGGATTTCTGGGGGTTTGCTTTGTGTTGAATTACAATTGTATATGTTGTTGCTGCTGTTTCTAATTTTTCAGTAGGCTCAGAATGTAGTAAGTATGAATAATCAATGCAGTTCAGTCTTTACCTGGCTTTAGTCAAGGCCGTCTTCTTCCACAAGCCTCAGTCTCTTCATCTGGTAAAGTGGGGTCGGCCAGGGCGGCCTGTGCCGAGGCCTGGCACCTCGAGGGCGTGTCAGCCTTAGTGAAATGTGTGTGGAGTGCTCTGAAGCAGTGCAATGAATTAAACTTGTCCAATATCGGTGTCATGAAGAATGACTTTAGATAAGAATTTAGGCAAGTCATGCTTTCTTAGTTTCATAAAAACCAGTTAACACTGGTTTTACCTTTTAATCAGTTCATTTTTTTTCAGTCAGATTTTCTTCTGATACATTATTGTAGCAGCTGTAATGTGTTGTTTACCAAATTCGAAGTACAAAGTTGAAATATTAACATACGACGAACTCTTAATTAGAACACAGGTGACTTTTGGTTTTAAAATCAGTATGTGAAAAAATAATGTAGATTTACAAACTGGATTAGAATAGTTTATAAAGAAGTCTTTGATAAAAGTTTTATTATGCTTCTAGTGTATATAGCCAGCTCCTGACGCAGTATGTATAACTGATTTGCTTCAGAAAAATGAAGTCACACACTCGTTACTTATATAACAATAGGGCTACCTAGTAGGGGAAGTTACCTTTCAGGTATCCTGCTGGCACATCTGGCTATCAGTTCCTTCCATGATAGTTGATTTAGGCGAACTTCTAAAGGATTCTTCCATAGAGTTATTTCAAAAAAATGCCTTGAGTGAAATGGAACCTGTAGGTTGCTGTAGTATAAACGGAATGTCTTGAATTATTTTCTTTTAATTTTCTCTCTGTATATAAAGGGGACCAAGATTATATATATATTTTTTACTTTTTAAAAGAAAGATCTTCTGTTTGTTTTGCTTAGCTAACTGTGACTTATTTTCTTATGTCCCCTGAACTTGATGATGATATAATAAAGGGTGAATCTGCTTAGTCTAGTCTTTCCAAGTATTTCAGTTGCTGTTCTGAACGTGCTTTAACTCTTTCTTGACTGCATGGGAAGAAATTCCAATGACTAGTAATTATTCCTGTGTTTTGAGACAGTGGCGCCTTGGGTCCTGTTAATATGTCCCCGGCTGTCTGCTCCCCCAATGTCCATGTCCCTTCTGTCCACTATCCCCCCGGATGTCACGTCTTGCTCTGTATGCCTGCCTGTATAAACAGCCTCTCACCCACCTTCATTTTTGCGGTTTGAAATCTGCCCTAGATGTGAAATTGGAGAAGAGAGTTGGTCAGAATTGCTTCCAGGTCGACAAGTAATCCCTGAGTGAGGGCTGGCACTAGGCATTCAAGCTCCAGGGCACCAGCCAACTCCTCAGCTGTGCTTTTGTCCTCAGTTCCTAATTCTTAAGGTTTATTTAGGGAAAGTAAGATGGTGAAATAGCTGAATTCTAGATAGATTAAATCTTGTTACATTCTTTTATATGGGATCTGTGGATATGGATGATTTTTAAAGAATATTATAATTCTTTAAAAATGCTTAACTTTTTATACATTTTCCTTATTGGATGCTTTTTATGAAAGTTACTGGACTTGTTCAAAGATTTTTTTGTATTGACTTGCAGAATGGTTTGGAGCTTGGAATATTAAAGGCGTTCCTTATATACCATTAATATTCCAATACTGCAATTGGCAACATTTTGATTCTGAGGAGAGTGCATGAGTTCAAGGTCAGAGAGATTGACTTGTGCTGTTCATTATAACCAATTATTCTGTGACAAATGAGTTTGAGATCAGGCTGAAAATTCTGTACGAAAAATCAATAGTTCTAATCAGAGCCTTTCAGGTCATTTACACCCCACCTTTTGTTGGTTTGTCAGGGAAGAGCCAGATAAAACCTGTGTGACAGCAGGCCTCCCTACTGCTGCCATTCCTGTTTGAAACATATTTTGATATCTTAAATGAATAGTTTAATTGGTTTCAAACTTGTAAATGAGTGGAAATGTACATTATTTCATTTTTAATATTCTGATAAGATTTTCCAAATTAGCTTTAGCTGTGTGGTTTTTTTTTCCCCTCTCCCCAGAGGAAGGAGTTATACTTAAAGTCTTCAAACAGATTATGAATGACTTCTTTCAGATACTGAATTAAAGGACTTTTGGTAAATGTCTTCTTGTAGTTTATTGAAATGGACTGGAATGGGCACCTTGCCTGTATAGCAAAGTGAACTGTGTATGTTTTCCATTTTAGTTTCCTGATGAAGATGAGGAAACAAGGTTATATCGCTTAAAGATAGAAGAACAGAAACGCCTAAGAGAAGAAATCCTGAAACAGAAGGAGTTACGGCGGCAGCAGCAGGCTGGTGCCAGGAAGAAGGAGCTGCTGGAGAGACTCGCGCAGCAGCAGCAGCAGCAGCTCTATGCTCCCCCACCCCCAGCGGAGCAGGAAGATCAGGCGCTGTCACCATCACCCACCAATGGTAACCCACTGTTGCCCTTTCCAGGTGCACAGGTCAGACAAAATGTGAAAAACAGACTTCTTGTTAAAAACCAGGATGTCAGTATTTCAACCGTTCAGCCCAAAACATCAAATTTTGTACCATCCAGTGCCAACATGCAGTATCAAGGACAACAGATGAAACCACTGAAACATTTGAGACAGACCAGAACAGTTCCTCAAAGTCAGACTCAGCCGCTGCATAAAGTACTCCAGATCAAACCCACAGATGTGGAGGAGCCAGCTGTGCCCCAGACTCCTCGAGTGGCATCCATCCAGGGCCGGCCCCAGGACACAAAGCCTGGCGTGAAAAGGACTGTCACGCACAGGACAAACAGTGGTGGTGGAGACGGGCCCCACATCAGCTCCAAGGTCAGGGTGATTAAGCTGTCAGGTGGGGTAAGTTGACAAGTTTTATGATAGCTTCTTTGAGTCTGTGTTTCACATAGAATGCCCTCATTTGCAGAGAGTATTTTTGAAGAAAGAGTTAAAAATTACCTCTGTTGCAGTATTGTAACCAACCTCTACCTACTCGAAGTTGGTATAAGAGTTGTCGCTTGGCGGCGGGCATATGTTCTGAGAAATGTGTTGTTAGGCAATTTCGTCATTGTCTAAACATCCTAGCATGTACTCACGCACAGATGGCACAGCCTGCTGCACACCTAGGCTGTACGGTACAGCCTGTTGCTCCCTGGCCACAAGTCTGTGCAGCATGTTACTGTACTGAATGCTGTAGGCAGTTGTCACACAGTGGTGAGTAGTTGTGTGTCGAAATGTATCTAACATAGTGAAGGTACAGTAAAAATACAGCGTCATAACCTCATGGGACTGCCTTTGCAGGTGTCGCCCATCTGAGCAGAATGTTGTTATGAGGCACGTGTTTTAATTTTCTCTTTTGAGTCTTAATGAAAGGCCAGTGTGACAATCCCTAAATTAGATATTACTCAGTTTCAGCTTCTTCTTGTAGATAATTTGTGATAAAATCATTACGTTTGTTTTGGAGATAACTTTTCCTTTACACAAATCCTTTGTTGTGTATAGCTTTAGATTCAGTGAGCAGCTGTGGGCACAGTGGGAGTGTGGGCAGCGCAGGTGTGTGTCTCATTTTCATCAACTTTGTCCCAGACTACTGGACTACTACTAGTTTTCTGTTTTCAGTTTGCCCCATTAAAAAAAAAAAAACGACATCATAGAATTTAGAATTGAAGTCCTGTATGCTCTTACCACATGCTTTCGGAAGTGGAGCATGCCTCATTTCTTTCTCTTTCTTTTGATCAGTGTCCATATCAGGTCATTTTCAGTCAGGCACAGGAAGTCCAGTTTTCCACTATAGTTTGGATAAGTTAGTTCAGCACTCTAAAATAAAACCAGTCACTGCAGATAGATTTCCACTGCAGAAGATTCTTCCATAGAGAAGTGATCTGTCGAACACTTGCTTCTTTATCCCACCATATAGTCTTACTTAGTTGTGGTAAGTAGCTCTCATCTGTCGTTTTCATGAAAACGAGTTCTATAACAAATTCTATGGTCTCTGTAATTGCTGTGCTCTATAAAAGTGCTATTCATTGTATGCAATTTTATACTGTAAACTGAGGAAGAAAGTAGGAATGTTGTAAACATAGGCTTCTAGAGTAAACCAGCTAGCAATGATTGCTGTGAAAGACACAAAAAATATATACAGTAAAAAAAGAAAATAACATCTCTCTTTTAGTCCATTTCAGGGTGGTAGGACATGTGAGCATGTGAAGGAGTACGTTACTTCGGCTCCTTGCTTGTGCTTAAGAATAACTCATTGTGTTGGTTAATTAGCTGAGATTTAGTGCTTTTAATTCTCGGTTTGTGGAACAAAACTATGACTTTTTCATGTGCTATAAGAAAATTTGTACAAAATACTACATATAAGTTCTATATGTAGAATATCCAGTAGGATGCATAATTTTGTTTTATCTGAATCTGTTTTCTCACATCTATTCATTGTAATTAGAAATGTTGAGAAGAATTGTACTACATACACATGTTTTCATATTACATGAATTTGTTACCTTTCGGTGAGAACTCAAGCACTCCTTAGTTTCTTCAGTGCTTATGGCCCTTTTGCTTTTGACCTTGTTTTTAGGTATACTGTGTTAATCAGTGTCTCATTCTTTTACTTGTGTTACAAACTTTTTAAGATGAGATGTTGCCCATTGTTGGCAATTAGGCCTTTTCCCACAGCACCCAATAAACTGGTGCTGTTTATTACAATGGCCAGTGTAGAGGGCTGCATGTACTCTGCACTGGCAGGCTGGGAAGTGAAGGGTCTGGTTTCTACCATCAAAGAGCAGCTTTTACACTCATAAACAGCTTTCCTTTAAAAGAATTTTATCTACGTGAATTTTTACTCTTTTTCTCCAATGGAAAAAATTTATTTTTATATCAGACCTAATTCCAAAGTTATGCTAATTTTACAATAAATAGGAAAAGCAAAGGATTTTTTTCATGAAAATAGCTGTCAAACCAGTACTTTGGAACAGCTCTTTATCTTTCACCTCAAGTTAACTAGCCCACATGTTAGAGTATCTTAGAGTTTACTCAGGCACCTCCAATAGCACATTGGCACTTTTGACCTAGCAGGGAAGATCTCTTGTTCTTATTTCTCTGAACCAGAACAAACAGTATTTGCCTCGTGGCCTTGTTTTTTGTTTTTTTTTGTGGGTGAGGACTCTTTGAACATATTGCTAATGGTGGTTAATTGCAAATTGTGCTTATTTCAGACAATACAAAAAGGAAATGTTTATTTTGGCTTGTGTTTCTGTGCCTGATGCTGCTGAGGCATTCTCTGCACCTGGGGACTGTGATCTTAACGCTCAGGGATGTTTTCTGCCTTCAGAAATCTTAACGAGCTGAGGGCCGAGCAGGCCTTGGCTGACAGGAGCTTAGCATTTGGGGAGGATTAACTTGTACATAGTACCTATACAGAATATCATTATATACATTTTAGTTTTATGATTACTTATTTAATAAAAACATTTTATTGTTGGTTCATGTTTCCCATTTTTTCTAACCTAAACTATATCCTAACCTAACCTAAATTTTCTAATTTAACTAGTGTAACTAAATCTAATGCATTTAATTAAATTATTCTTTGCATTCAGTAGCCTCCTAATTCTTCACGTCTCTAGACAGGATAGTGAACTGTCTTTGCGTAGTGCCATTCAAGAACTTGTGCTCTGGTTGGTGGGTGACTGCAGTTAAAATATGTGTCCACAGGATTCTTCACATGTTTATGAAAGCACAGTTTTCTTGCTTTTCTTACTACGATATACAACTTAATTAGGTTTCTGTGAGTATACTCATGTCTATGAGGCAATTGTGAATCGAGTGGAGTTTTCTTCTATATTTTCGATATTTCATTACTTACAATGAAATAATTTATCATTGGATTTTATTAAACTGGGTTTTCTGAAAAGTAAGGGAGGCCGAGTCTTAAGACCGTAGGTTTTTGCAGTCTGCCCTGTGGTTAATTATATCGCCTTTCAGGTGATTTTCCTTGGTCCTTGTCATTGTAAGAGAACGTCTGGTCCTTTCATGGTGGTCCCTTTTGTGGCTGCTGCTGCAGTATGCGTGCGCATAGGGAACAGTTCTGAAAAGAAATGAACAGCATGATTCCTGGTATTGTTTCTTACATGATTGTGTTGACTAGGGTCAGCGTCTTGGTTTAAGGCTTGAAAAGTGACTCTGCAGATTCAAGGGCTCATTGCTGGCATTGTGTTTGCTGTTGGCTGCTCTGAAATTTCTTGCTGTAGAGTATAGCGATTGGAGCCTTTCTGTAGTACTGAGAGCTCACCTGTGCACGCAGTCATGTGATGGGGTAAAGCAGTGTGGCTTTGGGTGTAGAAAGACTCCTGTTTGAATAGTTGTCTGTTGTTTGGGACCCTGAACATTCGTTTCATTTTTCTGAACTTTAATTTCCAATCTGCAGGTGGGGTTAATAAGTCTGCTATGAGGAGTCAACAAACGAAAGCTTCTGGTACACAGAAGCACTTCCTAACTTCTCATTTTCTTTGTAGAATGCTTCTAAGGCCCCTTTTAGAAATACGTGATTTTATGCCGGATAATAGCAGAGTGGCTATCATTTATTAAGTGTCGAGCATGTACTCACAACATCCTTCTGAGGCGAGTGCATCGAACCTCAAAGAGGTTTTGTAACTAGCCTAGGGCCACACAACTACTAAGTGGGAGAGCTGGGCTTCCAACTGTGGTTTAATGCTGAATCTTATGCTCTTTACCCATCTGCTGTGTTTTTCATGGTGTTATTTATTTCTTGATTAGTACAATACTCTACTGTTAGCAGTCCGGATTGACTGGGAAAATGCTTAATGGGGGCTCCTGGGATGATGGTGATGATGATGATTAGGTTTCATTTTGGTTGCCAACGCAACTGACTGATAGTGACTGCCTGGAACATTAGGCTGAGAAGGATTTGATATACGAAAAAGCAGCCTGGTTGGTGAGTAGCCTCAGCTGTGAATAGAGGCCTGGCGAGTGGCTGGGGTTCCATCATCCTGGTTCCAGAACCTGGGCCGCTGGCCCAGGAAAGGGAGTGCATATTGTGTCCTGGTTAAGTATAGCCATCATTTGCTACGTGCTGTGAATCTATCCTTGAACATTTCTGTGTGAATCAAATTAAGTCACATTTTACATTTAAAACTTTGAAGGGAAATATTAGGGGAATTTGAAATGGAAAGAGATCTTTTGTTTTGAGGCTCATCAATCTCTGTATGTGAATTTCCATTTTTTTCCTCTCATTTTATTGTCTGGATTTGCTAGGTGAGATTACAAAAGGAACATATTAATGCTGCTTGTAAGTAGTGTTAGATAGCAGGAAATACTGCTAAAATTTCATGTGCCTTCCTGACTATTAAGTAAATAGTTCATCTATAGAATTATATTTGATGGAATGGTTCTCTTTTAATTACTTAGAATATAGAAATATTCTTCATTTGCCCATTTCTCAGAAAGCTATTTTTAAGTGTTTAAGAAACCAAAAGAACAACCTTGTTACATTATAATTTTATTCATAACCAAGACATAATTCCCAGAAAAACAATTCAAGTAATATCAGAGCAAATATAAAAAGTATAAGATGTTTACTTAGTGTAAACTTACTATAGTCATCTAAAACCATTCTGCGTGATTAAACACAAGAAAGGGGAATTAGAACAAGCATGTGCCGGGGAAATTCTTTGCCTTAGGTGTTCGGTTTCTGTCTTCCTAGTTAAGGAAACGGTATAGTCTTTG
The DNA here is from genome assembly GCF_000951045.1 of Mandrillus leucophaeus. Classification (NCBI taxonomy): domain Eukaryota; kingdom Metazoa; phylum Chordata; class Mammalia; order Primates; family Cercopithecidae; genus Mandrillus; species Mandrillus leucophaeus. The sequence goes on from NW_012101299.1 coordinate 2,607,893, forward strand.
AAGCGTTTGCATCTTGGTTTTCATTTTGCATCTCTGTAACCTTGGTTACCTGGCCTGAATGAATCCCAGTTTCCTCATCAGTACAATGAGAACCAACTGTCCTCCCAGGATCCTTGCAAGGATTAATTGTCATAATCATATAAAGTGAGTGGCACAGTGCTTGAGTATGTGATAATAGCTCAATAAATGTTACTACCCTTTCAGTTGAAGGAAAAAGAAAATTTTTTTTTTTGGAGTGGCTGTTTATAGTGTTTTTTAAGAAAATGAGAGCAAATACTGAATTCAGCTGCTTTATTCTAATCAAGATAATGAAAATTTTAAGAATTTGGCAGCACATTAAGTAAACAGTCCTTTATTCTGTTGGCCACACAGAGAAATGGGAAAAGCACAGAATGCCCCCGCAGGAAAGCCAGCTGTCCAATTGTGATGGTCCTGTATTTTATTTTTAAAAGGCTGTCAAAATGCTACATGCCGAAGGTCCCAGTTTATTTGTGGGATCATGCTCTTGTGGTGTTGGACTGCATTTGTAAATTTCTTCCCTTTCTACCTTCTCAAAAGTTATTCCCACTTTTGGAATGATATGTATATGTACCTGATCTCTTTTGTGGAGCTTGATGAGGTGGGAAAGGGAATGTTTTAATATAATTTTAGTTGAAGAACAGTAGGAGAAACTCATATACGTCCTTTATCAGATTCACCAGTTGTTTACATTTTGTCAAGTTTGCTTTATCCTGGTCTTTTTACCCATTTGCATGCACAAAAACCTTCTTTCCCAAACCTTTGAGAGAGTAGGTTGGAGACATGGTATGTTACCTCAGAACACAGATATCCTCTTACAAAACCACAATTATACATTATCAAAAATAAAAATGCTGTGAACCGATGCAATACTGTCATCTTATTCATAGTATATATTTCGATTTTATTCACTGGCCCAATTATGTCCTCTGTAGCTACCCCCACCTTGCCAGGGTCTAGTCCAGGATCATGCGTTGTATTCATCGTGTCCCCTAAATCTGTTGTTTCTTGCCCTTGACCTTTTGAAAGAGCAGAGGGAATGCCCTTTAATTTGGGTTCTCTTAGGATTCGTCCTGATCAGTTTTGGGTTGTCCATATTTGGCAGGAACACCCCAGAGGGGATATCGGGTCCTTCCCAGTGCATTCAGTTGGGAGGCTTGTCCAGTATTGACAGGATTAACTTCGATGGGGCGAGGGGTGGGTAAAAGTGGTATTTGCCAAGTCTCTCCTCTGTAATGTTACAGTTTTACCCTTTGTAATTGGTAAGTAATTTATAGGAAGATACTTTGAGACTATTGGGACTATATAAATATCCCATTTCTGATCAAATTTTCACTATTGTTAGCAGGCACTGAAGTTTTTCTAATGCCAACACTCCTGTACTTGTTAGCTGTCATACTCCTGCTGTGATAATTTACTTTTCTCCTTCATTTGTTCATTTATTTATGTCAGTATGGGCTTATGAATTCTTACTTTATGCAATGAACTGTCACTGTCATTATTTATGTTGCTGTTAGAATTGTCCCAGATTGACCAGGGAGAGCCCCTTTAAACTGGCTTCTGTGTCCTTTGATTTGTTGCCATTACTCTTGGAACATGTCCCCACTTTCTGGTGCAAGAAGATGTTCCTTCTCTGCCTGGGTTCGGGAATCAGTCCTGCTTCTTGGAAGCTCCAGGTCCTCGGAGTGGAGATCTCGGAGCCATTTTTGCCCACTGCTTTTGGCTGTCCTCTCTTTCGGGCCCGCTCAGCACATTTTTGATTCTTCTACAGTGAGTTGCAAAGAAAGGAAAATGGCTCATACAGATACTGCTTGAATCGGTTGGATTTTGTTTTATACTATGTTTTTTGAAATAGGTCATTGGTGGGAATTAGGCAGTAATTTTTGCTATTTTGATTTCATTTTTTGAATTATTGTAGTTAATAGTTCTAAGAATTAAACATTACTATTTAGATATTTAAAGTGAGTCCCTCATCCTCTATAAACCCAAACAAAAGATTGACAGTCATTATTTGCACATTTTGTTGAGGTTCTAACCTAAGTGTTGATACGTGGAAGGGCATGAGACACAGCTGAGCACTGAGTTGAGCGCTGGGCAGAAACGTGCATCACATGCTTCTGAGGCTGCCTATCACCCTGTGGGAACCGCTGGCCTAAGAAGCCGTGGAAATTCCTCAGCACTGTGGTCGGGGTTAGAATTTCCTACTGTCACTCCTGCTCCTTTTCTGGATGTGCTATCTCTGGCCCACTTGCTACTTTGGATCCAACTTAAGTGGGTCGTCTTCTGGGACGCCTCCCTGGATGGCCACTCCCACACACTGCTCCTCTGCAGCCCGGTCTTCCCATCTGACCGTGTGTTTTCAGAGCCGGCTCTTGATGTTACTGCTGCTTACCTGAGTGGGGGTTTGGTCTTTTTTTGTGTGTCCAGGATGTAAGGCAATTTCAAGTACATTATAAATGTTTAAGATTTTTAAATACTATGTTGAAAATGGCAACATGGCTTGCATTCTCTTACTGAAATAGCACAGGAGGAATTAGCAGTGTTCTTACCCCTTTCCCCAGTCCTTCTGATGATCAAAGTAGTAGTTTCTGTTGACATTTAGATAATACCGGTAAATGAGCAAAATTTGGAAAGAGACAAAAAACATGAGTCGTTACTAATTCTTCTAGGCATTATTTCATGCAAAAATTTATTATCGCCTCCTGAGAGTCCTCCTTTATTCATTTTGCAAAATGGGATATTTCACATCCTGTTTTGCTGCTTTTTGAATTGTGTTAAGTGGTGAATCTGCAGTGGTAACTTGTTTGTGGTGAAGACTCATGCAAAGGCAGAGCCTCCGCCTTGTGAATGTCATTCAGGGGAATCCACGTTTTTGGCCTCTAAGGTCTCGGACAGGAGGATGCCGCTGTTCTCGTCGCTTGATTTCTGGCAGAAGGTGACTTCCTAGGATGATCTCTGGCAGTGCCTGGTAGTGAATGAGTAGCAGAGCTAAGAGGAGCTGAGAGGGGCCAGATAGAAGCGACTCAGGAATAAGCTTCCAGAGTCTGAACCTGCCCATGAGAAGGGCAGAGCTGCTGGTGGATTTCCGACAGGACAGTTCTGGGAAGACCAGGCAGGAGGGGAGAGTGAGTGTAAATGGCTTTTGACCCAGAGGTGGGGGCCATGAGAGATGCACATCCAGGTGCTTGGGGGAGGGGGAGGTACGTGGAGGCGCAGGGCAGGCACCTCATGCTGGCCAAGTTGGCTGGGTGGAGTTTGACCTCATTTGTTTAAAGGTGCTAATGAGTGGTAAAATGGGCAACAGGCAAATAGCATAAGAGTGAAAGAAAAATAGGGCATATAGAATCCTGATTAATCGCTTATTTGATAAGATGTACAGTCTAGCATCTTCCTTTTGGAGGAGAAACAGTTGTGCATGAATACTTGTTTTTAAGAGCTTTGAAATGTCTTAGTGTGGGCAGAATTGATAATTTCCAAAGAGACTACTTTTTAAGCGTTGTTTATCATGTGGCCTCTAAACATGGCAAGATAGACCATTGGTCATTAGAGGACAGAAATTATTTTGAACACATAAGAATTTCCATACTCATTAATTTATGATTTTTTTTAGGGGTATGATGTTAGGGAGTAAAATTAGCAGGTGAATCAGAAGTTAATTCACCTTCAGTTAGGAATCAGGATTAGTTCACTCACCCGCCCTAGCAGAAGGGGAATCTGCTTTCTTCAGTGTCTTAGGTAACTTCCCTCCCCTAACTTTCAACAGCCTACCCAGATAGGACCCTGGTCACCTGTTCTGCAGAACTTGCTCAGTGCTGCAGAGCAGGTCCTTGTGGAAGGGCCACTTTTTGGAGCCTGGGGCTGCACCCCTGTGTGAGGGACTGTGGCTGGGAGAGCTAGACTTCATGCCCTGCCTCATAAGCCACAGCATCCAGAGGCACCTGGCTCACTTTAGTAATCCTTTTCTTTTTAGACTGGTAAGTTTGTGCTGTCTCGAAATTGGACAGTCCCAGAGTATGAGATCCCCTCAGAGGCTGAAGGCTTTGATTTGTTCCTTCAGAGGCCAGTTCATTTTGCTTTTTAAAGATCGCCACAGACCTAACTAATGTCAGAAAGGTAGACTGTTAAGAGAGAGAGCAAGCACTTGAATAACTGTGCCATGTTCTCACCATACTGTACTAGAAAGTCAAATTCATGAGCTGAGAGAACCCTTTTCGTTGATGAAGCTTGGTAGTTAGGAGGTCTGTCCAACCTGGTCTCTAACCTTATGGATTTGGTTTTAGTTCTGCATGTGTAGACCCATTTCCAGATAGGCAGTAGTTTAGATGTAAGTGCTCCCCATGTTTTGCATGCTTGGTATTTCATAAGGATAATTTATCACAGAGAAGGAAGAGAATGTGAGCCTGTTTATTAATATTTTCTTTTACTTTCTTTAATCCAGTAATCTTCAGAGAAAAAAATAGTGGAGCCCTAAATGTATTTATATTTAGAAACTCCGTATAGCATGCATATCATTTATTGTCCACAGTTTGAGTGAGCTTTATAAAGATTACAGGGATAGGCCCAGCATTGTTGTGGTTAATAGAAACCTGTTCAGTGAGGTCTCTGGACTGTAAGATCAGCAACACTAGCGGTGACAGTGAAGTATGGCCTTATCGAAAGGAGAATTCATAAGAGGCTGCCCTGGGACACTACACCCCTGTCCTTCTGTGTGTCCTGACAATGTTATCTGTCCTCTCAGTACGGAGTATCAAATGTCTGTCATGAGTACAGAAATTAATTTAATGTCACCTGAAGACATGCAATTAATCTTTTAGAGGTTTTCATAATACCTTTACAGAAAGAGTTGCCAGTTTGGCGGATTTGGATTTTGGGGTTTAGAAGAAGATAAGGAAAATTAATTTTTCATCAGGGTTAATACAAGTTAGCAGGGCCACAAAGGCTGAGAAAAATGGTTGGGGAATTTGTCAAGTGTTGTCACTCTAGAATAATGCTGCTTAACGTCTGATAGGTATAATCAAGAGTTGAGATTTCTATAGAGGGGGGTTAATCAATTTGCTCGCTAGTGAATGCACATCAGTGATAGCACTTCTTCATGGGGTTTAAGAATGAAAATAAGATTTGATCTGTCAAATTGCAAGAAGCCCTGACAATATCAATAGGTGTTTTTATCTATGCATTTAAACCATTTGTTATAAGTAAATTTGTCCTGCTAATGTTGGGGGCTACAGACCTCTTTTTTTTGTAATGATTAAGCTGATAAAAAGTTCCCTAAGCTTACTTAATTCAAATAGTGCCTTTTATATATATATATTTTTTTTAAAAAATCTCATCTAAAAAGCGATTTTTATAGTATTAAAAGATAATCATTTGTGGGAAAAAAAAGTTTCTGGTTTGACCTGAGATAACAAAACTTCTTTTCTCTATCCGGTGCTTTGGAGGAAGTAGAAGATATTTAAAATGTTGTCCGAACCTAGTGTTGCTTAAAGAGTTAAAAAGCGAACACCACCCTGGAGAAATTCAGTTTCAAAGCAAACATACTTTGTATGAATAGAATGTAGTCTGTCACCCACATACAACACTTACATGCGGACGTTAAGATAACAGCTTTCTAAAATTCAATTTGAATCAACAGTATTTTAAAATTTAGTTAAGTACTAGTAATTTTAGGATCTCGTTCAATGCTATAATTATATGCGTAATTATAACCTTATAGAAGAGTTATAAATAAATGGGTCGATTTAATTTGGATTGGTTCTTAGTCAAATCTTGTCTATGTGTGTGAGTATAGGTATAAAAATATGTAATCAATTTGTTTCTCAGATGTAATCAGTTGAATTTGTTCCTGGTTATTTGTACTACAACATACTGAAATCAAAAGTCAAAATCAGGAAATTGTTTTGGTGTATGCAGTAAAAGGAATTGAAAGCGTTGTTTCCAAATTGTTCATGCCATATCAATTGGGCCAAGTGTGAGTCTAGTGCGTTGCAGTTAACTCCTCTCGTGGTGGTGCACTCTGCTTGCTATTTGTTCTAAGAGGTGACATGAAATGGCAGCTGGGATCGTGATATTTAATCTGAGCATGTTGGGAACCCAGGAGAGGCCGAATATTACTGTGTGCTGCCGGTGAGTTGGAGTGAATGGTAAAACCCCAGGCGAAAGCTCAAGTTGCAAAGTAGGCAGCAAAGTTTGGGCAGAAACGTCACCAGCAATTTCCAGATAGCCAGGTAGCTTAGTGGTGGGTAGCATCTGCGGTATCTGGGTAGTATCAAAACCGGTATTTTCCTCTCCCCAGCATGGCTGTCGTAATACCTGATTTTGTGGCTAAAACAAGACTTGTCAATTTGCAAGTAATGATCAGGACCACCAAGCTGTATCGGATGCCATTCAGAGTAATGCTTGCCTACTTCTTGACAGAGATCGTAGGTATCAACTACAGTATGGGCTGAAGTGTACCTTGAAATAAATATCTGTCCATTGGGAAAGGTGAAATGAAAATTTTCTCAAAAACAAAACCACCAATAAAGTAAAATTTGAATGTGATCCACAGAATCCAAAGGGACAAGTTGTTGAATCGAAGAGTCAATGGGAGAATTTGACCCGCAGGTGGAAGTGGTTCACCTGATCCAAACCACACTCCTGGCCACAACCTAGGGATGTGTATGCTAGTTTACATCCTAGTGTGAACTGGAATAAAACCCAGAAACTTGAAATTGTTCTGTAGAATTAGCTTTTCCTCATGCTGAGTCAAAAGAGAATAATTGTTCTTTTAATTAGAAAAAAAAAAACCAACTCATTTTTTTCTTACAAAATGAAACAACCTTTTACTTATATTCAAGCATTCAGTGCTTAGCATGATCTTCAGAAAAATTCAGGAGCACAGCATTATAGTAACCCTTCATTTAATTAAAGTGATTTAATTGTTGATCCTGTTTGTTTCAACTCTCACTGAATATAGTTTCAAATTATGTTAGCGTAAACTCCCCTGGTTTTGGAGCCACAAAGATGTTCCAGCGCCTACTGGGTGACTGAAGTTTGTTTAATGGGCACAGTGAGGATAATAATACTTACCTCTCAGGGAGGTGTATTAGGCAGTGCTTGCACTGCTATAAAGAAATACCTGAGACTGGATAATTTATAAAGAGAAGAGGTTTAATTGGCTCAGGGTTCTGCAGGCTTTACAGGAAGCATGGTGCTGGCATCTGCTTGGCTTCTTGGGAGGCATCACGAAGCTTCCAATCATGGTGGAACGCAGAGTGGGGAGCAGGCGCATTTCATGGTGAAAGCAGGAGCATGGTGGTGCGGCGGGGGGCGTGCGCCACGCACTCTGAATGGCTAGATCTCTCGTGAACTCAGAGCTTGCTTATCACCAAGGGGATGGCTTGAGCCATTCACAGTCATCTGCCCCTTGATCCAAACACCTCCCACTAACCCCCACCTCCAGCACTGGGGATAACTTCAACAGAAGGTTTGGGGAGGGACAAAATACCAAAGCTACATCAGTGGGACTGAAGGAAAACAATGTCTGTACAGACCCTAGTACATTTCTCGTCCTATTGTAGACAGTCAACGGATATGAGCTATGGATTATTTCACCGCCAGTACTAAGTGAATATGTTGAACAATACCAAAACTCTTGATGATTAAGATCCCAGGAGTGCCTTAGAAGTTTCCATTATAAAGTTTTATGATATCATTTGTTGCTATATAACAGGGGCCCCAACCTTACTGGCACCAGGGACTGGTTTCTTGGAAGACAGTTTTTCCACGGACTGGGGTCGGCGGTGGGGAATGGTTTCAGGATGAAATTGTTGCACCTCAGATCATCAGACATTAGAGTCTTATAAGCAGCTACCAACCTGGATCCCTCCTATGTGCAGTTCACAGTAGGATTTGCACTCCCATGAGGATGGACTACCTCTGCTGATCTGACAGGAGGCGGAGCTTAGGTGGTAATGCTTGCCCCGCCTGCTGCTTACCTCCTGCAGTGCATGCAGCCCAGTCCTAACAGGACACAGTAGTAAGGTAGTGAGGGTTGGGGACCCCTGCTGTATAAGGTACAAAAACTTGTCTTGAATATAAGCAACTCCAGAGCTTACCCAGGCAGGGCTTCTCTCTGGTGAGCAGGTTTGTAGGAAGAGTCTTTTCTTGAAAGTTGGGTAGTCGGCATCACAAGTCTCTGTCTGAAGCACCCCACTTTCTGTGTCTTGTGCTATCTGCCTGCACTGAGGACACTGTGGTGCACATGCCTCCAGGAAGCAAGAGACCATCGAGAGCCAGATCCACTGGGAAGAAAAACCAAGTAGCTGCATCCCAACCTGCCATTGGGACTGAAGACTCTGTCAGTCAGGGGCCAAGAGCTTCCCAAGTAGGGAGGGGTGCAGCGGCAGGCCCAGGAAGGCCCACACAGCCCAGCGGAAGGAGCAGAGGTGGCAGTAGGAGGTGAGGTCTCTGTCTGCAGGGACTGTCTCATCACAGGCCTTATTCCTGTCTTTTCAGGCCATTTCTTAGAAGGTCATCAGCAAAGTATGACACCATCACATTAGGACCCTTTCATTATGTTACAAGATCTAGATAAGGAAATTTTAGTGTTTTTGAAACAGATGAGGAAAGGAAAGGCTTTTTGTAACACCGTATTTCTGAACTTTAAATGGAGATCAAGCCTACTTAAAAAATAAACTTTCCTTCAATGGAAAATAAAAGTTGAGAACTTTATTTTTCAGGGTTCTTATCTGACCTTAATATCACCAGACATAAATTTTCTCCAGTGTCTTTCCCAAAATAACAATGAAGAGAACTTTTTCTTATTCGGGGTATTTATTGACTCAATGGTTATGTTCTGAATTCACAGTGTAAAAATTATCAGATTACTACAGTGTTATATGATTATCACCCAAATACACATACGCATTGTATACCTTACAACACGCAGATAATAGCATCCTACTTCTGGTGCCAGCTGTTGTTGTTAAAGTTTCCTTTCTAGACCATCTTGTTTCTAGCTTTAGGTTGCCAGGGAAACAGCGGCCAGAGCATTCGTCTTGCCGTCCATCGTGTTCTATGAACATCGTTACCTTTAGGCCAAAGGTGCTGTCTCCTCTCTGCCACGTGACACTTCATGGTGCTGGGCTGAGCTGGCCTTTTATTATCTTAGTGACATGTAGTAAATATGTGTGTACTGATTGACAGTGGCTATAACCTAGTCTCCTGATACTATAATCTCTTTTTAGCACATTCAGAAGTACTTAGCTTTAAAAAGTACAATCTAGTATTTACTGATTTATTCAGTGTGCATGAGACATTCTGGTATGGTGAACAAAAGAGATTCACTGGGGTCTAAACCACTGGCTTCTTTCAAGCACTTACAAGACAGCAAATGCAGTCGGCATCCTTGGAGACCTAGTTGGTTAAGCTACCAGGGAGCTGATTTGGATGACCTAAGTTCATAGACTTAAGTCCTTCTTAGAGAGCAAGCCTTCCACAGTCCATGCATTTGTCCACCTTAGTGGAAAGGGTAGAAGTTGGAGAATCACAGTCAGTTAGACGGTTGTGTTGCTGAGTTGTGTGGAGAACTGAGTGGTCTGATGTCCCCTCCCCCTAACATGGGCCCTCATGGGACCTGGAGGCTGGTGTGAAGTGTTCACGCTTGTAAAGAGGAGGAACATTTTCAGTGGCAGTAGCTACTCAGTGTACTCAGCTGAACACGTGCATAGTGAATTATGAACACTGTACTCAGCTGAACACGTGCATAGTGAATTTATGAATCTCACAGTAAGATTGTACTGTCAGGCAACACTATTGCAATAGGATTTTAGATAAATTAATAAATGGTCACTGGTTCTCATGAAAGATGAGGGTATGTGGTATATATTTTTAGATTTTAAAACTTTTTAGTATAGAAAATTTCAAGCATGTATAAAACTAGAGAGAATTCACATAGCTGTTTAAGATACAGACTGAAAAATTGTGTACTTAGGATAGGCCCTCCCTGCCTGGTGGGATACCTGCTCACACCTTGGGTAGAAGACCTCATGGAGAAGGTTTAAGAAACACAGACTACCAGCCTGACTTTGGATTGTGCTAGTGGTCTGCCTTTTCACAGTGCTTCCGTTTTCATGTGGGGGTTGGGGGTAGCCCCTGTAAGATAGGAATGACTTCCAGTAAGATCAGCACGTTTCAGGAGATGATAATTCACATGATAGCGTCTTAGAGTGTTAGGTGGGAGAATCCATCTGGCTCAGTCACCCGCAGCCCTGGCTGGACAATAGCAGATGTACACAGGGTCCTTTCCTTTGTATAGTATGTTCCCTTGGTTAACTGGGGGGTGTTAAACCACCCTGCGCTTCCAGGATGAATCTTACCTGGTCATGAGGTGTGTGATCCCTTTTCTGTGCTGCTAGATTGAGTCTGCTAATATTCTGTTGGGGATTTTTTCTCACTTATGTTTATGAGGAATATTCTTTTGCAGGTGTGTTTTCTTTTGATGCATTTGGCCTTGTATTAGGGTAATACCAGGCCCAAAGAACGAGTGGGAAAGTGCTTCTGCCTCTTCTGTTTTCTGAAAGAGATTGCGTAAGCTTGGTAGTCTTTCTTCCTTAAATATTTGGTAAAACGTACTGGTGAAGCTCTTTGGGTCTTTTTCTCTGTGAATGGTTTTTAATATTTCATTGTCTTTACTTCTTAGAGTTCTATTCATATTTTCTCTTTTTCAGTCAGTTTTGGTGCTTGTGTCTCATGGAATTTGCTCATTTCATGTAAATTGTCTAGTGTGTTGATGTAAAGTTGCTTGTAATGTCTTTTTAATTTCTTAGGGTCCCTTGCGGTGATCCCTCTGTTTTCTTATTTTGGTAATTTATCTTCTCTTCTTTTTTCTTCGTCAGTATCCTTAAAGGAACATCAGTTTTTTGCTGATCTCAAAATACCAACTTTTGGTTTCACAGATTTTGTTTTTCTTTTTACCATGCTATTGCTTTTTGCTGTGATCTTTATCATTTTCCTTCCTTCTACTTGGGTTTGATTTCCTTTTTTGAGGAAGGGGGACTAGCTTCTTGAGATAGAAACTCAAATTATTGATTTTAGATGTTTTTCCTTTTTGATGTAATTGCTTAAGTTGCACTCCCTGAATTTTGATGTGTTTTATTTTTGTTTTCATTCAGTTTAAATATTTTTTGTTCAGTGTTTGTATTGTTATTTTTATTTCTTAGCCTAGCTTCCTTGGGGTTGACCCTACTGCTGCGTAGCTTAGTGGCCAGCCAGCAACTGGGAGGAGCTTGTGCTCATGTCTCTGGACCCTGCACGGCCCCCTGTGGCCAGTTATCTGTGTGTGGGTTGGGGCTTCCCAGGCAGCCATGTGGGGAGAGCCCATCTGGGCATTCTCTAGCACTTTCCGTTCTGGAATTTCCTCATTAGATTTCTCAGATTTCTGGCTGGTGTGCTGCTTGTTCCAAACTGAACCATGACCAGAGGCCCACAGACCCATGGGCTTCCCTGTGCCTTCCCCTCCGAGGGTGCTCCACGTATGGCCAGTGCTGCTGAGGGACTTAAGGCCTTTCTGGGTTTCCGCCCTGTGCTGATGGAGCTGCCACACACAGCACTGTCCTCACAGCTCAGGAATAAGTGCTTCTCCATTTGTTTCATTTTCTTTGATTCCCAGAGGCCTCAAATGTTGTTTTGGGAAATTTTGTCCGTGTTATACTTATTTTGGAGAGAGGAGATTTGCAGACTTTTTCGTGCCACCCGTTCCTGTGTGACATTTTTCATCTCATCTTTTCTTGAGTCCCTGTTACTTTGTACAGTCTTAGCAGAAATCGTAGCTACATCCATCTTGCCCCAATTAGTGTTCCTTCTCTTTGCAGATCCCTATGTTCCATTTGGTCTCCACAAGATACATTTGGTAGGAAAAGTGGGACAAGGATATGTGGGCTGCTTCTGAGCTGGTTGACCAGATTGCCCTGGAGACCCTGGCACCGCTAAGCACTCTGTGGGGAGGGTTTACTATCCCGTGACTGACACCCCATCCCCGTCGATGTTGAGAGTGGGCCTGGTGCTAATAAAAGCCTCCATCTTCCTTTTTGAGTCCAAGCATCCATCCTGACATAATTAACCAGGGCAGTGTCTGCCGTCCTTGCCCCTGTTCTTTCCCAGCCTCCAGCTGTTCTTTGGGAGAAACACTACTCAGTATTGAGAGTAGCTGATAGGCACCACCGTAAGACATTTTTATGCTGCCTGGAGGTGTGAACAACATCGGTGGCGCAGTTCCAGGGTGTACTTGCGTCTTCATCGATGAACAGACTGTTAATAAAACACAAAAGATAAGATTCCTGATACTTCTAAGGTTCTTCATAGAGTAAGTACGCTTCTTGGAAATCCACGTACTCTGTAGTTGCTCATGGCAATTGTAACTCTCAGCAGAAGGAAGGGAAGTTTCTAGCCAGTGGTGTGGGATGCTCTCGGCGCTTCAGAACACTGTACTGGAGAGGTCAGAGTATTTGAAGTTCCTGGATCCAGAGGGGGCGGAAGGTGCTGTGATGGGTTTGGAAGACTCAGAGCCACAACCAGCAGAAATTGGGCTTGTTGCCTTCTTAGGGTAGGTTGGAATAGGAGTTAAGAGTTTAAAACCACTGCTTATGCACACTGTACATTTTAACAAGAATGCTCTTGAAAATGAATAACGCATACTGAAAGTGAAAATGCATGTTAGATATGAAGTATTTTGAAGGTAACCAGTGTTTCACGGAATTCAACAGCTTTTATTTTAATCGCAGACTTCTTATATGAATACAGTAATTAAAGGGGATCTTAGTGTTTGAAATTTCAAATGTCTTGTTAGAACCTGACCACTTTCCAATGAGAATTGTCCTTACTGGCTCTACTGAAATGACAAGTTTTGAGTCACACTTATTTGAAATGGTTTTGCTTCGTGGGTGAACACTGGCTGAGGTGGGCCTCCTGATGCTGGGGAGGAGCGTTTGGTGGAGCAGACACTGAACAGTGTGCTGCCTTCTTGGTTTCAGCAGGGAGGAGAGAGCGATGGCTTTTTTCACCCAGAAGGCCAGCCCCAGCGGCTTCCCCAGCCTCCAGAAGTGGGCCCGCAGCCTGCCCGCAAGGTGACGCTGACCAGGGGCGGCCTGCAGCAGCCCCCACATCCGCCAGCGGGGCCCCACGCACACTCGCCTGTCCCTCCAGGGATCAAAAGCATCCAAGGAATTCACCCTGCGAAGAAGGTACTGCTTGTTGCCTGGCGCACAGCCCTGGAAACGCGAAGGTTGGCGCGAGGCAGTGTTCAGACACGCTCTGATTTGTAGCGCGTGGCACACGATAGCACTCACATTCACAAATGAACCATCATTTCCTGTGTTCTGGCTTTGAAAACGCATTAACATTTTCACCAAAGCCTTTTCCTCTCCTGCCTTATTTCACAGAACAAACCCAGAAGAGCACCCACAGCCAGCCGGGAGTGTGATTGCTTCCCGCGGCTCTGCACTGTCGACCCAGCAGCATCTGCTGTGCTCTCGGGACAGCGCGTGCTGCTGCGTGTCAGCACGCTTTCCTTCCTGTGTTCACTGACTCTCCAGAAATTTCACAAATGTAAAATCAAGTGCGTGCTCATGGCCCCAGTTCAGACAGAGGAAACCGAGGTCTTTGGAGATGAAGTAACTTGCTCTAGGCCACAGTTCCCAGCTCCTTAATCCTTCCCTTAACTCTGGGGATTGGAAGGAGCTTCTCTGAGTTCAGGCTATCAGGCAAGAAGCAAAGGTGCTCACCCTCCCCTTTTCTGTTGGAGTGACTGTGCACTAGGAGCACATCCTGTCATGTACACAAGTGACAGACTGCCCTTCCCCTCACCTGCTAGCGAGGCATCTTTCTGGCTCCCCAGGGTCTTGGTAGTTTCTCTTGGTGCAGAAGCCAGTAGCACCTGTTGGGTGGAGCTATGCAGAGGCAGACCTGAATGCAGCCCTGCTTTGCACTCTGGAGGACAACAGGCCAGCCGCTCATCCCCCCGCGTCATCTTGTCACTTAGAAGTAGTGTTACTATTAAGACGATTCTGGCTCCTTTTGAAGTCTGTTACTTCGTCTCATCTCATAAACATTTCACGATATGAGAGCAAACAAAATTCTGTTTTGTACTAGAAAACAGATGTGTAGACAGATTCAGTGATAACGCCGGTGTTAAAGTGGTGGACTCTTTAAAGATTGCTGCGGTCTGAATTTTCCTCCTTCAGGTGTCATCACTGAATATATGAGAAAAGCCTTAGAAGCACACCTCCCATAC
>NW_012101299.1:2625724-2626495 GCF_000951045.1 Mandrillus leucophaeus
AGCCAGGATGGTCTCGATCTCCTGACCTCGTGATCCGCCCACTTCGGCCTCCCAAAGTGCTGGGATTACAGGCGTGAGCCACCGCGCCCGGCCCAGTCTCTTCTTTTTGAAAAGTTCCTTGAGCAGTAGTTTTGAACCCTTGGCAGATTTTAAAAATGGTAATACTTGGGCCCGCCTGAGACCAGTAGAATTATACTTGGGGGTGCCTGGGTCCTCAGTCACAATTGTGTTTTGTTTCTTTTGAAAAGCCTGCAGATGATGGAAATGTGCAGCCATGGCTGAACTTCTGTTGCAGAATCTGTCTGTGAGGGTTTCAGAATAGCAAATGTAGTCTCTGCCAGCTGAGTCAGGTACATGATGCTGTGGCTTGTTGTGACTGTAAGATGGACTTAGCGCTGTGCACAACAGGTCCTACTGAAACCAGCCTGTAATACACTAGGAGAAATGGGGGCTCTGGGACTCTCAGGACTGGATCCACATTCTTAACTGTGATTTGCAGCAAGTTTCTCAGCCTCCACGGGTGCCTGATCTACCCAGAGTGATAACACAGAGTGCCCACCGAGCACAAGTATGTGGCCCTTGGAGAGGTGCAGGCTTCATCAGCTCCCTCCTTTTCCTCCGCCTACACTTACACTTGCTGGATATTGTTGTCTCATTTAGCTATTAAAACATTCTCTAATAGTGGATAGAAAACTACAGAAAATCTTGGCCGGGCGCAGTGGCTCATGCCTGTAACCCCAGCACTTTGGGAGGCCGAGACGGGCGGATCAC
>NW_012101299.1:2629850-2630716 GCF_000951045.1 Mandrillus leucophaeus
TGAGTTTCTTCAACTTAAACGTAAACAGTCCTGTCACTGAGGATCGTGATGTTTCCTATCTTATTTAGGCAATTGTGAGGATCTCATAAGAAGGTGCATTTAAAAAAACCTGGTGCTTGGTGTATATAAGTAGGCATTTCTTGGGGATATTATTGTTAATATCATAACTTACTCTAGTTAGAACAGAAGACTAGTTAGTTCCTACTGGTTTCCAGTCAGGGTAACTTGCAACTTTTCATGTACATTTTCCAGTGTGGTTTGTTTCTCTTGAAATAACCCCTTGCAGCTGTTTTAAAGCTTACTTCACAGGCATAGTTTTGCTGCCTTCTGCAGAGTACTAAGCATTGTGGAGGTTTTCTCTTCATTTCCTTTTGTGTGTGTGCACACTCATGTCCTGAGGTTCTATTCCAGTTTCCACCTAACTTTCTGCCTTTTTCTGTGATGGACTGGGAGGCCACTTTTGCATTGTGCCCAAACTCCGGGACACAATTCGGGTAGGCCATCTGGAAACCAAGTGCCACCCATCTCCACCCTGCCTTCTGTGCTTCACCGCTGTTCTAGGCTGGAGACATTGGGCACATATGTTCTCTTTGACTTTCTAATCTGGAGAAAGTATGGGAAAGTTCAGCAGTCTCCTCCCTTTTTTTTGTTTTTGAGACGGAGTCTCGCTCTGTCACCCAGCGTGGAGTGCAGTGGTGTGATCTCGGCTCACTGCAAGCTCTGCCTCCCGGGTTCTCGCCATTCTCCTGCCTCAGCCTCCCAAGTAGCTGGGACTACAGGCACCCGCCACGCCCAGCTATTTTTTTTTCTTTTGGTATTTTTAGTAGAGACGGGGTTTCACCATGTTAGCCAGGATGGTCTCGATC
>NW_012101299.1:2631925-2647787 GCF_000951045.1 Mandrillus leucophaeus
AAAAAAAAAAAAAAAAGAACACTACAGAAAATCCTGTAGCTCATGGTATATTTTAATGGATTCTAAGTTATTTGTTCACTTTTATATCTTAGTGACTATGGAAGAAGCTTAAGCTTGAAACTCTGAATATATTTTCTTTGTTATCACCAGGCCATCATGCACGGACGAGGAGGTCGAGGAGTGGTCGGTCCCATGGGCCGGGGGCGCCTGATGCCAAACAAGCAGAACCTGCGGGTGGTGGAGTGCAAGCCCCAGCCCTGTGTGGTGTCTGTGGAGGGGCTGTCGTCGTCCACCACAGATGCCCAGCTGAAGAGCCTGCTGATGTCAGTGGGACCCATTCAGGTAGCCGCCTAGGGGTGGCATCTGTGCCACGGGTGGTTGTGTCCCAAGACAGTCATTTCGTGCTTTCAAACACAGTACGCATTGTGTTGGCTACTTCATATTAAAATAATACTTGGGAAATAAGACAAATACCTGTTTTGCATACTTAATATCAGAACATTTGCCTCAAATGTCTATTTTGAAATTTTCAGGTTCTTAGTTAAAAATTTTAAGAAATACTCCAACTGAACAGATTATCCTTTGAGATCCTCATATTGTCATAGAAAGTTCACACTTGCACACATACATACAAAATTTTTTGTTCTATCAAATGACTTGTTTTATTTGTAATGACATTACATTTTAAATTATTTAGCCTTCTTTTCCTTGCTTTCCAGAAATAGCTTCACGTGCTAAATAGCTGTGACTTGGTTTAGATTTTACAAGTATGACAGTATCTTGGACTGTATCTTCATCTCTTAAAGTTGGCTAATTCTAATGCTGAAACATGCCTGCTGAGCTGGCTGCAAATGAGATGCATGGAAGGGAACACAATTCCAGGTCCGTTGGAAACAGGGTTTTCCACGGAAACTCCTGGTCTCTGTAGGCCCAGAGCCCTGTAGCTGACCCAGCGAAGAAGCCACCTGCTTGTTGAGTCGGATTTCTGGCCTTTCCTGTCAGTTGTCGCCTGCGGTGCCCATTGTTGCCATTGCCATGCGCCCTGCGTCCCGTGGCGGGATCTGGTGTGTCTGAGGGCAGAGCACTTTGGAAATAAGACATTTTTGGATGCACAGAGTACATGCCAGAGTTCTGAGGAGTCCAAAATGCTTAGTCTAAAGTGTTTCTTTCAAGAATCTCTTCCAGCCTCTAGCTTCTTGGGTGAATTTGGAAACATGTTCACACTAGGGTTGATACGAGTAATTAATGTACATGTTTTAGATCTCCATCTGCTGTTGACAGTTCCTAAAAATGAGTAGATGAAAGCCCTTCCAGAAACATACATATTACTTGGGTTTAATTACTACCATCTTCATTATTGGATTCCTGGGGAGATAGGTTTCATTCTTATTGGTGTGTAGTAATGGAAAGTTAACCCAAAGCCTTTGCTTCTGTTTGTGATAGAGCGGGCTCACTAGTGGTGCAGTTAGGAATACTTTATCAGCTATTAGAGGCGTACAGTTTATGTTCAAGGATATTTCAAAACAATTGATCATAATCTGGATTAATTTGCAGAAGCACAGTAGACACTAGAGCATTTTAGATGCATTGAAATGTGGTTATCCTAATCTGAGATTGTCAAAATAAATGGCAGTGGAGAATTCTGGTCCAATAACTGTGTAGCAGTGAGTCCAGACGAAAAAACCCCGAGCCTAGTCTTGTTGTGAGCCACAGACCAGTGTGCTTGGCAAGACCTCACGTGTGTGGCCCAGTGTCCTGCTGGTCCTCCTGTCTTTGGGGCGTTCTGCACTTCCCTGTGAGTGGAAGGGTTGCACTGTTGTTTTCATATGTCACCTGCTGCTTTTGTGGACTTTGCTTCATCGTGTGTAGTCTTGATCATTTTCTTGAATATTTTTGAGTCTGATCGAGTTGTCAAGATCCATACCTGAACAGCAAGTACCGTTTGCTTCTCAGAGCATTGAGTGAGGCTCAGAGCCTACGTTGTGAGAATGTGCTTGGAACCATTGCCAAACCAGCTAACTTCTGTCTTGTCTTTTAAATTGAATTTTGCATTTTGTACTGTGGATTTGTATAGATCTCTTAAATGGCCTTTTTTTCCTTGCATTTGCTTCCATTTCCTTTGAGTGCTGGGATTACAGGCATGAGCCACAAATATTTTTTATCCTGAATGTTTTGGAATAGTGTCGAGTCTCTGTCTCTTTGGGATATGGCACCACCTAGTGTTCACTGGTGTAATGCCAGGTGGTGTCTATACCAGGAGGACCTGTATTCATTCCTTTGGGCCTTTTAGTTGTAGAAAATTCTAGTAACTGCACGTTATTTTTTGTTTCTGTTTTTGGAGATGGAGGCCTGCTCTGTTGCCCAGGCTAGAATGCAGTGGTGTGATCTCAGCTCACTGCAACCTCCGCCTCCCGGGTTCAAGCGATTCTCCTGCCTCAGCCTCCTGAGTAGCTGGGACTACAGACACGTGCCACCACGCCCGGCTAATTTTTTTGTATTTTTAGTAGAGTTGGGGTTTCACTATGTTAGCCAGGATGGCCTCGATCTCCTGACTTCATGATCCACCCGCCTCGGCCTCCGAAAGTGCTGGGATTACAGGCGTGAGCCACCACGCCCGGCTGTAACTGCATGTTAACTGTACTTTTAAACCCATGGAATCTGAGAACTTTTCTCAGTGTAGCAGTGATGTGGTACCCAGTTTTGTTGTCAGATTAGTGTTTTACTTCCTTAAACTACATTAATAAGCCTCTCTAGAAAGTCCATTTCAAAGACGTTTATCTATAGACTCAAAGAGTGAGGAAGAATGAGAAGATTTTATAGAAATATCATAACCAGAAAAGATGGTCTTCCAAAAAGTTTCGAACTGTAACCATGTTTCAGAAATTGTAACTTGATAAGAACTTGATTCCTCGAAGACTAGATACTTTTTTTTCTGTCTACTCATAAACCACATATGAACTCTTCCGTTCTTCCTGGGTTCATCTGGAAGGAAGTGAAAGAAGCAAGAAACTGTCATCTGTGTTAAAGCAGCGGGAAGAAGGGGAGTGGGTGCGCGGCCTCCCAGGCTGGGCCGCGGTGACCAACTTCTCCCGAGTCAGCTGTGCTCCCAAGGCCAGGGGGGCTGTCATCCCCCAGAGTCTGCTGGGGAGAGCCCTCAGAGATGCAGTGCAGGAGCCTCTGCGTGACGCTGCCAATTTGGGGAAAGGCATAGAAACGTAGAAGAGGTACTGCTCAGAGAAGAATCTGCCCTTTGCAGAGTGGATCTCAGCCCAACATGGAGGCCCTGTGAACTAGCGGGAGGTGAGATCATCTTGGCGTCTGACTGATTATGCTTCTGCTTCGAAGGTAAAGTGGATCGCCAGGAAGACAGCCCCTTTACATCTGGTTCTGACTGCAGGAAGGCCTGGTTGTTGAAGTAGAAAATGTTGGAATCTTGAGTGAGCAGTTGAGTCGTTTTGAAGTTTGGACAATTGAGAAAGAAAACACTAAGAAGTGTCAGATACGGATTCCAGAAAAGCCCACGTCACAGGCTTAAAGAACAGATGCGTGTGGGCACATGATGGGAAGCCACAACGGAAAAGCTGGTTAACTGGAGGCTCTCCCACAGGGTTCTGAGAACATGGTGGTTAATCATTCCAAGAGGAGGAGGAGGATTGAGGAGACCTGTGTGAGAACACAGAGCTTGTCTGCGCTTTAGAGGATAAGCATGTGTAAGCTTGAGAGGATAAGACGGGGAAGACGGGACAACCAGGGATGAAAAGGGAAGAGGAGAGGTCAGGAGATGTTTTAAAATTATACCAGAGCAAAAGGAGCAATGCGCTAGGGCACCCGTAGTGATCACATGGATGTGCAAGAGAGCCCAAACGTTGACATTCTGGGGAAGTGCCAGAATTGGTGTCCAGGAAGACCCAGCATGTTACATGATAATAGATGAGAACATGAAATGGGGCAGAAAACTTGGTGTGGGCTGGAGCTGCCCAGAGCACTGGTGTGAATCTTTCTTTACCACTCAGCCCACCACTGGAATCGTGTGCAGGCTTCAGGCGCCCTATTTCCACAGGAGGTTGGTCGCACAGTGACCTGTGTATAGAGGAGAGCCCCATGGACCAGTCCTGCACACTGTTCCACACAGAAATGCTTAGCAGGCACTGAGGGCTCTGCAGGCGCTCTGTGCCCTTCCTGCCAGGGAGTGCCTCCCCCACCACCTCTAGTGTCTGTTCTAGGGTGGGGCTCAAGAATATACATCTCTCATGATTTATAAATTGGGCTTATTTTAAGCAGCTTGACTTGTGTTTAAAAGCAGCTGATACATATTTTTCCTTTAAATGATTCCTTAAGGTGCTAGAATTGTTGGCCAGAGGGAGAAAAAGAGCTTGGTTTTTAGGATTGCAGAATCAGTTGTACTCCTGTAACATCTTAGTTATCTTTATACATGCATGCACACACACAACCACAGCTGTGCACAGACATGTACACAACCACAGCTATACGCAGAGTCTTCCTGAAAAGAGGAGGAACTTTTCATGGGGAAAAGAGGCTAGGGTTCTGAACATCATGGAAGCTTTTCAATGCCAGGTGGCGTGGCCGTTGATTCGATCATACGGTTCTGGATGGAATTGCTGGGTACGGATGCAGGAAGGTACCAGCTGAAGTGTATTCTTTTGACTTGCATTTGCTACTTATTTATAGTAGCCCTGTGAGCTTTCCTCAGAAGTTGTCTGAAGATGTCTCTGAAAAATGAAAAGCCAATCAGGGTGAGAACTGGTGTGCCCGCCTTTCCCCTCTCTCTGCCAGTATGTTATGTGGGGGCTGGGGGTGAAGAAGGAGGTTCTTACATAGGTCAGTATGTAGACTTGAGGCAAATTCTAACTTTTGGTTTGTTCTGGGTGAAGAAAAGTTTTAACTCTATGGTAGTGTGTTGCTGAGTTGTGTAGACGTGTATGTTTTCACAATGAAAGCTGGCGACCATGTCTTCAAGCTTTCACTGGAAAGTTTCTTTTCCTCTGCTCCTGATAAATTGTGAATACTTGTCATTTTGGTAGGTCAAAAATGGTTGAATATTGACAATTTCTATAGTTTAATTTTGTATCTAGAAAACGGTTTATTTCTGAAAGGAGGTACAAAAATGTAAATAGGGTAGACAGGAAGCCAGTTTTAGGACAGCACGCTTGTTAATTGTGTCGAGTGTCTGAAAACCAAGTCATTCCTCTGATTGAAGAATCTCACTGGAAGTTAATGCTTTCTTGACGGATAGCTCCTCAATCAAATCGAGGTTTTTAAACTACATAGATTACAAGTAAAACCTGATACTAAATATTGTACGATTGGCAGCCTGATGCCCTAATTTCACATTGTGAAATTGCCCAAAGGAAGTCACCACATACATCTAGAAGTGTTATTTCCAAAAAAGAAGAGCATATTTTCTTTTTTCTTTATTTTTATTGTTTTTTGAAGACAGAGTCTCACTCTGTCACCCAGACTGGAGGGCAGTGGTATGATCCTGTGATCATGATTGACTGCAACCTCTATCTCCTGGGCTCAAGGGATCCTTCCTGCCTCAGCCTCCTGAGTACCTAGGACTAGAGGTGCACACCACTGTGCCTGGCTAATTAAAAAAAATTTTTTTTTATAGAGACAGGATCTCGCTTGAGTATAGTATTTCCAAAATCCAGATTCTATCTGTGAATTACAGAATATTGATCATTGTTTTGTGATATATGAAATTAGTTTTCCTTATCCATTCCTAATGAAGGAATTTTTATATTTTTAGACAAGATAAGTTTAGAGAAGGTCCATTGTTGTAGTTCTCACAGTAAGCTCTGCCACAGTATTGGCAGCTGTTGTGTGAAACTGTTTCAGTCATTTTTGGGCATTGCTTAAACCCCCCAGGATCCTGGAGCACTGAGCATGCTAGCACTGTTGCCGGAAGAACGGAGAGAACCCCAAAGGCACGGCTGCAGCAGCTCTAACCTAGGTTAGGGTTGGGGTTAGGGGTCAGGTTTGGGTTACGTTAGGGTTAGGGTTAGGCTGGGATGGACAAGTGACCCTCACAACACAGCCCTTTACCTGGGAACAGAACCGACGCATTTTCTCTCTGGAAGTTGCTCTGTTGTTTCAGTGACTGAATGTCATTCACAGGCTAATACACAAAAGGGGTGCATGCTGAAATATGAGTCTGGCAGATTGGCAGAGAAAACAGGTCTCTGTCAAGAAATACAGGCGGAATTTCAAAGTCCAGAAAGCCATATTGCAAGCCATATTGCTGAGAATGTATCCAGGAGACTACGTTATAGGGCTTTACTTTTCCTGTTAATGACAAGTAAAACTATCAAGAAATTTCTTTTGTATTCATTTTTTATTTCCGAAAGAAGGGAGAAAGTCTGATATTTTACTGAACTTGTTTCAGAAAAAAGACCAATTCCGTGGCTGCCTCGTGGGCTGCCTCATTGCTGGCCTGTCTCAGTGATGTCCCCAGACCAGTGCTGCTGTTTCTGGGGTAGCCTGCATGTAGGCCTTCTTGATGTCCTTGAATTTGGAGACTTGGACCTTTGTGTTTCTGTGTAAACACTGTGGCAGAAGCCCTGGAGGACACCTTTCTCGGAGCGTTGGAGTGTTCCTTTAGCGCTCCGCTGGTCTTGTTTACTGATGGACGTTCTACAGGTATTAAAATGGAGAGCAGCTATTTCATATACAGTGTAACTTTTTAAACACTTTCCAAGTCATTGATGTTTTTAGCTGTTTGCTTCCCTTGTAGCTCTTTGACATGCTTTAAAATGAAATGGCCACATGTGCCTCAGTATTTTCAAGGGATCCTATGCTGGTATTTTCTCTAGCTATTCTGTTTCACTGAACAGAAACTCAGACACAGCAAATAATTTCTGGCCACCAAAAGTGCCTGTTGAGTGCAGTCCTTCAGGACAGTGTTGGCTGATGCCCATGTCAGGAGCTGCCCAGCGACCCCTGCTCTTAGAAGAGTCGGGCAGTGGGTGCGGTGGCTCACGCCTGTAATCCCAACACTTTGGGAGGCCAAGGCAGAGGCGGATCATGAGGTCAGAAGTTTGAGATCAGCCTGGCCAACATAGTGAAACCTGGTCTCTACTAAAAATACAAAAAATTAGCTGGGCGTAGTGGCGGGTGCCTATAATCCCAGCTACTTGGGAGGCTGAGGCAGCAGAATCGCTTGAACCCAGGCGGCGGAGGTTGCAGTGAGCCAAGATCGTGCCACTGCACTCCAGCCTGGGCAACAGTGCGAGACAAAGAGTCAGGGGCTCCTGTGCGCGCTGCAAACAGCAGGCACTAAGTTGACTGTGTCCTGAAGTAATTGGGAAGAACTAGACTCTGGAGCTCTGAGTTGCCTGAGAGTTCACAGAACGCCACCTAACAGATCCGCAGATCGCTGTGCTCTCCTCTTGCCAGCCCCTCCCAGCCCTAGATCCTGAATCAGGTTTAAGAAGGCAGAAAGCAGCTCCCCCTCTTCCTCAGGCAGCAGATTTGAGGACTAGATGTAAGTTATGCTTTTCAGATACTTCCTTTGTAAATCTTCACTGGATTCATCATTTCTTTCAGCCAATCTTCATAAATTCATTTCTTTTTCACTGGCATTGTTTTAGGCCAGTGGGTGGCGACTTCATTTCAGATACCACCATCTAAGACTGGTTTTCACAAACTCTAAAGTACACAATGTGATCACGTTATGCTGATGGCTGCCCAGGGCACCACTGCCCTCACCGTCACTCAGCCGGATGCGCAAGATGGTAGACTAGGGGCCATCGCCTACTGTGGACTGTGGGGCCCCCATACTAAACAGCTTCCTCTGGTGTGATGAGTCCTGTTCTTAAAAAGATTTGTGGGGGCCCCTATTAAAAATCACCTGATAAGAAGGTGTGAGAAGAGGAGATGTCTCCATCCAAGGGGTACCTGCTACCAGGTCTCACAGAGCAGGTTGGGGCAGCTGATGTGGCCAGATGATGGGAGGTCCTAACACTAGACTTGAAAGACGTAACTGTTGCTCTTGGTAATGATTTAGTAAAGCACTGTTTTGGAATAGATTATCTGGATAAGTAAGAAAAATTGCCAGGGAGATAGAAAGGAAAATCAATTAGTTTGTTCCAAGTGTCCGCCTGGACTCATTTTGTGTTAAAGCTAATAATGTTTAAATATATATATTCATATTTTTTATTGTCATTTACAACTGACATTAAAGTGTTTGTTTTCTTCCTCTAGAGTTTACAGATGCTTCCTCAGCAACGGAAAGCCATAGCTAAGTTCAAGGAGCCAGCCCACGCATTAGCATTTCAGCAGAAATTCCACAGGTGACCAGTGTGTTCTGTGCTTGTGGTGATGAGGGGGCAGGAGCAAGGGCCTCCTTCCTGTGCCCTCCCATCCATCATGGTAGCAAGCGTGTGTCCCCACCTGTTCCTATAGAAGGACACCAGGGCACAAAGTGCAGACAGTTAATCCTGTCACGAGGCGTGCGTCCTTTTGTCTGGTGGAGAATTGCCCCTTGTGTTTTAATAGATCTTCCCAGGCAATCTGCCTTTTTATATGATGGGTTTTTATTAAACAGGACCCACCAGGCTCCTTTAGTTTCCTCCCACCTTGGTAGATTGATTGCTGATGTGCAGAGTTAATGTCGATCGTTTCTTTACATTTTCACAGGCATATGATAGATTTGTCCCACATAAATGTGGCCCTGATCGTGGAGTGATTCCTAACAAGAGAGCCTGACCTTAGGCTGTACACACACTGTGGAATTTCTTCAAGGGAGCTGCCGGCCGGCGCAGAACCCCCAGGAGCACAGGCCTCTCCGAGCCGCAGTCCTGCGTAACTGTTGTCCAGAGCGCCAGCCAGCCCCGGGCCTGATCCCAGAGGAGCTGAACTGACAGAACACAGCAGGCTGGAGTTGGTGTTAGATTGCTTCACGTTCTGTTGTCACCACCAAGAACTCCAAGTTTTTCGTTTTGTTTTGTTTTCAAAGTGCTTACAATGCATGTAGACATTGTTGTTTGTGATCTGACTCTATGATCGATCACAGTGACTTAGATTCAGGAAAGAACATTAACGTCACAGGTTCTAAGTAGTTTTCACAGCAAAGAATATTTGATAATGGTTGCACTTATCTTCAGTGCAGGTTAGAGGAGTCTTCTCAACCGAGCTTAACTCGAGTTGTCTTCTCAGCCCTCAGAAGGCTCTTGTGAAAAATGTAGATTAAAATTTGGGTGATGATTGATTGACCTTTGCATACCCTGGAAAGCCAGGGTGTGAGTGGGGTGGTTGGGAATGGTGCCAATTGAACAGCAGATTCTGCTTCTTGTCACTATTTCAAAAGTGTCAACTCTGCGTTCCTAGTTTCGATGAACTCCCCATTCATTTTTAACACACTTCCCAGATAAGGCAGCATGTTGGACAGGCACACAGCATGGCCCTCGGCTAGAGCAAGGGTCTGTGATGGCCTCACCTGGCAGCCCTCTGGCCTGGTTCCCACCACATGAGGTGGTGGAACGGCCTGAAGGTGGAACAGACCTGTCTGGTTTTTTCCTTTTTAAATGCAGCAAGGTGGCCTGTTTGTCACTGGCTCCGTGATAGATGACATTCCTTGGGAATTTGGTGGCCCTTGCTTCAGTCACCTCTGTTTTTCTGCAGGCTGTTCCAGCAGGGCTGCCCTGTCCATCAGCGGGTGTTCACTTTGGCCTGCCGTTCCCTGTGGGACGTGGGGCGAGGGTGGCTTTCTTCCAGGGACAACATGACCCCAAATGAGGCGAGTCTGTGTCATCGTGGAAACCGCTTTTCGTAATTGTGGGTAGGTTCCTGTAGGTGAGACGTACTTTCTGTAAAGCTGCTGTAGTGGAATTCATTCTGGGCAAACACTGAAAAAAGTGCCTTACTGTATTTCTGCTTACGAAAGAGTTTCACTATTTTGGATATATTCTAAAGTGGACCTGAGCTATTTGAGCAAATAATGCTAGGGCATACTCAGACATTTTAGCTACCTTTTATACCTACGATTTCATGTCACATTTATTAATAGAATTAAGGGAAATAGAAGCCCATTCTTTCCTACTGCCGCTGGAGGGGGCATGGCGCTAGGGCCGTCAGCCTCCTAGAAGGAAGGGACTAAGGAGACGGTCACAGACTTGCGTCATCTCATTTCCACAGTTGACGTTTTATATTACTTTCTCAGATTAAGTTACCAAAACAAGCTGAAGAGCTGAAGCAGGTCTTCCAGACCCTGCGATCCTTCTGTAGCGGTGATTCTAAAGTGGCGTTGGCTGTGTGCTTGAGAGTAACACTGCACGCTGCAGGGGCTGTTGCAGCAGTCCGTCCCAGGAAGCCACAGCGCTTGTAGGATCTGCTAGGACCCTGCAGCTGTGCTGCTGCCACCTCTGCTCCAGAGTGTCCCAGCCAACCCTCAGAAGATGGGATTGTCAGTCAGCCCTGCCTCACCATGCCTGCAGGAGGCTGTCCAGGCAGCAGGTCCGTGTGCCCATCAGCGGGTTCCCACGGCTGTCACTGCCCACTCATTTCCACAGCTAGATACGGATGTGTTGATATATTTGGTCTGGTTTATTTGGCTTCAGTGCACAGCTGCGTTGGGGTGGTGACTTTGGTAGCCCTTGAGCTCTAATTAAGAGAGATCCAAACCACTCGGTACCCACTGGGCAGTGGGAAGGCCTACCGACTTCCTTTATCATTGAGGGCTTTCTGATGAGATGAAATGAGTTTCATGACTTTTTTTTTTTAAACACTTTTTGAAATAGTCTGAGTGTGCTGTTTAAAACCAGAAATCTGCATGTGGTCGCTGAAAAGTAGGCATTGAAACAGACTTTTTTGTAGTCAGTGTTAGTAAAACGGATCCTGTTTGGCCTCATTGTGAAGATAGACTTCATGGCCACTGGAAGGTCTGTTTCGGTGTCACCTGAGTGTGACACAGGCACTGGGGTGTGCATGTTTCTCTAACTGTCCACACATGCACATAGGCAGACTTTCTCATAGAATATTCTTGAAAGGTCATTGGCAAAGTGATGCGGGCCTGCCTTAAAGCACTGATTAAAACAGCCCAACACAGTCCGACCTCTCAGTACCCACAACCGTCGAAAATGGATTCTTAGTACCAGACAATCCCAGTAATGAAGGTTGAGTTTCCTCGAAGGAAACTACAGAAAAGGAAAGAAGCAGAATTAGAAAGGAGTGGTACTTACATGTTTGGTGTGCTGCTCACGTAAAGTCAGCCCACACCAGCCAAACCCTCGTGGAAGATCTGCTGCAACCATTATCTTTGTTCTTGATTCATCATGCATTTAAAATGAGATGCAAGAGCATTTAGCATACAATGTAAATATGGACCTTTTAAAATT
This sequence comes from Mandrillus leucophaeus, assembly GCF_000951045.1. NCBI lineage: Eukaryota > Metazoa > Chordata > Mammalia > Primates > Cercopithecidae > Mandrillus > Mandrillus leucophaeus. The sequence goes on from NW_012101299.1 coordinate 2,643,280, forward strand.
AAAATATTATTGGATTGGAAGTGCTTTCAACTCAGCCACATCTTAGCTATTAGTTTCTTCGTGTTGTCTTATCAAAGTTTAATGGATACAGTTCCACAGTTGTTGATGTGTTTGTGTGTATATTCGATTTTTATAAAGATGGTAGTAAGTCAATACATTTATCCTGATCTGTGTATTATTTGTTCACAAATTCAAGAAGCTTAAAGGCCATAAATATCAGTATATCTCGTAAGGTAAACCAGTAGCTGATTATGTGGAGCCAAGTTACTTCTTTTCTTTTTGCGTTATCTCGTTTTGATTTTGTGCTGTAATAGAAGTTCACTTAGCTGCTTACTTTAAGATAACCTTGCATTACCACTGGTCTGGCCACGTTTGTTAAATCCTTATACTGATATTCTTCTAAAGAGTAAATCTCATTTTTCCAGACAAATTTTGAGGGGTTTCTCTGCTTTCTGGACAGGCAGCAGCCTCCGTAGGCACCCACACCCCGCCTTGCTGGAGGAGATGGGATGGGCGGGAGGTGGCTTCACCGTGACTATTTTTATTATGGGTCATTCTTAGCATGATTTGTAAAGGTCTCAGACAAACAGTTGTTGAAGCTTGCTTCTGTGGCATTTCTGAATTGTGGCAGAGCTTAGATCCTGCACCCAGGGCTCTGTTTTTCAAACAGCACCTTGCTCAGTTCTGTGAACAGAAGGCCTTGTTACTGAAGGAGGTGGAAGAGGAGTTTAGGGTGAAGAGGAGGAAGGGATGGACAGACCCAGGTGAGGAGAGGCCTGGCGATGGGGGAAGCTGTCATCTCAGTGTTAATAATCAACTTGCTTCTAACACACTGGCTCATCAGGGGAGGTCATCCAGGCCGGTCAAGTTGAGAGCCCTTGGGCCAGGGCGCTTGGTGGTACAGGGGCGTCCACTGGATGGCCTGGAGGAGTAGGGGAGGGGAGCGTCTTCACTGGGTGGTGACCAGCTGGGACAGAACAGGTAGGGCAGGTGAAGGACACCCAAGGCCCTGGAGCCTTTGTCCTGGGATGGGTTTTAAGAACTCATCACTTTTGTTTTCTTTTGGCTTTTGTTTTTTTTGTTTTGTTCTGTTTGTTTTGTTTTGTATTTCTTTGTTATTTCATTGGGAAGGTAAGCGGAATGTGCTCATAGACCATCAGATGACGCTTGTCGGAGGCAGGTCCTAGTCACGTAATTGCACAGGACAAGGAGGTCAACGTGTGTGATGGCAGCGTGCTGTGCCGGCACATCGTGGAGTCCTAGAAAGTCTTTAGTGCCTGCGGCTGTCCCCTCCTCTGCTCTCTCCCTGGAGAGGACTGCCAGCTCTCAAGGAGAACGCTTCCGGTGCGGTGTCTGCGGCGCCCGTCGTGGGTGACTTCAGGCTTCCCGCTTTTGTGTTGCTCTTCCTGGGATTCATTTTTTTATTGCCCTTCTTCCCTACTTGTAGGCCCAGCTCTGGCTTCACATAATCGCTTTTAGACCCAGTTTGGCTTCCCTTCATTAAGCTATGACCCTCCACCCCATTTTTTTTTTATTTTTTTTTATTTTTGGGGGAGGGAGGGAAAGGGGTGGGTGAGAGAAAACTTGAAAGGTATCATTGGTTCTTCAAAAAATTATAGGTGACGATTATACCAGGGAATTGACTGATAGGAGTGGGTGCAGGACAGGAAAGGATCCGAGACACCCCACTACCACCACTCGGAAAGCCCCGAGTCCAGATCGACTAGGGAAAGGCTTAGACACTTTAGTGTATTTAAAGAGCATTTCAGTTAACATTTTCAACTATTTTTAAAGTTTGTGAATGGAGGTTATTTTGGACATTCTTAAATATGAATTCTCCAAAGGCATTTAGCCTTGACTTAATATTGAATCCTAAGGATTTTATGTAAGGTTTTTTTGCAACCTGTTTAATTTTTTTATATGCCTAACTTCTGAGGTGCATAAGCCCGTGGTTTGTGTACTGGAACCAAAGTGGAACTCACTGATTCATATTGGATCCCCAGGTATACCTCCTGCTGGTAGCATATGGCTGGAAAAGGCCGTTTGCCTCACACATTGTAACCTGCCTTGGCTAGCAAATGCTTTAAATGTCTCAACTCTCTCTTTTCTGTGTCATGAAATCTTTAAGATTGGCGGACGGAACAGGTATTTTAGTGAGACATTTCTTGAGTACTTGCTTTTTCCTTTTACTTCTAACCAACTAAAAGATAAGGAGGTCCTCATGTTGGTATTTTGCTTGGTTTTATTTTACTGATTTTAAAAGGTATGTAGAAAAATGTAGGCCTTTAAAAAGAAACAGCATGTAGTTCATTTTAACATGCTCCATAGAGTGGATAGGCAGACAGGTACTATGGTAATGTATTCTGTATTTAATAATTTAATATACTCTAGAAAGTAGACCTCATGCATTCTTTCAGCATGATTTTCTTTTAAACTACTTTTCATTTTAAGGGCACCCGTAGCAGAAGCTGATTTTTCAAGGACTATTTAAGTTGTATGCATTCTGTAGTGTTTTCTTAGGTGTGTAACATTTTTAATAACATGCATGCACAGAACACAGTGGTGCCCTGAACCAAAGGAGCAAAAAAAGCCATCACTCATTTCTATAATCGAGCTTTGCTTTCCACAGGCGTGGGATCCAGGATGGTGTCCTCTATGAGGACTTCAACTCTTGGGCTTTAATTCCACTGTTTAATTTTCAGGTACCACAACGACACAGCACAGAGTGTGACCTTTTTCATGTCTGAGCTGATTCTGTTTGCTGGACGTGTCGTCTTCTTACTACTGTTCATTTAGTAATGGGATCACCTGGCCATGCCATGCTCTGGGCTCTCTCTCTCTGTCCATTTCTATTGTGCTTTCCTGGCGAAATCATCTACCATTCTTAACACTGGTAGCTCCTGTCCCATTCCGAGACTCACTCTCTCAGACTTTCCCATCTCCCTCGCTTTCCATGCTCCTCTCCTCTGCCTCCTGGCTCCACACTGGGTGAGGGCTGTTTTCCTGCCACTCTGCTCCACCTCAGCCTTGAGAACTCCACGTGGGCTGGGAGGGAAGGTGCTGACCTTTCTCACACTGTGTTTACAATTCCATCACCTCTCAACCTTTGCTTTGACAGGTCTTCACTCACGATTTATTCCCCCAGGTCTTTGATTGGAGAGAGTAACTTTTTAATTCCGTTGTTTTGCAGTTTGGCTCTATAGGAGTGAGTGGCGATTCAGATGCCAGCGTCCCGCAGTATGCGGTTCGTGCCCTTAACCACCCGCTTCTTTGTTTCCCGCCCCTCTGCTTTCGCAGGAGCTCTTGTGCTTGAGTTCAGTGTTAGTGGTAGCGTGGCTCACTCCACTTGGAGGTGGCGGCCGTCTGACCGTGTGTTACCGCTTTGCCGACGGGGCCTCCCAGCCCTGATGCGTGTACACTCTGCGGGCTGCACGCGGGGTGGCTCTGGTTGGGGGCGAAGCTGTGTTGACTGGGAGAGCGTTGGAAATTCAGACATCGAGAGATGACGGGAGTGCGTTTCTCTGGGTTTGATCTCCACCCCGTTTTCTCCCAGACACCGCACTTAACTTGTGGGAATGCCGTTGCCTGTTCTACCCCTTTGTTCACTTTGCGTTAACTGCTGTGGTAACTTTTTCAGGATCTGTGTGAAGAATGGTAATGACATAGTTGACATAATGACAAAGAAAATGTACTGTCGTGTGTTTCATTTGTGTGATTTCATACCAAAAAATGTGTTTGAACTATATTGTGTGTAATTTGGAAGTCATGTTAATAAAACCTTGCAGTTTCCACTCTGGTTCCGTAGCCTTCATTTTATCTCAGCGCTCAGGTCAGGCCACAGCTCATCTTACCCGTGTGCCCAAGACATTACTTCCACACCTCTGTAAGGGGCCAGGCTCGGGGGCTGCCCTCGCGCTCCCCAGATTGACTGCTGGGTTGCAGCCCGTGGCTTTCACGCAGCCCTCTCGTTAGTGGGCCTCGAAGGTCAAGGGCAACTGCCGCCTCCTTGCCTGCATTCTGGGTGTTGCATGACTCTGAACTGACCAGGCAGACGGCATCGAAGTATGCTGCTTTTGGTTGGGGATGGAGGAGTTAGTCTTTTTAATTTTTTAAAGCATTACAGATAATTTTTACAAGTCTTCAGAAGAGACTTGTATTCCAGCATGACAATAAAAGACTGAAGATGGGAAGCTCAGTCTCCCGTGATACCGTTCTTCCACGGTGGCGTGTTCTTGCCATGTGCAGGCCTCGCTGGAGGTGCTGATCACAGTGCATATACCATCATGCATATTTTTCATTTCACGTATCCCACGCGTTTTTCATGTTGTTAGAAGTTGCTCATAATTGATGATCTATTTTGAAAATGAAGTCTTTAAAAAGAAGGCAGCTCTGTTTCCAGAAACTGCTGTTAAAGGAAACAAGAAGATGTTCCCATCACACCCCCCGCTCTGCCCTGTGATGGGCCTGTTTCCCCTCTCACCCGGATGCTGGTGTTGGTGTCTGTGCTG
>NW_012101299.1:2647932-2652220 GCF_000951045.1 Mandrillus leucophaeus
TTCCCTCTCACCCGGATGCTGGTGTTGGTGTCTGTGCTGGGGTTCAGGGGGCGCTGGCGACCAGCTCCAGCCCACTCTCCACCTGCAGCACCCTCTCCTTTCTTACATAGAAACAGGACCACCCTTCTCAGTCAGTGCCATTTCCTTTGGTCCCCTTGAGTTTGATGGAAGACATGAGGCTCCCTTGACAGGCCTCTCCCTTCCTTCGTGGGACAGCCTATGGGTCAGTGGCTGTGAGAGTCGAAGCAGATTGGGACATGGTGGCACCCTTTCTGTCATCCCTCTGGTCCAGGCCAGTTTGCAGAGCTTGACAGAGCCACCCAGCAGCACCCTGGGGAAGAGCACAGTGGCCATGGAAGCACTGTTGGGTATGTGGGAAGAAGGCACATGCGAGGTTCCGGTGTGTTCATCCCTGAGAGCAGGTTTCATAGGCTCACTGCCAGGGCTGGAAGCAGGCCGTCCAGGCAGGTGCGGGAGGGCCGCACAGCCATTCTTCATGCTCTTCACCTCTGTGTAATGCACATGTGAATTCTAGTGACGTAATTGAGAAGAAAATGTACTGTTGTTTCATTTGTGTGATTTCGTATCAAAAAATGTGTTTGAACTATATTGTATGTAATTTGGAAGTCATGTTAATAAAACCTTGCAGTTTCCACTCTGGTTCCGTAACGCAAATGGGTGCCTTCCACAAGCAGGGTGGCCTGCAGTGGGCAGACGGTGGCTGCTTTCAAAGGTAACATTTTATCACCCTGTTTTCCCCGTTCTCGTAAGGATGAAAAGGAAAGTGCCTTAGTTTGGACCCAAGTAAGGGAGGAAGAAAGCAAGAGAAGAGGCAAATTTGGGAAATTGAAATGGAGGAGGAAGCGATAGGTAACAAAAGTGAAATGTGTTGGGTGAATTTCTCAAATCCGATTTAATTTTTAAGCGTAAATCATAATCTGAGAATGCCATGTGATTAGAACCCAAAGCAATTTTCTTCCACTTCAATCCATAGTCCAAGAATAAGTCATTCCTTATTTTTAAAACCTGGACTTTGGGTAATGGGATCTTTACAGAACATGGGCAAAAAACGACTTGACGTTTCAGGGAGAAAATGGGGCTTTCTTTGAATTAAGGGGACACTCAAGAGTGGTAGTTCCTTTGAAGAAGGTATTGTTATTTCCCATCATTGCTCCCCGAGCAGTGCCTGGCATGCTGGAGGTCTTGATGTGTCTTTATTTAGTGCAACCAATTGCGTAAGGCAGTGTATTTGTGGCAGGCCCCGGGGTGTCCCTGGGCACAGGGGCCTTTGGAGGTTTGGAAGTGGTTTAGGTGTGTGGCACTGGTAACTCCTATTGAAACATGGCAGCTGAGTCCTGAAATCTCACCCTCGGCGGTTTCTGCCTGTTTCACCTGGAGTGCAGTGGTGTAATCACGGCTCAGTGTAGCCCTGACTTCCTGGGCTCAGCTGATTCCACCTCAGCTTCCCCAGTAGCTGGGACCACAGGCGTGCACCACCGTACCCAGCTAAGTTTTAATATTTTTAGAGACAGACTTTCGCCATGTTGTCCGGTTTGGTGTTGAACTCCTGGCCCCAAATGATCTGCCTGCCTTCGCCACCCAAAGTGCTTGGATTACAGTTGTGAGCCACTGTGTACACCCGGTCCTTTTCTTATTCAAACATGTATTTGCATGTTTTGAAAGAGTGACTTACAGTCATGTCTGAAGGGAAAACTAAGTGATAGTTCTGTAGAAAACACACAGTGCTGACAATTGGTGGCTCTAGGAACAGAAGCACAGAACCATGCGTTGTACACCTTGAGGTGCAGCTCATTGCTGTGTGCTTAAAAGAAATGAGAAGCACAGCAGTTTTGAAGCTTCACGCTCAAAAATGAAGCTTTCTTGCTGACCTTTGGTGTTGCCTGTAGGCTGCAGCAAGAGGGCAGAGGTCCCTGCGGCTGTTCTCTAGGGCCGGACGCCGATCCAGACAGGAAAGTCAGTCGGGCATTCTGGCCGTGTCATCGCACCAGGCTGCAGAGCTGGACACTGAGGAAACCCCTCCAGAAAGCAAGCCCCACCTCCCGGCAATACCGCAGGTGACTGGAGGACAGGGCAGACGGAGAGGAGTCCTCCTCTGATTCCAAGTAACAGCTGCTGTTGAGAAGAGGAGGTGTAATGAAAACCCACACCTAAGCTCTTTACCCAGCTTCGAAAGCAAGCCTGGATGTTTTCAATCTCAGATGCTAGTCTGTTTTTTCCCTAAAATTGACAATGGAGATAATTTTTTCTCGCCACCAAAGGGGAGCACCTGTGGATGGTGTCTGAAGAATACCATGTTTTATTTTTTTTATTTTTTATTTTTTTTTTTGAGACAGGGTCTTTGTCACCCAGGCTGGAGTGCAGTGGTGCAGTCTCAACTCACTGCAGCCTTGACCTCCTGGGCTCAAGAGACCCTCCCCTCTCAGCCTCCCGAGTATCTGGGATTACAGGCGTGCACCACCACACCTGGTTAATTTTTGTATTTTTTGTAGAGATGGGGTTTCACCATGTTGCCCAGGCTGGTCTTGAACTTCTGAGCTCAAGTGATCCACCTGGTTTGGCCCTTTAAAGTTCTGGGATGACAAGCATGAGCCTTCCAGTGCTGCCCCTGGCTTAGGCTTCTTCCCTGGCCCTTACATTGCCAGTGTGCACCTCAGTCACCAAAGGCAGGCTGTGCCCCCGAGATGATGGCACCATCCTGGCCAGGGAGACACTGATGACAATCATTCAGATGATGTCATGTGAAGCTTCCTGAAATTTTCTCTTCCATTAGTCTTCGGATTAATCAGAGGAAAACGCTTATATAACAAAATTAATAGATTAAAACCCCAGTTCTTAGAAAAAAAATCAATGAAATAGACAAACCGCTAACTCATTAAGAAAAAAGAATGTACAAATAAAAAGAAACACAAGGAAGGAATTACTATTGATAAAAAGGAGTTTTTAAATTGTAAAACATGTAACATCAAAATTATACATCAATATGTATGATTTTAACTGTCAGTGTCCACTTCTATGGCATATGTTCACATTGCTGCACAGCTGTCCCCACTATCCATCTCCAGAACCGTTTCATCTTACAGAACTGATACTCTGTCCGCATGAAGCACAAACTCTCATCCCCTTTCCCTGAGCCCCCAGCACCCCCCACTCCACTTTCTGCCTCTCAATTTGACGACTCTAAGTGCCTCACGTGGGTGGGATCCTATGGTACTTACCCTTTTGTGACTGTCCTATTTCACTTGGCGCGATATCCTCAAGGTCCGTCATGTAACAGCCTGCATCAGGATTCTCTTCCTTCTCAAGTCAGAGTCATATTCCATTATAAACACAGAGCGCATCTGTTACCCATTCACCCATCAGTGGACGCTTGGGACGCTTGACAGTGACGCAGGCCGTTATGAACATGAGTGTGCACACATCTTTTCAAGACCCTGCTTCCAATTCTCTTGTGGCTGTATGAGGGTGTGGAAATGCTGGGTCTCATGGCAGTTCTATGTTTAATTTTTGGGAAGCTGGCATCCTCTTTTCCACCGCAGCCGCCACATTTGACATCCCCACCAACAGCGCTCAAGGGTCTCTTCCATTTCGCCACATCTTCACCAACATGTGCCGTTTTATGTTTCTCTGTTTTTTTGTGTCATAGCCACCCTAATGGGTGTGAGGGGGAGTCTCATTGTGGTTTGGAGTTGCATTTCCCTAAGGGCTAGTGAGGTTGGGCATCTTCTCATATGCTTGTGGGTCGTTTGTGTCTCTTCTGTGGAGAAACACCTTTTCAAGTGCTTTGCCCATAAGAGAGATTTTGTAAGCAATAAAAGACTACTTTGTAGATCTTTTTGCAGATCATTTAAAAATCTATGTGATATGGATAATTTCGCGGGATAAACAGTGTATCAGTTTCAACTGCTGTGGAGAACTAAAGCTCATACCAGCCAATCTCCACAGAAAAAATAAAGAAAATTGTAAAAAAACAAAACAAACAAAAAACAAAAACAAAACAAAAACTAGGCACACAGAAAGGCCTACATGTTACAGAGGAATTCTAAATGTTTAGAGACCAGATATAACTTACGCTGCATAAATTGTTCCAAAGCATTTAAATAGAAAATTTCCACGTCTTTTTAATGAAGCAAATGTATCAGTTATATCTAAACCTGGAAGAGATGGCACAGAAAAGATGACCAACCGATAATGTTTATGAATATTGATGCAAAAAAATCCTAAATAAAGTACTGGTGAACCGAATACTACATTAAGAAACAAGGCTGGG
>NW_012101299.1:2653893-2658258 GCF_000951045.1 Mandrillus leucophaeus
TGAGCCACCGCGCCCGGCCTTCTGTTCTTAACCTCTCAGTGTATTCAGGTTTCCCCAGACAGAGCCGTTAGCATATCGACAGCTAAAAACCCAACCAAAACCACAACCAGCGAAGTAACATGGCAACAATGGGCCTTGGGTCTGCGAGGGCAGGGAGCGCAGGTTCCGCTGCTCAGCCGGAGGCACAAGGACGGCCATGGGGCTCCAGTACAGGGACCAGGCCCCACGGGCTTTGGGTGACACCGTTGGCCAGGAGTAGCCCCGTCCACGCTTGGACAATGAGCAACCGTAGCCGGCCGCGCAGCCTGGGGGCCGTCTCCCTCTCCAGGCGCCGGGTCCTCTGGTCCACGACTGGCTCTTGCCCTGATTCCACTGGGGCTGAGTCACAGCCAGGGAAGGGGCTGAGGCAGAGCAACGCTGGGTGAACCCCGTCTTCCCGAAGCCATGCTTGCACCAGGAAGAGAACACAGTGAACCCCCTGAGCACCAACAGGCCCCATACCCCCGCAGGGGCAGCCCAGGCCTGGGGAGGAGCCTGTCCTTCTCCCTACCTGCCACACTGGCCATGTCCATAACCCTGCCCAGCATCCCATCCAGGCCGTGTGGGTCCACACGTGGCCACCAGCTTCCTTTCAGGACAAGAGAAAACTGAGCCTCTCCTGTTCCAACAGGCCTTTCTGGGGCCTGTCCTGCTGGCCTGGTGGCAGCCGAGGTATGTGATGAGTGCCAGCCAGCCTCCCCTCCCATGACCCCGAGAAGTCCTTCCAGCCCCTCCCTGAGCCTGCTCCTGGCTGAATCCTTGTGTAAGTGGATGCGGGGTCTGGAGACACCCCCGGCCGGACCAGACCCCATGAGGAGAAGCTGCGCAGGAGCCTGCAGGACTCAGTCCAGGTCAGGGCTCTCACACCCGCTGGGTGGCCTCTGCTTCTTGGTGTGGCTGTGCCCAGATTCCCCGGGCGTGTGCGTGTTTAACCTGCTCGGAGATACCAGTGCTGCCCACATTCGTTCATCGGTTGCTTATTCACTCACTCATTCATGAACTTGATATTTACTGAGTGCCACTGTGTGGCATTTCTGCGGTGATGGACACAGTGGGGCTTCTGCAGTGGACACAGTGGGTCTCCTGCGGTGATGGACACAGTGGGGCACGGCAGCGGACGGCACAGTCCAGCCCTGTCCGCGTGAAGCAGACAATTCTGGTGGCAGAGAGCTGGCTCCATGGCAGGGGTAAAAACACGCCCAAGGACACCAGCACTTGGCCTTTGTGTGCCCCGAGCCGGCAGAGCTGCCCTGGCTTGCCTGAGACATCGCGGGTCTTGCAGCAGATCTGGCTCCCTATGGAGCCATCTTGGGAAAATGTACACTTTTTCCATGGATGAGTATATTTGAGAAAGGCCTTTTGGGGTACCAGTGTTGAGCCTGGCATGAAGGTAAACCTGTTGGCTTCATGGCCAGCCCACCTAGTTCTTTTTTCACCCCACACTCCTCAAGATCCTTCTCTGAATGGCTCTGATTACTTAAAAAGTGAAAATCACCATCAAAGGTCGAAGACTTACTATCGTTTCAGATATTCCCTACAAAAAACAAAACAAAACAAAGCAAAAAACTACACCATTGGCTTTGGAAGCAATAGCAAAAGCAGAGGCCCCAAATCTCTCAAATGTGCGCCCAACCAGCTTCCTGGTGGCCGCTCCAGGATGTTCTCGTGACCAGGTAAAAACCGGCATGGGTTTAGAGAGGAAAGGAGAAACAAAAACAAATCATTTCTTAAACATTTTTAAATTGAAATATTTTATTTTTGCTTACAAAGAACTAAGTTGTCATTGAGACAAATTTGGAAAATATAGAGGAGGAAAGGGAGAAAATAAAGTCACTTATAATTGCATCGCCCAGAGAGTGGGTTCCTACACACACACACACACACACACACACACACACACATGCACCCAAGTGGGCCCGGCTGCACACCGTGTTGTGGAACCAGCTTTTGTCACCACGTAATGTATGTAAATATTTGCTTGCTCAGGAGGTTAAATATTCTTCCCCAGTGTCACCTTACATAACTGAGTAGCAATCCCTCACATGGATGGGCCTTAATTTCCTTAACCCCTAGTGATGGCAATTTAGGCTGCTGCCCAAATTTGTTCTACTATAAATACCACTGTCGAAAACATACTAGTGGCTATGTCATGTGCAAATCCATAATCATTTCCTTGGTATAAATTCTAATTAATTAAAATTACTGAGCCAGTGAATACATACAAATGCTAAGGCTTCGGTAACTTATGGCCAAGTTTTAAAAAAATACATTGACTTCCGCCCCCGTTGGAACCCCAGGTTAGGAGAAGGAGCATCTCCCAAGGCATGGCAACTCTACGTTCATGTCCTAAGGACTTCTCCCTCCCAGCATCCATCCCCCTGGAACTGCCGGGCTGGCCCTGAACTCTGTGTCTGTCAGGTGGAGTGTAACCACCTAGAAAGAAGAGGCGGGCACTGCCGTTTGCGAGAAAGACTCAGCGCAAAGGTGGAAGCTGGAATGAGCCCCACAAATGGGAGGGTGTTTGGGAAGAATGACAGGGGTGGAGGGTCTGGGCTTGCCCAGGGCAGCGCCCCCCGCTCTGGCTTCGTCTGGGCGGTGCAAGGAACCAAAGCAGACTGTGAGTGCCACAGCAGAGCGTTTCCTGGCTCCTTCCCTTAACTGCGCAGTGTGGAAAACCATTTACCTTCTCAAAGTTAAGTTTCCTTGTCTGTGATCTGAGGAGACCCGCGTCAGCACGATCCGGAAGTTAAAGGCTAAGGCAGGCTCAGAACCACTGTTACTTTCATCAGTGATAGGATGGGTGGAGAGGCAGAACAACTGGAAGGAAAGACAGAATCCACCCCCTAAGTGTTTCATGTTAAGAATCTGTCTTCCCCCACCCACACACGAGATCCTATGCAATTTCAGGGAAGAGTGGAGGAATTATTTAAGATCTTCTTTAGCCCCTGGTATAGGTCCGGCTTGAATCAAAAGTTTCTTCACAGATAGGCTCAACCATGACTGAGCCACTGAAGAAGATGGGCGGCTCTCCCTCCCCCTCTCCATAATCCCTCACTCTGTAATCCCTTCCTCTGCATAATCCCTCCCTCCCTCTGTAATCCCTCCCTCTCCATAATCCCTCCCCTCTCCATAAGCCCTCTCCCCCTCCATAATCCCTCTGTCTCCATAATCCTTCCCTCACTCCATGATCCCTCCCTCGCCATAATCCCTCCCTCTCCATAATCCCTCCCCCCTCCATAATCCCTCCCTCTCACTATAATCCCTCCCTCCATAATTCCTCCCTCTCCATAGTCCCTCCCTCTCCATAATCCCTCCCTCACTCCATGATCCCTCCCTTGCCATAATCCCTCCCTCCCTCCATAATCTCTCCCTCTCCATAATCCCTCCCTCCATAATCCCTCCCTCTCGCCATGATCCCTCCCTCCCTCCCTCTATAATCCCTCCATCTCCATAATCCCTCCCTCTCTATAATCCCTCCCCCCCTCCATAATCCCTCCCCCTTCCATAGTCCCTCCCTCTCTCCATAATCCCTCCCTCTGTTCATGGCCCTGCTCTCTCTCTCTCTGTGGCCCTACTCTCTGTCTCCCCACATGGCCCTGCTTTCTCTCCCTCTCTCCATGGCCTTGCTGTCTCTATCTCTCCCTGTGACGTCTCTCTTTCTCCCTTCCCGTGTGGCCCCACTCTCCCTCTCTTCGTGGCCTCTCTCTCTGTCTCTCTCTGTGGCCCCGCCTTCATTCTCTCCATGACCCCCCTTCTCTTCATGGCCCGTGTCCTCCGACACTCCCACTGGAGCTGAGGAGAAACCATTCACACAAGCTCGCCTGTTCTGCCTCCTGCCCAGGGGAAGGAGTGTCCACACCCAGCCCACAAGTTCCTGTGCCCTACTCGCCCCACGGCCCCTGTCCCACGAGCCCTCCCCTCTTCTCAGAGAGGGATTTGGTGTTTAAGCTGTGCCTTAGACGTTCTCCTTCCCTAAGCTAGAGGATTTATATTCCTAGCTAGCGCTCTCCTGCTCAGTGGTTTAGGTGCCCTAAATTGAGGTGTGGTGGGGAATGCTAATTCCAACCCAGTGTGAGGCTGGCCCTGAAAACGGTGCCCAGTCCTTCTCCCCTCATGCCTCATCCCCTGCCTCTCTGTGCCCCTCTCTCACACACTAGCACACAGGATGCACACTCACAGACACACATATGCACACACACTCATACACATGCACACACACTCATACACACTCACAAATGGACATTCACACTCTTGCACACTCATACATGCACATTCACTCATATGAACATTCACACACTCATACACACAAATGCACATTCACACACA
>NW_012101299.1:2659007-2662894 GCF_000951045.1 Mandrillus leucophaeus
ACATGCACACACATGCACATTCACACACAAATGCACATTTGCAGACAGATACACATGCACATTCACACACATTCACATACATACAAATGCACATTCACTTTCACACACGTGCACATTCACACACGCACACACACATGCACATTCATACATTCATACAGACTACAGACACACTCATGCACACTCACAGACACATATGCACATTCACACACATACACAGATACATACACCACTCACACTCATACACCGACATATACACATTCACACACTCATATATACACCATTCACACGCCCACTCACACATATGCACATTCACACACACATGCATGCACACACAGACATGCATACACAGACACAGACACACTCAAACTCACACTCATACATGGACACATTCACACACACTCCACACACTCATACACAGTCATCCCCTTGGACACCCCAGTGGCCCCAGTGGCAGCCAGTGGATCTGTGTCTCTGTGGCATGGACAGAGAGTGGCCAGAGCCCATCTCTCTTAGGAGGCCTCAGGGCCCCACCTGCTCCTTGGTGGGGACCAAGGTCACAGGCTGCAGGAGGGGCAGGAGGAGCAGTGGTGAATGCCCACCCCAGAGGCTGGTAGGGCTGGGCAGAGGGACACGACGTGACAGGGAGAGCCGCTGGGTGTGCCCAGCCAGGGGCTGGGGCAGGTGTGGGAGGTAGGTAGGCCTGTCCTGGTCTAGCAGGTCCCACTGGAGGAAGCTCCCCCGGGCTGCTTAAGACAATGAAAGCCTCCGCCGTCTGTCTGGCACACTTGCAGACCGAAGTATTTTTAAACTCATTTCCCTGACCTAAAAAGGGTCTTTTTTGACTGAACACCTAGTCTTTGAGGACTGACACCAGCACTCTGCCTATAAATAGCTTTGATCGCCTGCCAGGAGGGTCGCTGTGGCTGCTGTGGTGTTCAGGGACAGCTAGGGCCTTTGCAGGTGTCTGGGGACCGAGGGTCACCTCCTGCCTATGACCCCAGCAGGGGGGATCACATGGAGTTATTTTAAATTACAGAACTGGGAAGAGGTGCCGGGGTTGGGGCATGTTGTCAGCTGGCATCCTGTCGACCATGCCCAGGCAGGTGGCTGAGACCCCCCATCTCACAGCTGCCTCCTTGCCCTCGCCCTGTTTACTGTTCACCAAGGCTGCCTGGGTACCTTAGCATGGGGATGTGAGGGGCTGTGTGAGAGAGAGGGACTCAGGAGGGGGGTGTGGGCAGGACCAGAGACCCACAGTGGCCTATGATGCCTTGGATGGGATCCTGGGTCTGTGCATTTTAAAATTAGTTCATCATCTTGTATTCTGGAAGTGTGTTCCTTATATTGAACTAGGAAAATATAGCAAATAGAACAAATCTGCCTGTATTTTTTTAAGTTAACTGAAATCCAGCCAGGCACAGTGACTCACACCTGTAATCCCAGCACTTTGGGAGGCTGAGGTGGGCGGATCACCTGAGGTCAGGAGTTGGAGACAAGCCTGGCCAGCGTGGCGAAACCCCATCTCTACTAAAAATACAAAAATTAGCTGGGCATGGTGGCGGACACCTGTAATCTCAGTTATTTGGGAGGCTGAGGCAGGAGAATTGTTTGAACCCGGGAGGCGGAGGTTGCAGTGAGCTGAGATCGCACCACTGCACTCCAGCCTGGGCAACAGAGCGAGACTCCAACTCAAAAAAAAAACCAAAAAACAAAAAACCACAAATACACACACACACACACAAAAAAAAATAAATAAAATAAAAATAAATAAATAAATAAATAAAGTTACTGAAACCCCACCACGTGTTGGTGTGCTGCCTAATTCCAGCCAATGCTTCATCTTAGCAACAGCTGAGATCTCTCTGGGCTGCATACGATCTGCCTCTGCCTTGGACCGTTTTGATGCGTCGCCTGGCAGCTTTGTACATTCATTTATCTTTTTCCACAGTTGTAATAATTGCCTGATGATTTCAAGCTTTTTTTTTTTTTTTTTTTTTTGGCTGAGGTCAATTCTCTGGGCAGCATTCTTCCAATCCACCTCGTGGAAGTCCTGGGCACATCTCAGCCACTTCTCTTTTCTTCTCTTTTCTCTTCTCCTGGGGTCTTTCCCTTTTTGGCTCTCAGCCCCAGAACTCACCTTCCTTCCCTCTTTTACCATATTTCCTGCCTCCTGAAGCCCCAGCCTCATGTATGCTCACAGCCCTCCCAGTGGAGCAAGGAAGGTTCCAGTGTCTAGAACAGAGAGTGAGCTGTGACCAGAGGAGAGGTTGGCAGCGTTGGTACATTCGCTGAGGGATCTTGGGAGAGGTGCCTGTGGCTCAGGGTAGGCTGCGCCTCTGCCCCACTCTGCCTGGCTGGCCGGGTGTCCAGGGCAGGTGCTCCCCACGGAGGGACATCTAGGATGGGGGCTCCCTCACCACTCCCTTCTTTCATTCTTGATGTGGCCCTGGACACAGAGCAGGGACTTTAAAATTGCTCCCACAACCCACTAGTGGGTCCTGAAATCAATTAGTTGCCGGCTTGAATAAAGAGATGATACTGTGGTGTAGGGTAAATATTCTTGGCAAACTCTGGCTTTGGTGTGACATACGTGTGCAGGTGCTGCGGTGACAGCGTGCGCCCTGGTGTGTGTGGCCCGTCATCCCACACGGTTACTGCACACTCAGCCTGACACGGTTTCTGTACATGTTATAAGCAATCTTCCAGTAGGTTTTTATTTCTGAAATTTTTTTTGTGACAAAGGAGAAAAAGCTGAAAGAGGTGGTTTTTCTTTCAGACACAACCTCAAGGCAGGGCATCCCTGGGGCAGCTGGTCACCACCCAGAGAGTGGGGCTGTCTGTGGCGCTGGGGAGGGCCTCCTATCCCAGGACGGCCAGCCTTGGCCGGGCCCCCGGGTCCTCCTGATGCTGGCCCTGCGTTGCTGCCTGCCTGGGTTGGGCTAACCCTAACCCAGCTCCAAGCACTTGCTAGTGGTGAGGCAGCCTTTGTGTTTCACCAGCCTGGATTCCAGAAGAGTGTTCCTTAGGGTCAGCAGAAACGCTCCATCTCTTCACCTGGGTTCTTGTATGTTCTAGAACGCTTTCCACCCAGGCTTTGACTACAAGAGGACACCACCCGTCCCTGTTTCAGAGCGAACAGTTTCTGTCCACGCACCTCTGTCCGGGGGGTCGGCGCCCCTCGGCCTGGCTGTCCCATCCCCTCCTCCGCACGCCCAGAGCCCTGGCCTTCCCCGTCTGGCACATATGTTAGTCCAGCCTGAGACCTGCTTCTGGAGCTAGAGAGGATGGACTGGAGGGAAGGGGCTGCTGCAGAGGGTGGGTGGCCCCGGCGAGTCTGTGCCGCCTCTGCTCCCCGCGAAACCTTGCGCCCCCTCTGAGACCCGCTCTTCCCTCTGCACAGAGGGAGTCGTGGTGACAGGATGAGGTTTCCCGTGGAACCCTTGGGACGGCTCTGGGTGCTCGGGACTCGGTCGCTATCAGGGTCAGATGTCAGAGGTGGCCTTTGCCCTCTGCCCTCAGCCAATACTCTTCCTGATTTCCAGATTTTTCTATTTATTTCCTCTCTTGTGCTGACGGCCGGCACCATCCCCTCACATCTCCCACGCCCCTTCCTCCGTGTCTTTGGCTGAGGCCTCCTGCGGGTCCCGGACTCAGGGCGGCCTCTCCGGGCCGGCCCCAGCACCCCGAAGCTGGACGGACCCCTCTGGAGAGGAAGGCGTGTGACCCCCCTGGCTCTCATCTCGCCGCCCCTCCTTGCCGCTCCCGTGGGTGGAGGTGGCCTGTAGTCATCTGCCCTCGGTTTGAAGGGACTCTGGCGCTCGAATCCTTAAGGGCTCACCTGGGCTGTCCGACCCCGGCCCAGGGCTACGGCCCCGCGGCCGCCGCCT
>NW_012101299.1:2663299-2669195 GCF_000951045.1 Mandrillus leucophaeus
ACCTCGGCTCCCCGCAGCCTCCGACCCGTGGCTCCCCTCAGCCCCAGGCCCCAAGTTCACGGCTCCCCCCAGCCCCGGGTCCACGGTTTCCTCCAGCCCCGGGCCCCAAGTCCACGGCTCCTTCCAGCCTCGGGATCCCGGTTCCCCCCCAGCCCCTGGACCTTAGCTCCTCCCAGCCCCCGACCCGTGGCTCTCCCCAACCCCAGGCCCCAAGTCCACGGATCCCTCCAGCCCCGGGACCCCAGCTCCTCCCAGCCCCGGGTCCACGGCTCCCTTCAGCCCCAGGCCCCAAGTCCACGGCTCCTTCCAGCCCGGGACCCCGGCTTCCCCCACGCCCGGGCTCCAAGTCCTCGGCTCCCCACAGCTCTGGGACCCACGGCTCCCCATAGCCCCGGGCCTCCAATCAGCGCCTCCTCACAGCCCTGGGACCCTAGCTCCCCCAAGTCCAGGGCCCACGGCTCCCCACAGCCCCGGACCCTGGCTCCCCCCAGACCCGGGACACTTCTGGAGAAGAAGCCAGGAGCTGGTCCAATGGCAGGTGCCATCTGCACCCAGCACCCCGCAATTCTGGAGAGAGCATGGAGGTGCAGGGAGAGGAGAGAGCCCGGACATGAGTAGGTAAAGTCCCCCAGACGCCCACGCTGTGCTGCCAGTGCCTTTTACACGCGGAGGCTGTGGGGGCTGAAAGACGACCGGGAGCCCTGGCTTGACCAGGGCTGGAGAGGAGGAGAGCACCAGCCTGCATCCCTCGGAAGCCGAGTTGGAACTGTAGAAGGAGCCTCCTGCTGCAGTCTGCTGGTGTTCGGTGCAGATCCAAACCGTGGATGGGCTCCAGGGCACGCCCAGTGGGGGCGGCTGCTTCTCTCCCCGGTGGTGCTGGTCGCTCTGCAGCTCGGCCCTGGGGGAGCCAGGCCCAGGACAGTGCCCCAGTCGGAATCTTTGGGAGGTGGGACCTGGACACTGGGCCAAGGCTCACCCTCTGAGGCCCCAGGCACGAGAGGGAAGATTGTGCTGTCCCTTGCCACTCACAGAATAGTAAGAAGAACAGCAGCCCTAAGAATGGCGCGCAGTGGAGTAAACACGGGCAGGCTCAACCGTGCCTTGACTTCCCAGGCTGCGCAGAGACTCTGACCCTCTTTCTGAAATGGTAGGGCCCACATTGTCCTCTCCACAGTCCCATTCCTCTGTGGAGGCTCCTGGCCGGTGGGGCCTGCCTGCTAGAGGGCTGCCTGGGCCATGAGAGCGCAGAGTTCTGGCCAGAGGCCTTCAGCTGGGATTCTGAGACCTAAGCCACGGGGTGAACAGACGCTCAAGGGGTGGGGCCTTCACGCTCCTCGCAGAGGCAATGGGTTTATTTTGCTGTCTTTAGGTTGCAGGGTTCTAAGGCAAATCCTTACGTTAACCTCAGATCTGGAGGAAGGAGCTTTCCCAGGTGCAATGGGCTTTGCTGTCCACTTTCCCCGGAAGCAAACGCTTGGGCCCTCACCTGGGCTGGAGGATTCCATCCAGGCATCAACTCTGTGTGGGGAGAGTTTTTTCCTTTGATTCCTGGCGCAATCTGTCTTCTACTGTATCTTCAGTTTTCCGATGTTCAACCCTCTTTTTTCAACCTCTTTACCCCATCTGAAAACACAGCTACCCTCATTTCCAAACCAAAGATAGCCATTAAAATGCAACCCTCCATACCGCTTTCACGCCTCCCTCTTCACTAAGAGGACCCAGTGCTTGTTTATAGAGTGAAATGTGAAAAAAAATTTTGTTCTTAATTTGAGAAAATTAAGCTCAGCCAAAAAAAAAAAAAAAAAAAAAAAGAAAGCATCTCCAAATCCAGACGTACTGTTTTCTCACTATGGTGTGATCTGCACGGATGAGAAGAGTAACACCCGTGCGGCTTCTGCTAACTGCTCTGGGGACTCCGCGGGCTGCGTCTGGGCCCCGCCTCTCCTGCACAGGGTGTGCCTCGCACACACTTGATCAGCATCGAAGGGTGCTGTTGCCCTGCCAGGTAGACGTGGCTGCCCCCGGGGTCTTCCTGGACTTGTTAACCTCCTGAGGCCCCTATGGCTCTCAGGAAGAAGCAGGAGTGGGTGGGCAATTCTAATTGAATTCTAATTGAGAAATACGCTGCGATGGTAGACAGGCCACTGTGTTCCAACTCCTGTCCTCAGCCCCCAGCCCCTATGCCAAGCTTGATTTCAATCCAAAATCCTAGAAAGAGGGTTGGCAAACTTGGGCAGAGAGCCAGAGAGTAAACACCAGGCTGTGTGGGATGGGTGGTTTCTGTTGCTTTCCTCTGGGCTAGTGGAGAAGCTACTTCAGACAATACGTGAGTGAGTGTGGGTGTGTTTCAATAAAACTATGGATGGACACTGAAATTTGGGTTTCACGGAATTGTCACATTGAGGAATAGCAGTCTTCGTTAGATTTTTTGTTTTTAAACATTAAAAAATGTAAAAACAGTCTCAGCTCAGGGGCTATGTGAAAACAGGCCTCAGACCAGATTTGTCCCAGAGGCCAAAATTTGCCTAGCTCTGTCCTGGAACATAAATCCCAGGGAGTGCCCAGAAACGGCAGGGTTCACGAAGGGTTTTGTGACTCCTTTTCAAGAAGTCACACGGAAGTCACTTCCTGGGCTTCTCAGCCTCCTGGAGTGGATCACCATCCGGAAAGCCAGAGCGGCCGCACTGAGGAAGAGCTGGCTCCCCGCAGGCCCGCTTGCCTCCCCGGCAGGTGCTCTGCTGCTTTCTTGCCAAATCTTGCAACTGACCAGCATTCCCTGCATGTCTGCCCCATGTTTCCCCTGTGGGTGTGATGCTGACAGCTCTGTCAACCCCCTCAGACAGTGACGTCATGTGCCTGCCTCCTAGGACCAGTAAAAAGTCCCAAAGCCTGACCAATCCCACCCGTTGAGAGAACGGAGTCTACACGCTCAGTGAGAATTTCCTTCACATTCCCAGCACTACCTCGTGGAAGACGATGAGAAACACAGATGACAGTTTGGGAGCGGGTTCTGCCACATCACAGACACTGAAGAGAGTCTCTGTAATTTCTTTAATTATTCAAACAATAGAGCACAAAGATAACAGTTTCAAGTACATTCTGATACACGTTTTGACAGGAATAGATATGCATTTAGTCATGAGGGAGGCTGGCAGCAACCACCAAGCGTACATTTTGCACAAACTCTTGGCTCCGTCAACCCTGAATGCGAAGTGGGCCCCTCGTCCTGGCGGGGCTGAGCTGCACCCTCTTGATGCCCTGTACCTAGTTTCTCTAAGCAGTGGTTTCCTTTCCTTGCCTGTGAAAAAGAGAATTTTAAATATAAAGCAGTGGGCGGATCTTAAGAAGACAGACCAGGAGGGCTGGGGACAGCACCCAGCAGCATGGACACTGCCACCGGGCCTGTCCAGGAGGCAGTGCCACCCAGGAGTCAGGATTTCCCGTCTGGGTGAGGGTCTGCTCCAAGGTGCCCCAGTCACCAGCAGAGCTGCACCATGGCCTCAGGCACCTTGGGGCTTGGCCGATGACTGGCTTCTCTCTGACCATCTGGGCCGCACGGCCACATCGCCAGGTCTGTCAACACAGCCAGAGGAGCTGCTGTGCCCAGTGCTTCTGGCTTCACTTTTGACTGACTTGAAATTATACTGAACTGTCAAAAGAACAGAAACCATCACACTTCCTCCGAGATTGTAAACATCAGCCTGGAACCTGCTGACCATCTAGAACACCAAAGCAAAGTCTTTTACAGAAAATGGCTGAGGACTGCTCCTGCACGGAGGGCCCGGCCCTGCGGAGGCTCCAGAGGCCCTGTGCCATCCACCTGGGCACACAGCCTCCCCGGAAGGCCACTCAAGGGCAGACCCTCAGCAGCGCAAACCTTCAGGGACTGGTCCCAGCCTCAGGAGCGAGCCCCTGCCAGGTGGGGCTGAAGTCTGTTCACTCCCACTCCCTAAGCCTGGACCACCTTCCACACAGGCTCCAGCTGCTAGGAGGCCCCGAGCTCACGCAGCGCCACCCTTCCAAGGCTCAGCCTGCTCAGATAATTTAGCCCAAAGCACAAAGCATGGCAGACATCTTCTGTAAGCCAAAGAACTGGTAGTAGTCCTCCACCTGGGACCCTGACAACCGCCAAGGGCAGAGACCCTCTTGGCCTCCAAGGCAGCATGAAGCATGGAAGGACCTTCCCCAGCCCAGCAGCCACAGCAGCATGCTCACTCAACAGGGATCAAAGTCCACACCTGACCGCCATGTCACACAGAC
This sequence comes from Mandrillus leucophaeus, assembly GCF_000951045.1. NCBI lineage: Eukaryota > Metazoa > Chordata > Mammalia > Primates > Cercopithecidae > Mandrillus > Mandrillus leucophaeus. The sequence continues at coordinate 2,667,560 of NW_012101299.1, forward strand.
AACCAGCGTAGCCTGAGGGCCTCAACAGCAGCCCCAACATTCCAGCGACTGGCCCATGCCACTGTGGGCTTGCCACTCGGATTTAAGGGGACCCTCAAGAAAAGAGGATAGAGCTTCAGAGAAGATCAAACCTGGTCCTCTCTTCTAAGGATGCTTTCTGGAAGGGGCACAACAGGACCTCAGAAAGCAGCAATGAGCCTCCTCCCTACGGATCACAGACAGCACGAACAGGGTCAGGCCAGGGGTCTGCCCAGCAACCACACACAGGAGTCCTAGGAGAAGGTTCTCGGTGGCCGTCTCCAGGCCACCTCCTCTGGGCTTACACATTAGGCTTTGCTAGTTAAGGGGTGGGGTTAGGGGGACAGCACAGTCCCCACGGGTGGCACCCCCAACCTTTGGGAGCGTAGGAAGAGCGTCACACAATAAATACAAACAGAGCTGAGGTTTCTCCAGCCATGAGAAGAAAGAAGTTGGTTTGTGTGCCTACTTTGGTTACCTAAGTCAGTCAGTCTGAGTTCACAGTATAAGCAACACATCTAAATAGAACATTGGGAGCGCCTGTGAGCACTGGGTTTCCCAAGCAAAGAAGCCAAAAAAAAAAAGAAAAAAAAGAAAAAGGGCTGCAACGGGGATTCTTAGTTATTAGATACTAAGCGGTCTGTGCATGGCACATTTTATTTCTATAAAACTATTACAAAATATTCAAAAATACATTTTAGTAAATTTACAGCAGTTATTTCTCAATTTATTAATGCAAAAACATCCTTTTGTTTTCTCTGTACAAACTGCAGGCTCCATCCTCATGGGCTCATCACTATGTGCGCTTTTAAAAAATATTATTTTCTAATAAATTCTTTGAAGTTAAAAATAACAGAGTTCTTCCAGTTTGTCAAAAAAAAAAAAAAAAAAAAAGAAAAGAAAAGAAAAAGAAAAAGAAAAAGAAAAAGAAAGCAAAGCAAAGCAAAGTGTGTGTTGTGTGTGTGTAACAGTCTTGGCTTCCAAGAATGTGGCAAAATGGTGAATACAAAGGTAATATGAAACCATAAAGACAACAGAGGAGATGGCTGTTACATCGGAAACTAGTTAAATTAAAATAATATATTTTCATATTTTACACTATTTCAAAAATGAAATGTAATTCAGTTAAGTATTGATCTCTCAAAAAATCTAATTTACAATTCTGTGTATAAAAATATAATTTGTGGACCCCCATGAAGCACGTTTGAGTTTGCACTTGCTGAGAAGCAGGAGATGGAAGGGAGGGATGGCAGGGACAGAGGTTTGCTTTCTGACAGCCGGGACGAGGGACATGTAGAAAAATAGACTCTGAGCAGGTTGCTTGGCCTCACAAAATAATCTTTCCCCCGTGAGTACAGTTCACATGATCATAATAAATTATCCAAGAAACAAACTATTTAAGGCTCTTGAAGGTCCGGTTCATATTATTTAAAACATCTATTCATACCAAATAAATAGCCAGGAGAGGAGGAAAAAATAACCAAAATAAAACAATAACCAAAAAATTCAAAAAATATATATCAACTAAACACAACAACAGAACTTCCCGGGGTCCTTGTTTCCTTAGAGTCTACTTTGGACTGTCCTACTTTATTATTATTATTATTATTATTATTAT
>NW_012101299.1:2669865-2671227 GCF_000951045.1 Mandrillus leucophaeus
ACCCGCCAGCCCTCAGCACCCTGCCGCGCCTCGGCGTGGGCCTGCGGAGGGGCGGGGGCGGGGAGTGAAAAATAGCTGCAGTAGTTGTAGCAACTGGACAAACATTCCAGGGATTGGCCGAGGTGTGAAAATCCGAGGCTTGTGTGGATTTTCTAATTAAAATCCAATAAAGGGCCCAGCATTGTCATTGTGATTTCTGGGATAAACAGGAGACACTCTTGGAAGCGGACACTTCCATTTTCTCCCCTCCCTTTTCTCAGCTCACTCTCTCCCCAGCTCGCGGGCCTCCCCCTCCCTATTTGCTCAGGTGCAAACCCCCCCGTGTGCAATTCACAAGCACTATTTGCACAGCCAGGCCTCTCTTCCAAGCACTCAAGATGTGTATTTGAATTTTAAATGGCGGGGCCTGTTCGGAGCGCTGGAAGCTCCGAGTCTCAAGGCCCCTTGACTACCCGCTTTCTCGAGCCCTCTGTCGCTCTCTGAGGCTCACTGTCCCGAGGACAATAATTGAAGTTGGGGCGGAGCGCAGGGGGCCGGGGAGGAGGGCGGGGAGGGCCGTCTTCTTTGCATTCCAATCTCTGGGATCATGCTTTTTGCAAATAGAGATTGCCAGAAAGAATCTTCCTGCTGGAATTACAGGGGGCTTTTAATCTTCTCATCGGTTTCTCCGGCATGAAGTGCGGGGCTGGCCGTTGGAGGCCCTCCGTAGCCCCCCGGAATGCGACCCCGGGCGCTGGCTAGCCCGAGTCGTCGAGTCGCACGGCCCGGCTTGACACGCTGCGCCCCGCGCCCCCGCCCGTGTGCGCAGAATGCCAATGAGCGGCTCCCGCGCCGCGGCTCTGCTCTCCCGGCGCGATCCGGCGGATGGATTAGCGCTGCTCCCGAGCCCGGGAAGCAGCCGCCCGATTTGGCCGCCACCGAGTTCTCTGCGGGTGAGGAGAAGGGAGAGAAGAGAGGACACGGCATTGAGTTCCGAGAGGGAGGCGCGTCTCGGGGAGGAGGGCGCACGCTTGGTGCCCGCGCGCCTAGGCTAGGGATGCGCTCAGCGCTGGGCGGGGCGATTGATTCCAGGTGGGTCCCGCACAGACCTCCCTCCCCCAACCCCACCGCCCCAGGGACAGGATTCCTACGCTGGCACATTCCTTAACAACTCTCTAAGTCTGCGCTGGCGGTGACAGAGGTTGGCTGGCGTTTCCTGCAGAGGCCGGTGTCACTCCTTCCTTCCGCCTTCCTCCAACCCCACCCCCAGCTTCGCACACACCCCGCCTCGCCGCGAATCCATCCAGAGGGTGTTTGCTCTGCACTTGGATTCCTCTGGAAGCCTCCTTGAGCTCCCGCGGGCGCCGGGCGCACCCTCCTTCC
>NW_012101299.1:2671277-2675756 GCF_000951045.1 Mandrillus leucophaeus
TGCTTTCTGTGGGGACGAGAAGCCACGCTTGCCTTTACCTACAAGTGTGCCTTGACACCTTTAAAGTGTTTTCCTACTAACATATTGCCATTAACTTGGAATTTAGGAGACAAGTAGGGAAACCTGGAAGGGGGGTGAGGAAGGCAGAGTTTCCCCGAAATTCACCGTGAACGGCTTTGCTAAACGTGCCAATTTATGCGGGCGGAGGAGAGCGTTGTGCACACAGCCCCAGGCCGGAGGTTCGCGTGCGCGCGATGGCGCCTCCTCTACCGCTGTTCCTCGCCAGCAACAGCGTGTGGCGTTGCAGGCCCAGAGAAGGCAGCCTCACGCCGACTCGCGCCGGCTTTCCGGGACTTGCCCGCCGCCCAGGGCGTTCCAGCCCGGCTCCCAATAGGAACGCAGGCTTCGGGCGCGCGGCCTCCAGATGCTGGAGGTGGTTACCCCTGGGTTTACTGCCGCCCACCAGGCCTCTCCCCAAAGGCTCAGCGAGTGAGCGAAGGCAGCTTAGGATCCACGGGCGCCCGGCGGGGAGGAGCCAGGACGCGGGCTCCGGGGCAGGACAGACGCCCCTGCGCTTGGGACAGCCGGTGGGGGCAGTTGGTTCTTAAGCCCTAAACGAGAGGAAGGAGCTCGCCCAGACCTGGCTAACCACGCAGTGCTGCCTTCCCTCGCCTGGAAGGGGCCAGCGCCCCTCCCCCAGTCACGCTTTCCCACCCCCCTGCAGTGGGGGCTCCAGAAGCGGGCAGGAAGCCACAGGACCCCACCTCGGGTCATGGAGAACCCTGGGCTCTGTGGTCTCAAAGGTAGGGGTGAGTTCGAGGGTCCGGCACCTCACAGGGCAGGTTCCCACCGCGGAAACGCAGTCATCGCCCAGTGCCCCTGCTCCTGGCCCTCAGCCTCCCCCCTGGTTTCTTTTTCCCTTGAATTAAGCCGGGGGTCTGCCAGTGGCCTTCCGTGGGGGCGGATCCGGGGTCCAGGGCCAGCTTACCTGCTTTCACCGAGCAGTGGATGTGCGCCTTGGACTCGTAGTACACCCAGTCGAAGCCGGCCTCCACCGCCAGGCGGGCCAGCATGCCGTACTTGCTGCGGTCGCGGTCGGACGTGGTGATGTCCACTGCGCGGCCCTCGTAGTGCAGAGACTCCTCTGAGTGGTGGCCATCCTCGTCCCAGCCCTCGGTCACCCGCAGTTTCACTCCTGGCCACTGGTTCATCACCGAAATGGCCAAAGCGTTCAACTTGTCCTTACACCTCTGCGAAGACAAGGGGACCCCCACCGACGGACACGTTAGCCTGGGCGGCCGCCACCCCTCCCTGCCCCTCCGTCAGCCTGCCCTGCCCAGTCTCAAGGCGCGAGGGCCATGCGGAGAGGTGGGGAGACGGGAGTTGGAGCGGCCCAAACACACGGAAGAGCTGAGCCCCGGGCTGGGGAAGAGGGGCAGCATTTGCGGAGGAGCATGGAGGAGCACGTCCTCTCAGAGTAGAGCTGGGGGCCTTTCTCCAGGTCCTGAAACAGCCGATGCTCCTAGCGGGGCCTAAGAAGCAAATAAAGTTTCTCTGAAACAAGTGACCTGCATGATTCGGACATCAACTCCGGGACCCTCCAGGGGCACCTTCTGCGATACCCGCCCCGCCCCCACGTTGCCCTCCACTTCCAGCCCCTCTTCTGCGGCCCCTTTCTCCACCTGCGAAGGCTCCACTTTCTCTCCGTGTAGAATCCCTCACAGCAGGCCTGACAGATACCTGGGTGCAAGTTCCCAGAAATAAAGAAAAAGGCACTGCGCGTTTCTTTGAGAATTGAAGGCCTTGCATTTATTTGTCTCAGGCCCTAACCCTCTCCGAGGCAGAGGGGAGGCCAGAAGCCGCTGGCGGGGCTGCAGGGTGGTCGGGAGCCTAGGTGGAAGGCGGCTAGGTGAGTTACCACTTGCAGCACGGGCTGGGGCCGGGACAGACATTCTTTATCTGGACAGCCACATTCTTTTTGCCCGTGGAACTCTTTTCTGCCTGGCTTTTCTGTGGTCTGATTGTGTTTCTTGTTTTCTTTAACCTGTTCCCTTCCTCCCCTCTTGTTTTCTTGGCCCCAGCATAGAATGGTGTCCAGCAAGTTTGAAGAGCAAACTGAAGAGGTGGAGGGAGGGGGAGGGGTTTGAGAGGAGGGGGAGGGGAGCCAGGAAGGCCTGAGGTCTCCGAGTCCTCCGCCTGGGGAGTCTCCCAGGAAGTTGCCTGGTAGGAATCAGGAAGCACTGACTAGGCAGATGCAGACGGGGTTACCTGACACTCAGATTGTGGGGGTTCCCTTGGGTCACTTTCAGATAAGGATGCGACAGAAAGCAGTTGAATCCACTGTGTGTGTTTGTGGGGGCACTGACTTGCTTCCTGGATGTTTATCCTGCTGCTGCTGGTGGGACACGGGATTTACAGAGGGGGAACTGGCACAGATGATGATGGTGGCATCCCCCAAGAAGCTGCGCCAAGTGGAGGCCGAGGGGCAATTTCAAGGTGACTGCTGCAGAGGGCGGGGCTGACCTCTAACCTCCTCCAGTCTGGAAGGATGCTCTGCTTGGAGTCTGGTTGTCGCGATGGAAGGACAGCTTCTGTCCAGGGCCCTAACTGTAGCGTGGGTGGGGGGACCCTTTCGAGAGGGTAGGGCGAAGACGCTGGCCCCACTGCTGCCGCGCTTTAAAGGGAGGTGACATATTGCGCAACAGGAAAAGTCCTGTGTATCTGGCAGCAATAAAAACCAGTAATATGGTTGTAGAGTTAAACATACAACAACTGGGGGTGGGGTAGGGCTGGGGGCCGCCCTGGTAACAGGTCAGTGCCTGCAGGTTTCTGGGCCTGCCAGCAGTTAAAGAAAAAAAAGTCGGAAGGGCAGAATTTGAGTGAGGTCATCTTGAGGATTGAACGCGTTTTACATGAAAATCAATCAGTAAACCAGGGTCAGTTTAGAGCTGTGATGTGAAGCCCGTTGCGCGCAGGCGCACACCACCAACACGCACACGGACCCCCCATGCAAGCCCCCCACCCCACCGCAGCTCCCTCCCCTGGGGCTGCGCGGATGAAGCTTTAAACAGCTTCCCAGGAGGGCGGCCAGGGAAAGGGCGGCAGGGTGAGGAGGACCCGGCCCCCAGCTCTGGGAACTGCGCCACTTGGGCAGGCATGGAGGACCCGGGGCAGGGAGACCCCGGCCTAGCCGGGCCGCGACGGGAGGTGGCTGCGCGGGTGAGGGGCGGAGGCCGAGGGTTGCCGGAGTTGGCGCCCCCACCCCTCGAGCCCTCCCCCGGCCGGGCTCCGTGCGGCCTCGGCTGGCGGCCTCTCCTCCGCCCGCGCTGGGCGGGATTGTCGCAGGCAAAGCCGGGAAGCCCAGGCCGGTTATTAATTCATTGGGTCGTGTGCCGCGAATCAAGCCCGACTCTGTGCAGCCACCGTGAAGCCCAGCAGGGCCGCCGGGGCCGGGCTTTGTGTCGGCTGAGGCCAAGTTGTTCCCCACGCCTGAGCTCCTGCCCACCTCCCTGATCTGCGAGCCGCGCCGACTGTCACTGCCAGCAGCCGGTGGGCTTCCCCCAGCGCGGGGGTGGGGGCGTCCCAACCTCAAAACAGCCCCAGCCCCCAAAACGCACCTCTCTCCACTGTCCTTTCCCCAGGCTTGGTGGACCAGCCCCTCCCCAAACCCACACCTGAGCGTCTTTCCTGGCGGCCCCAGAGCGCACAGGAAATCTATTTAGTGTGGCGGCTCGGGACCCTACTCCAGGCTTCAGATCCGGCCCTCGGGCCTCCTGCCCCCTAGGACCCCCCTGGCCGCCAGCACCCTCGCCTGGCACCCTAGGCCAGCGCGGGGAGAGCGTGTCTGTCTGCGCTTTCCTCTCCCGGGTTAATATTAACCGGCAGCTCCTGCGTTCCAGAACTGCTCTGAAAGTTCCACTGGGGACGATCTCGCCATGGTTGAGGGACTTGGGCGGCAGTCACATTAGAGACCCAGAGACAGGGAGGGAGACAGAAGAGGAGGGCCACGCAGCTGGGGCAGAGCCTAGGTGGTTATTTAACATGAGGGCGTCTGAGCAGGCTCCCCAAACCTCCTGCGGGCCTGGGGCTCCCTGCCTCCTCCTTCACCCAGCCCCTGCCCTCAGCACCCGAGCCTCCGCCTTCCCCATCCCTTCCTCCCGCACCCTTAACTCCTGAAATCGGGAGAAGGAAGGTAGGGGAGGGATCAACTGGGGGTACCTCACAGACTGCCAGCCCCTACCCCCCTCGGTTTTAGGGGACCTTTGTGGGGTCTGCCTGATAATCCCGGCCTGGCTCTCCCCACCCAACCCCCACTTGGGCCGTCCTTCCCCCTCCTTTTGTGTTGGGAACGGGAATAGCCACTGCCCAAGGAAAAAAGTATTTGTTTTCGTTTCGTTCGTCTGAGGGAAGTTGACAGAAGGTCAGAAGTTCAAATGCTGCCTGTGCGCGCGGCGGCGAGAGTGGCCGGGCGCGGGGCCG
>NW_012101299.1:2676071-2679556 GCF_000951045.1 Mandrillus leucophaeus
GCTCCGGCGCGTGGAGCGGCAGAGCCCGGCGGCTCCAGCCCAACCCCGCGCGCACTGAAACCCTAGCCGCGGGGGATCGATAACCCGGGAGTAAGTGGGGCTGCATGCGTCTGCCTCGCTGCGCGGCTCTGCGCGCTTGCAGCTTTGCAGCAGGGCGGCAAGGCCCGAGTCCTGGGAAGGGGTGCGAGCCCAGGACCCCTTCTGCAGTATTGGCCTCCCGCAGACCAGGGCAGAAGCTGACCCACTCTGGCTCTGGGACCTCGGGTGTCCACGCCCCCGCTGCTCTCTCCGCAGCGCCTCCCTCCTATCGGGTTCCGAGGGACCCTGGCAAGTCCCCTCCTCCGCAGGGAGCGAGGGTGACGAGAGGATGGGCGCCCCAGGCTAGCCGGAGAACTCCCTCCAGCCAGCTGCACACACCGGGCACCCCGTGGCCCGTGCAGAGTTAATTGTGGATCGCGCTGCTCTCTGGCACTGGCGCGCGCGTCCACACTCGCGGTCCAGATTTAAGGTGGTCGGAAGCAGATGAGGGAGAACAAGGAAATCAGGACCATTTCCCATTCCTCTCCTTTCCGACAGCTGGAGCAGGCTACCTCGCCTGCTCCTCGCCTTTCTCGGCCCCAAGCAAGCCTGGGAATCGGGTCGGGGAAGCAGGGCGGCCCAGAGGTAGCTCCTCTCTCTCTGCCGTCCGTACCCTCCCCCTGCACTTGCGCCCCACCAGCGCCACTCCATCAGCCGCTGTGCGCACCTAGCCCTAAAGGTAGGACTTGAATATTTTAATAGGGCAATAAAAAGGATGTTGACCTATATTTGCAAGGAAACCCATTTCTGGCTTCAGTTAAACGTGCATGGAGTTTCAGAAAGTCTAGAATTGGCTGGGAGATTGGCAGCTCAGAAATCTCAAAGGAGGTGGGGAGAGAGAGAGGAATTCATATTTTGCTTAGCTTCCCCTCCCCCCACACTAATATTTATTCTCTCTTAATTCTTATGCAAGCAGGTTGAAAACTAAAGTGATGCAATGCCAATAAGTTCTAAGTCCCTCCCCTAAGGTACCTCGGGCTTGGAAGAAGGAAAGAGCATCCTTAAAGAAATATCAATACATTCACACTCTGATGGGCACAATTGCGGACATGCAATCGCAAAGCCAGCTCTGCGATACAGCCAGGGACCCAGGGACGGGCGGAGTCGCCTCTGGAGCCCCTGCCTTTTGTCAGAACTGCCTCCTGGCTTTTCCAGTTGAGAATTCTTTGGTGGGGAGGTGTAGGGTGGGGGTTGTAGTGGGAAAGAAAACCACAGAGGCGACGGGAAACGTGGGGGCCCTGAGCTCCAATGCCCAAAGCTACGTTCGTTGCACAGTGCCCGGAGGCCACTCCGTGTTTGTGGGAGGGGGATTCCCACCCTCTCCTTCCATTTCCACTCCTGACTTGGAAAGGGCCGACACCCCCTAAGTGAAGGTCTCCCCAAGTTACAAGCCAGGGCAGAAGTAGGATGGGGAAGGCCGTCGTAGCAAGACTCATCAAATCAGGGCCATAATGAACCACGTCTGGTACCGTCCTCACCCCCACCACACCCTAAACTTCTCCAGCTGGACCCTTGACCTCCATTCTCCTCCAGGAACAGGAAGAGATGGGGGGCGGGCAGGTGGGTGGGGAAGAAGTGGGTGAAATCACCTTCCTATCTGCCCGAAGAGCAAACAGAGTTAAGTCTGGAAGTGTTCGGCTTCTCCTAACCCCCTGGAAAGCCACACATTCCACGCCCCGGCGCTGGGTTCCTACCTGAGTCATCAGCCTGTCCGCTCCGGTGTTTTCTTCATCCTTAAATATGATGTCGGGGTTGTAATTGGGGGTGAGTTCCTTAAATCTCTCGGAGTTTCTGGAGATCTTCCCTTCATATCTTCCGCTGGCGCCTAGGGTCTTCTCAGCCACATTGGGGATAAACTGCTTGTAGGCTAAAGGGGTCAGCTTTTTGGGGTGCCGCCGCTTCCCGAACCCCCTGCCCGGCCCGCACGCCAGTCCCGAGCACACCAGCAGCGAGGAGACGAGGACTAGCAGCAGACATCTCGCCAGCAGCAGCATCTCGCCCATGGAACTGATGACTTCCGAGCTGTCCCCGTGCGGGTCCGTGCGCGAGTGCGCGCGGCGGGTGTGTGCGTGTGCGCTCTCTCTTGCGCTCTCCCTTCCTCGCTCCGGCTCGCCCGCCCGCTCGCTCCCTCGCCGGCTGCCTCGCTCTTTCTCTTCCTATATAACCTTGCCCGCCGCGGCTGCGGGGCACTCTCCACCGCTCCCCACCCAGACAGGGGCTGGAATGGCAGGCTGCCGGCCGCTGATAACGGAACACATCGGAGTTGGGTCGCGAGACAGCAATCAAAAGACAAAAAGAGTCTGATTTGAAATGGTAGCAAGCCTGGAGAGCTTGTGAGAGAGGCTGCCTTTAGCGCTATATTATAGCTGCCAGGGGCGCATCTGATTGGCCAAAGCCGCACAAGCTTGTCTTCTGATGTTAACCCTGAAGAAGACTACATTTTTTTTTTCTGTTGCTGCTGTTGCTTTATTTTCACCTGAAGGCTTCGAGTTTAAAAAAAAAAATCTTTCCTGAGATAAAGGTGGGCGGGAGGGAGGAGCGCATGTCTTGTGGAAACAGCAGTTACTCCCGGCTTTGTGTACACCCTTGTGTTTCCCCCTGACTTTGCCTGGAATGGTAGGTGCTTCAGTTAAAACCAACTTAAGTTTTTAAAGGACAGTTTAAACCCCCCACCACCACTACCACCAAGCTTCAGTCATCAAGCACAGAGTCGTTCACACATTTGAGGGGCACAGCTGCCCAGCTGTTATTTAATTTTTCTTCCCCAGGGACTTTAGAGTGCAGGCTCCTTCTCCCTGCATTTTGAAGAAAGAGGACTGAGCCCCTCCTGAAGACTCAGCCTCTGTGGACCGAGGATAATTATGAGTGACCATAACTTAAAGCACTGGCATTTGAAATGCTTTAAGCGCCTTAGAAAAATGTAAAAATAGTGCTCTTTTATTGTGCTTCAATTAATACTTTTTTTTTTTTTTTTGGTAGAGCTCTGCAAATGGGATGGAGGCGTGCTCAAGGGCAGGTACAGAGTGAACTGCGGGCGTCAGGGTGGATGGGCAGAGTAGGTCTGGGGCCTGCACCCCAGCACAGAGGAGAGAGTGGGGGTCAGTGTGTGCGCTGGGTGTGTGGAGGCCATTGCAGGGTGTGTTGGGGGGGGCAGGCGAGTGGGCGAAGCTGTACTCACACAACCCCCACGATCGATCAGAGCAAAGTGCAGAGCCAGGGATGAGCTGAATGTGGAATTCAGGCTCCTTGCAAAGCTGGCCTTGTGTGGGGGCTCAGCAGGCCACCAGACTTCAGGCACAGGAGCCACCGGGTTCTAGGGGCTGCAGCCCAAGAGGTCAGGGGCCCTGGGGGAACAGTGTTCCGGTTAATGAGGGGCTTCCTAGAAAGAGGGCACAGTGCCTAGGAGT
>NW_012101299.1:2681546-2683215 GCF_000951045.1 Mandrillus leucophaeus
GTCCCATCAGCAGTTTCTGCGTCCCCCTCATCTCCCCTTCCCTTCCCCAGATTTGTACCCGCCGGGCCCTGCAGTTATGGAGCCCGCCTGCCTAGCGTCTCCAGGTGCTGCCTCTATTTCTAGTCTCTGGGGTTGGCCTCTAATCTTTCATGTCCTTCTCCCGTTTGATTTTTCTTCCTTATAGTAATTCCACGCAATCTCTTTCCATCCTGCCATCCAGTCTCCACTTCTTTCTGGATTGTCCTGGTTTTGGCCAGTGGTACTTCTGCACTCCAGTTCTCTTGTGACTGCATCCAGTGCTCTTTGGATTTGGGAGGGACGCTGTACCTTAGCCCCCTTTCCCTAACTCCAGGGTCCTCCCCATCCCTGGGCCCTGGGGATGTGAGTCTCCAGCTTCCTGGAGGGCTCAGGCTCTGGACAGTCCAGGAAACCCAGCCACACTCTGCACAGCACCCTGACAGTGGCCTGGCTGCAGGTGGATTGAGGCAACACTCTCCTCTCCGTGCCAAAGCCCAGGAGCTTTGGGGTGGCTGCAGGGCTCTCTGGACTCCTGCAACCACATCCTCATGGCACCAGTGCTGAGGGCAGGCCAGCTGGGAGGCAGCTGCCAAGACACACAAGGCCTCAGGGGACCGTGCCGGCACGTGGAGCCAGCTCTGCTGGGTGCCCACTGTGCAGCGTTTCTCAGCAGTGCCGTGCAGCGGGCACCGGGCCACCCCCAAGCCGCCCACAGGCCCCATGACTGTGGCTGCAGCCCCGTTTCTTCCCGGCGTGGGCTACTCTGTGAAGCAGGGTGCAGGAAACCCTTTGGTGACTGGGATTCCCATTCTCATGCCTACTTGCCTGCACAACAAGCCCTGTGGAGCCCGGTGGAGCCCCTTGGAGACCCGGCTCACGTGCATAAGGGCTGCAGGCTCTGAGAGATGAGGACCCTGCAGTTTCTGGGGATGCTGGAAAGATCACACAGCCAGCTCTGTCAAAGCAGACATCCTAGGGTAGGCTATCAGCTCAGATGTGAACGTGCAGCCTGAACTATGTTGCTGTGTGACTTTGAGTTGATTTTCTCTCTTTAGACCATTGCCTGCCTTTGTTGAGTCACTTCGTCTTCATTTTAAGTAATGGGCCTTTCTTCTTAGGTCTAAATAATGCCTCAGGTGTGTGCCTCTGTACAGTTTCAAAGTGGTCTAGCACCATTGTCTGGGGAGCCTGAAGCTACATTTGGGAGCTGGAAAGGAGGCACAGTGTGGGCAGGTGGCCTTGTGCCCAGGGAGGAAGGGACCCTGCTGAGTCTGTATGCTGCTCCTTGCATCCCAGCTACCTAGAGATCCTTCCACGAGACCATCATTCCTTCCATCTTGGAGCCTAGTTAAGACACAGATGCCGTAGACAGTTGATGTATTAAACCCTTGTGCACAGGAGAAACACCTGGGGACTGAAAAAAAGCCAACAGGCAGTGCTGGGGCCTCACTCCTGAGCACTCAAATCAGAATTTCTGCTTTGCTGACTTCCCTGATGGGAATCCCCAAAACCCAGGAGCAAGTGTGGGAGGGGAGAAGTGGGTGCAACTGCCAACTCCAAGCCCCTGCTGCTCCCCCAGCCCCCGGACACTCCCCAGCCTCTGGATGCGGCATCTGCTGCTCCCCCAGCCCCCGGACACTCCCCAGCCTCT
>NW_012101299.1:2685178-2686822 GCF_000951045.1 Mandrillus leucophaeus
TTTTTTTTTTTTTTTTGACAAATCATGCCCTTCCCCTCCTCATCCCCCATCCCACTCATGTACAATAATTCCTCTAGCATAGGATGAGGGAGTGAGGGTTATTTACGTGGAGGGGAAATCCTGACCCTGAGGAGTCATCAGATGCTGCAAATGGGGCCCTGTGAAGTTAAACACTCTCCCTTGACCCCAGGCCGTTGGAGTGGAGGGGGAGAGGCCCCTTGTGAAGCTCATTCCTCAAACAATGGAAGTTTCCAGAAGTTTCCTTTGCAGATCAACTTCGTGTGTGTGTGGTGGGGGAGAGAAGGAGAGGAGCATCTTAAGATATGTGTCTTGGGCATAAGAGGCTGAACGTTAACAACACTTGGTGGTCTGGGTCCCTTCGGGGAGGTTGACCCAGGCTCCCCATCCCACCTCTCTTTCTTGTTCTTTTCCATGGTTTGTGAAGCATCATGATCCCCGGAGGAGAGCGCCATGCGGGAGCAGCGTCCACTTGACCAGGCCCTGGCAGTCTCCACTGAGTGGAGCCGAAGCTCAGCTGAACACAGGGGTTCTCCAGATGGTGTGTCTGCGCTGCCTGTCCTATTCCCAGTAAAAACAGACACAAAACAGGACCCGGGTCCTCTCCAGAGGAGGCCGACCTGTTTGATGTGTCTACCTGCACAGCATGTGGATGTCACATCACTGGGTGGTGCCCGGGCTGGACCAGCGACCTGGCCCAGTGGGACACTTGCAAACCTTTTGACCACCCTGCCCTCCACCCTTGGCATCTCCTCTTGCCCCAGTCCCTCCTCCTCCCCCCATCTTTCCCCGCTACCTACTCCTTACAAATGCAGGTGAGTACAGAAGGCCCCCCACAGGGGTTGCCACCCTGGGGCCTGAGAGATTGGGTGCGCAGGCCCGCCGGGAGGTGGCATGTGCACACAGCTCACCTCTGCAAAGGGCAGGTGGGCGGGGTGTGCTTTGGAAGCAAAAACCTGAGCTGCACAGAGTTCTGCGTGGGCACAGCTGGACGTGGGGTGCCCCCAGGTGCGGTCAGCTCCCTCTTGGCAGAGTGCAGGGAGAAGATGTGGCTTGGCATTGAGCTTGGGTGACTCAGGGCATTTCCTGAAACTTCCCTGCCCCAAGGGATGGCGTGGGGCCCCCTCCCTCCCCTCCATCTCCAGACAGCCCTGGACACCCTGGAGAGCACATCAGGGGCCACCCCCCTTGTGGACTGACCAATCCTTCAGAGTGAAATAATGATAGGCCAGAAAGCCTGCCCCCACGCCTAAGTTTAGAGGGCCTGCGCCTCCGCGTGGGTTGGGGGAACTCAGCACGGAAAGTAATCCCAATTATGTGTATTGTCTTAGAACCAGGCTGCTGACTGAGCCCCCCAGAGAAGCTGCTGCTCTGCCCTCCCGCCCCTCACTCCCCGTTCTTCCATCCCACCCGCTCCCCACGGTCCAGCACTGCCTTCCCCGCCAGACGCCAGGCACTTCTATCTCTTTGCCTTTCCCCACTCGCCCCCAGCAAGTCCATTTGGCCCCCTCCCCGCACCAGCAGAGGCTCCAAACCCCAGCCTCCCTGACAAGGCCAGACATCCAGACATGCTGGGGCTCCATTATTCATCTACCTGGGCTCTGCCTCTCTTCCTTGGGGTCATGC
>NW_012101299.1:2688987-2692589 GCF_000951045.1 Mandrillus leucophaeus
CACCCGACTGGGCCTGGCATGGAGCTGCACGCAGAGCTTCAGACAGCAGTGGTCAGAGGCCTGTGGGGTGAGCTTTAGATTCTTTCTGGAGAGCGCGTGGAGGTGGTATGGTGAGGGGTCAATGTGACTGGAACACATGCAGTGCCTGGAGGCTGGGGCGCCTCGGAGGAGTGAGGACAAAGCTGTGTGTTGGGGGCCGCTGGGGTGGTACTGCCGCGAGCAGCTTTTTCCCAGAACCGCCTGAAGCTGGGCTCAGCCCACTCCCACTGGAGGAGGGCTCCCTGGCTGGCTCCATAACTGCTCTTCTTCGATGAGTGAAGCCACGGAGCCTGTTCTTACCCACTTCCTGCACGAAGGCTGTTTCCTTACAGGAGCAGAATTAAGCCTAGATCCACCAGGCAGATTCGGCAGCTGATGCCACAAGTTCCACTGAGAGAACCAGTGTCACCGAGGCCGCTCCTGTGCTCTGTGCCCCGAACCCCTCCCTGCTTCTGCTCTGTCCACTTCCACACTCCCTTGGGCCACGGAACTGTCATGACTCCGCCTGAGAGCAGTGGGCTCCCATGTCGCCTGGGATCTCCACAGTCAGAGCACTGGTCCCCAGGGCCCTTCAGAGTCATATTTTCTAGAGACTTGAACATCCCAGTAGGGTCAGAGATTATCTGGAGACGTCCTCATGCACTGGGCTGTGGTGAAGGAGGGTTGCGGTCTGTGTGGACTAAGGAGATCCTCAGGGCTTCACCCCCAAGCTCCCGGGCAAGCCACGCAGCCCCTGGAGACTTGTTTCTTTATCTGCAATGTGGAAGTCTGAAGTCAGTGGTGCCAGAATCAACAGTGTCAACGACAGAAGCCCTTCCAGCCCTGGGTTCTGTGAGCCCCTGGTCTTAGCCTCAGGTGAACTCATGCAACAGTTCCTCTTCAGAGTGAAGAAAACTAAGAATCAACCCCCATCCCACCCCGGTTCTTGCTGTGTGTTAAAGACAGGACCCAAGAGTGATCACCTCCTTGCCTCTTCCTGTGGCGTCCATTGGGTTGTGGCCCCACCCACACTGGGGATCAGCGTGGTTCCAGCAGCCGTTCCTGTCCTGGGGCCTTGGCTGTGTCCTTTGCTTGAGTGACTGCCAGCCGGTGTGCTCCCTGGGAGGACCCAGGTATCACCGCAGGGACCTGCTCTGTCGGCCTCCCGGGCGGATGGGGAGTTGGGGACAGGGCGATGCTGCCCCTGGGGCTTGAGGGGCATGGAAGCCCCAACCTCATCTTTCCAAGGAGTATTTCCCTTCTCTGCTTTCTTGAGAGGGGATCCAGCCCACTTCCCTCTTCATGTGCAAAATTAAGAGCCAGGGGCATCAGTGGCCAAGGCTGTTTTGGTAGCAGATGCACAAAGACAGATTTAGGGGTCGAAGCCTGGGCACTGCAGGTGCAGGGAAAATGTGTGGGGCAGGGGCTGGGTCCATCAAGAGGTGGGAGAAGGGCACAGAAGGGGAAACCGAGGGTTGAACACACATTTGGGCTTTGAGAAAAGCTGCTAGAACCAGAATAATTCGACAGGCTTTGTGCTTGCAATTTTGACATTATTCTCATGTTTAGGGACTTTTTGACAGGCACACCTGACTATGTTGCTGGTGGCTTGTTTCTTTCTCTGGGGCTGTGGGGTACGTAGAGAAGGTCCTGTGTTTCCTGAGGAGGAATTCCTGATACAAGGATAGAAGCAGCATTCTAGAGGGAGGCTGTGCAGGGCACTTCTGGGATCGCACACAGAACCCCAGCGGGAGCGGAGTCCACAGACCATGTGGGGCTCTGGGTTCCAGGGGCCTGGCCTGGCAGCAGCACAGCGCTGTGAGATGTGCACTCAGACAAAGGGGTGATGCTTCTATCGGGGCGGCTCTGGGGCTCCTCTCCCAGTCACACCACTGACTTGCAGTCAAGGAACACAGCAAAGAGATCCCAGCTTTTTCTGGCAGGCGGACGGACAGGCTTTACGCATCGACCATCTCACCAGGCAGCTGCACTTAGCGAGAAGGGAAGTCGGACTCGTAACTTCGGGTAATAGTAATACTTATTCAGTGTTGGTCATGTCTTGGAATTGCTCTTGGATTAAATTTTAATCTGTTAATACAAGCAACCCTATAAAGGAGGGACCATTGCACAGATGGGAAAACTGAGGCACAGGGAGGTTAAATATCTCCTCTGGGATCACACATCTGATTTGTGGCAGGGCCTTAAATCAAATCCAGATGACCTGGCTGACAGCTTGCCCTCTGACTCTCTCCGTAGGCAGTGATGCTTCTGGAAGCTTCCATGTGGTGCTCAGCACTTTTCTGTTTGGGTTTGTCATGGGTAAGGGGGAGGGAGGAAGGTAGAAAGAGGGCCCCCTCCACCAGGAATACAGAGTAGGGAGCCCCACCTGGACATATGGAAATAGGGGATGACCTGGAAGAGAGACACCGCAGTATCCAGGGCCACGCATTTTGGACCAGGCAGGAAGTAGTCCCGAGGTTCTGGGAAGAGGGAGAATCAGGAGTGCTGAGAGTGGTGTCCATGCCCTGCGCTGCCTTGCCCCATGACTCCTTGCACAGTTTAGAGGCCCCATCCCCTGGACAGCAGCACCCTGCACTGCCAAGAGGGGCTGAGTTTGTGCAGGGCTTTGGTGCCCATGCTCCGCTTGTTGCAGAGCAGCCGACGTCCACCCTTTCCCCACTTTCCGGAGGAGGAGGCTGAGGCTTCCGCCGAGACCTTGCTGTCCACTCAAAGGGCCACTGGGAGGGAACAGGCCCAGAAATGCCAGGTCAGGAGAAGCACGGCACACGTGTGAGGAGCCATCCGTTCCACAAACGCTCCTCTGTGGTCCACGACTCCACTGGGTACCTGCGAAGACGTCCCAGGAGTGTGTCAGGGAGGCGCCGGCCGTGGAGGAGTGTGCAGTGCCAGGGAGCGTGTCAGAGAAGGCGCCGGCGGCGTGGGGCCAGGGCTGACCGCAGGCTCCAAGCTGCAAGCACCACACTCCAGCCCAGCAGGGCCACGTTTCCAGGCAAGCTGTGGTGTCAGCAGGCAGCGGACACAAACGCAGGCCTCAGTGCTAGTCATGGTCAAGGTCATGGGCTTCCAGCCATTTGGGTTCCTCACCGTGGGAAGGAACAAGGCCCAGTGGGCAAGGACCTTCTATGCAGAACAACCTTTTCCCGGCTGTCCTCAGCAAGAGGCCCTGCTTTGCAGCTTGGGACGCTCCCACGGTGGAGGCCTACATGGGGCACTGCAGCTTCCGAAAGGATGGAGATTGTGTGACATAGCCGCCTCCCCCTCAGGTCCTCTGCTGCCGTCACTCAGCAATCTCTGTGCACAGCACCTTGCCCATGATTAGCGCATCTCAAGTCTTCACGTGTCACGTGAAGAACACGTGTTCTCATGGGAGAACAGAGGTGGCGGGCACACTACCTGCCACTCACAGAGGCTGAGATGCCTGTTCTCTCCTCTGGGCAGAGCTGCTTTTGCTGGTTTTGATTTTATTTTCCTGCAAGCAGTGGCTGTGATACAGGAATCTAAGCAGACAACATGATTTCCAGGGCTCACTCCAGCCTTGGGTCTTCCATTTGCCTCTACCTCCC
>NW_012101299.1:2692839-2707131 GCF_000951045.1 Mandrillus leucophaeus
TCTCTTTCTCTCTTTCTCTCTTTCTTTCTTCATTTTTCTTTTTCTTTTTTTTAATTGAGACAGAGTCTCACTCTGTTATCCAGGCTGGAGTGCACTGGCGTGATCTCAGCTCACTGCAGCCTCTGCCTCCCAGGTTCAAACGATTTTCCTGCCTCAGCCTCCTGAGTACCTGGGTACTTGGGGCTATAGGTGCCCAGCACTGTGCCTGGCTAATTTTTGTGTTTATAGTAGAGATGGGGTTTCATCGTGTTAGCCAGGGTGGTCTTGAACTCCTGACCTCAGGTGATGCGCCTGCCTCGGCCTCCCAAAGTGCTGGGATTACAGGCGTGAGCCACCGTGCCTGGCCATCAGGAAGCCCCCTCTTCATCATTTCAGATGGGAGGGACCACCATGAAGTCTGGCTGACTGTCTTGCAGCCTTTAGCCTCGAGTGTGGGGAGGTTGGTGCCCGCGTCCCTCCTGCCTTGGGCGTCTCACTGCTCAGATGTGTGTGTGTTTTCTAGGTCTACTGTGACAACCTGCCACAGGCGGGGGCTGAAAACAGCAGAACGTTCCTCTCTCACCATTTCAGGAGCTTAGAAGTCCATCTTTTGTTATCGTTGTTGTTTGTTTGAAGGGTGAAGGCCGTGTGCCTGATTTCTTTTGTGTCTTCCAGGGTGGCTGAGAGGGTGCTCAGCTCTGAGTCTGAGGTGTAGGAGGAACATTTTATAATTGGGCAGGATTTGAAAGTTGGTGAAGCTCATTTCCACCCATGATCTCACGGGACCCCCAGTATCCCTGTGCGGTCAGTGAGGTGGTGGGGGCGCCTCTGTATTCACAGACTGGAAGATGGAGGCTCGGAGGGTTAAGTGGTCTCCCATGGGACGCCCTGTTGGGGAGAGCAGGGAGCAGAGGTGTAACTGCAGCCACGGTGCTGGGATCTTTATTCATAAACTCTTCATGAACCCAGAGAGGGGAGAGCTCAGATGCATTCCTCTCCCTGCATTTCTGTCCCTTGAACTCAGATCTCCCATTTCAAGCCTGCAGATCCCCGTGTCTCTGAACCGATGACTCAGTCCAGACCATGCGTTGTGACTTCATCTCGCTTCTGCCCCCTGGTCCAGCGGCAGCCTCTCCCTGTCCTCTGTGCTTCTCCCACCTTCTCGACCTGTGGCCCGGGGACTTCTGGCTTATCATGTCGTAGGCGTTTGGCTGATGTGACCTCTGGATCATTGCTTATATTCATATTTTACTTTGGGGGTTCTTGTTTGACTTTTGACTTAGGGGTAGTTATTAGTATCCTCAACATATTTGCTAATTTCTAGAAAAAAGCCTTCAGAATGTCCGTCTTACTCACCTCTGCAGGTCACACAGCTCCCAGCTCAGAAGATGCTCAACAAATATTTGTCAGTTACCAGAAGTTTCTTACTAATTAGCCAGTTAAACTAGTGGCATGTTGTGAAATGCGTTTCAGTGGTTGCTATTTAAAAAGTAAACCAACACACCAAAACAAGCAAACAACAATAAAAAACAACAACAACAAACTATGGCAACTGAAATATCAAATTCAGAATCCACGTAGCTTCTTTTCTTCCCAACCAGAAGCTGCAAAGTTGGTTTTCAGTTGTTCTGAGGATAACGCCGATCAGAGAGGGCCTGGAGAGAAGGTGGTTGTTCTCCTCCTATTTCAATGTGTTGCACCTTTGGCCAACAGGCCCACAGCATTGCTCGGAGGAACCACAGGGCTTCAGGACATGACCATGTGCTGGGGCTGGAATCAGGGTCATTTCTCTGGAGCTAGGGTGTTTGAACTGTCTCTGAACCCTCGTTGAAGTCCACTACCTGCATGACTTTGGACAATCTCTTCACCTCTCTGAACATAGTTCCCTGTCAGCAAAATGGGGACAAATGTTTACTTCGTGGGTGTTGTAGGATCCAGTGAGGTGTGGCAGTGAGTGTGTGGTGCACAGCTAGAGCCTGGAGCCCAGGGTGTGCTCTGCAAGTGGCTTCACACCTAGACAAACTGACATTGCTTGCAAATTCTCTTTCTGGGACTTGCCACTTAAGTTGGCACAAATACACTTAAGGCCAAAGGCAATTCAACGTAAAATATTCAACTGTTTTCAAACAGAGCAGGCCGAATAACAGGGATCGCTTCTTTCATCTGACAAAAGAGGACATTCAATAGGACTGAGTTAACTTAATGTTTCTTTCTGCCGGGGCCGTGTTCCCCCTGCCTCTCCCGAGCAGCGAATGGGATGAGCCACCGGGAAGGCGTCACGTGGAATCCTGATGGGACCTGTCCCATTAGTGTGTGCATGTCACACACGGAGCGTCTACACTCTTAAAAATAACCTCGTGAATTCTTTTATTTAGGGTGGAAACTCTCCACGGCTTTCTGGCTCTTTACACGTAAGGATTCCCTGCGGCGGTGCAAGGTGGCCTGAGGGTGAGGTACCACTAATAATGATGTGTTTTCAGGGGGCGCCTAGTCCTCGCCATGATGCTGTGGGGGAGAGACAGACCACGTGTGATTAACTGCATTTGACAGATGAGGAAATTTAGGTCTGAAGAGAGACTCAATGACTGCTTACAGTCACTGTGCAATGTCTCTTGCCCGTGCTCCACGGTTCTTTCCAGTTCTCTGTCTTTCAACTCAGGAGCTGAGTGTGCTGCTGTGGGGTTACCTTGAGCTCAACTCTCCTAACCCTAATGCTCGAGCTGCCAGTGGTGTCTCAGGGCCCGGGCATCAAAGTGCGCTCTCAACACGTTTCTTTGTCCTAGTGAAGACGGTTCCTGTGGTTTCCGCACGGACTCGTTGTTGGTGGGGTCTGGGCTGCTTTTAGAGCAGTTTGTCCACAGAGAGGGGAGACCCCTAAGTGTCATCTTCCCTGGACAGTGCTCAATGTCATTTGTCTCCCCAGATGGGGAATCAGAGGGGCCTGAAGGAGGTCGGGCTGGGGGGAGGGCGGGATGTCAAGAGAAACCTAAAGGCATGAGATCAAGTCAAACTCAACACTTCTCCTCTTGGCCTTTTCAGTGTGAGGATGGCTCACACCAAAGTACACAAACCAACAGACTGAATCCCAGCTCTCTGTTTGAGCAGTGCCCACACAAAGCCTGCCCTCTGGAGTCCTCCTCCAGGCTCCACCCCGCCATGGTAACCGCTGAATTCGCCGGGCCATGGTAGCAGGCCAAGTATGTGCACGATTGTCCTGGATTCTCTTCCAGTGGCAGACGGTGTTTGAATGTCGTGTACATGTTTTCTTTCTTATCCTGACATATTTATACCCTAGTTTTGTTTTGTTTTGTTTTGCTCAGTGGAGGAGCCATGGGGTTAGGAGGTGATGGAGTGGCTGGGAGAGCCTTTGTATCAGATTGGTTAAGAAGGCCGATCTGTGGTTCCCAACATTCTACCACCAAGAGCCATCTCCCTCCAGGACACACACGTCAATGGGCTTGGACGCAGTTTCAAAGCTGCATGCCAACGTGATCACATGGCATTTTGATTCAGCTATTAAGGAAGAAGTAAGTATAAAGACTTCAGATACCTTAGGCACCAGTTCCATAAAGGAGGCAGTAAAACATGTAATTAGGCAAATCAAATAAGGCACGGCAACAGCTTTCAAATATTTAGTCACATATCATTTCCCATTAATTTACTGTGGGCTTAAACGAGGTCTGCATTTTTATAATCCTCTGTAAAAATCAGAGCCATGGCAGAAGCATGGTGTGCTTTTAAACACGACTTCCTCATGCCTCAAGGTGTTATGACAGTGATGGGATCATTGCATCTGGTGAAAGAGGAGGAACAAGGATGGGATATTTCAAGGACAGCCCTGGAAAACCCAGGGGTTGCATCAACGTTCTCTTAACTCCAGGTTTATAGAGCTGCGTCCAGAGGAATCCTTGAAGCGTTCTGGTCTCTTCGTGGCTTAGTCCCTTTCAGTTATGACAGGTTTTCCCAAACCTGCTGTGACGTGACAACTAATCCATCGGTCACCTTTCTTTGTAGAAATAATCAATTCTAATCAGTAATTGCTTTTGGGCAAGAGTTCAATCCTGCTGTCATCTTTTGGCTTCCAGCATCATCACATCATCTGAGTAGCTCTAAGGGCAATAATACATTTTACTGTGACGATATCCAAGCCCAGACAGTATTTATTCCTGGGCTTAACCATTAGGTTAATACACAGTTTCCACACTTTATTCTCAATCCCCCGGTATAGGAAGGAAATGTGCGTGGGAGTCTGTGTCTTCAGAATGTCAGACATTTGAGTCCCTGAAATGAGTGTTCTTTCTGAGTTTTCGGAGACATGTTTGGTGTCAGGTAGACACAACCTGGGAGTATTGAAGTGATTTTTGGGAGAATATTTTCACAGGGTCTTGCATTCAGCACAAGAGGAAGGATTGACTGAGAAAAAAAGGGATTAGGTCAGAGATGAACCAAGAATCCTATGCAGAGTTTTCAAACCTAAACATGTATCTACATGGCTAAGCAGCACACCGGAAGGGAAAAAAGCCAGCGCAAATAGGCGTGGACGCGAGGGACAATCTTTGCAAGGATGTGGTCCCTCCTTTTCCTTCCCTGCCTTCACTCGGCTTCCGCCCTCTCTTAGAACTGGGCTGCTCTGGGGCCGGGTGCGCTGGCTCACACCTGTAATCCCAGCACTTCGGGAGGTCGAGGCGGGTGGATCACAAGGGCAAGAGATCAAGACCAGCCTGGCCAACATGGTGAAACCCCATCTCTACTAAAAATACAAAAATTAGCTGGGTGTGGTGGCGGGCGCCTGTAGTCCCAGCTACTCGGGAGGCTGAGGCAGGAGAATGGCTTGAACCTGGGAGGCAGAGGTTGCGTGAGCTGAGATCGTGACACTGCACCCCAGTCTGGCCACAGAGCAAGACTTAGTCACAAAAAAAAAAAAAAAAAAAAAAAGTGAACTGGGCTGCTCTGTCTTTCTCTCATCTCAGTGTGTTATCCAGATAGGTCTGGGCTGCTGTATTCCCGAACTGCAGAGATTTCTGTGGTCTCATTTGGTTTTATGACTTCTCAAATTGGAAGTCAAAATATCTTGTATGTCTTATTTACTCAATAATACAGTCCTTAAGAAGTTTAATTAAAATGAGGGATATCTGTTCTTGACGGCTGTCTTAGGTTTGGGACCTCTATAAGGAATAATGGAAAATTAATGCCATCAGGGCTTTGGAGAGCTGCTTTAAATCAGGTATGACTACCACAGGTTCCTTAGGGACGCCTCGCATTGTGACAGTTTTCCTGATTCTTTTTCCTTTTTTCTCTCTTTTAAGGTAGGGAAAGAAAAAAATTTCCTTTTTTTTTTTTTAATAGGAAAAACCAAGGCATTTGCTCTGAGTACAAAGGTTTTTAAGATATTTGTTATGAAGGAATAAAAGTCCTATTAAAATATTTATAAATTGAAACAACCCCAGAAGCCACACACACAATTAGGCCTTTCAGCCTTCTATTCTGAAAGCCAGATAAATCATCATTCAGAGAGCAAAGATGAAAATCAAAACAAATACGAAGTGCTCAGAAGCCGACCATGAAACAGGGAACAGAATGTGGTCTAGAAAATACTCCTTGTCTCTGAGCAGGGCACAGTTTACAGACATCCCAGGAAACCTTTGAGTTTCTGACTCATCACAAAAGAAACCAACCAAACAAAAACCACCCCCAAAAACAACCAGAAAAGGAAAAGGAAAAGCATGTATGGTATCATCTCTGGAGGCCGCCATAGAAATTGAGAAGTCAAATGCAAACAAGGAATCAGATCCAACCCTCTAGTGTTCTAGAGAAGGAAACGGAAGCTTGTCTAATGCAGGTGCCTTGCTCATGTCCAGGATTGAGAGGGTTGTATGGGCAGAACTAGAAAAACAGACCCCGACCCTCAGATCACAGCATGAAGTCTCACTCCACTTGGGCTTCTCTGGTGGGTTCAAAGTCCCGCCCATGAACCAGCCGTAAAGTTCAAGGGACCATGCAGCCCGGTATTTTCGAGAGGCCGGGGACATCTGGAAGAAGGGGTGTTCTTTGGTTCATGTACCATCGTTTACTCCTACTTCCGTTTACTTCACAAGCATTTAGTCAGCTCCTCTTGTGCTAAGACCATGCCAAGACTGTCTTTTGGTCCAAACGTAGGACCCAGTCCTGTGGTTGAAGTAACTCAAGGCAGTGAGTCCTGTGATGAACCAAACCAAAGGGGCTCTGAGTCCCTGGAGAGGAAAGCATGGAGTTTTCATGCTTGCTTCTGTGCCTCAGGGGTTGTGTGCGTTTCTTGGCTGGGGTGCCACGCACCGTGTAGTGGGCACAAACCTAGAGACCACGTCCATCCGTGGCACCGCTGGGATCTCCGCTTCCTCCCGGCAGAGGACTTCCTGTTTTGGCTTCTGTTTGTTTCTGACGCAGAGTCCTGGGCAAAACCATGTTTCTTTTTTGCTTTTTTGAGTGAAAGATTGGCATTTTCCCATTCCCTTGTCAGTCCCTTCTATGTGATAGAAGCCCTTTCATGTTCAGGGTCAGAGTGAGGTCCCACCTCAGATGAGCAAAGGCCAAGTCCACCACTGCTGCTGTCATAAAAATCCCAGCTCCCAAGAAACCATGGCTGGTCTGATGACTCCTTGGGTTGTTGCAATGTCAGTTCACAATCAAGGATCTGGCTTTAATTTTTTTTTTTTTTTAAATTTATAGTCACCAGAGGATATCTCTGTATTTCCTTTCCAGGTACGTATTAGACCCTTCAGAAAATGACATGTCACCCATTATCTCTTGTTTGTGCAGGAGGGGTGTGGTCCTGGCTTAGCTCAGTCTGCCAGATTGTTGCACCTGAGTCTCTGTTGATTTCACGTTCAGGCAGCTCTCCATTTAGTGGCAGAGATGGCTCTTGGCAGCGCCTGGCTCAGGGGGTCCTTAGCATCCCTAGTAATTCCCCTAAAGGTTTGGATTTGGCCTTCTTGGTTCACGTGCTTCCTCTGGGCAGGTTACTGTGTGTGTGCACGGTGTGGAGTTCTCACTCTTCCGGCTGGGGCAGAGTGCTTCTCCAGGGGGAGACTTCCGTGGAAAGCCCTGCCAGGTGGGCGCAAAGTCCAAAAAGAGACTCTGTAACCAGAAGATGGAGGTGACAATGTGGACAGGCTGCCACGCTTTGTTTCATTTATTCAACATTGTGGTTATTGTGACTTACCAAGACTATATAACCACTGTGGAGAACAGTACAGGGTTTCTTGAAAATCCAAAAATAGATCTACCATATGATCCAGTGGTACTAATCTCTTCTAACATTGCTATAAAGAACTACCTGAGCCAGGCGCGGCCACTCACACCTGTAATCCCAGCACTTTGGGAGAGTGAGGTGGGTGGATCACAAGGTCACGAGATCGAGACCATCCTGGTCAACATGGTGAAACCCCGTCTCTACTAAAAAAATTACAAAAATTAGCTGGGCGTGGTGGTGCATGCCACGAATCCCAGCTACTCGGGAGGCTGAGGCAAGAGAATCACTTGAACCAGGGAGTTGGAAGGTTGCAGTGAGCCAAGATCGCACCACTGCACTCCATTTTTGTGACAGAGTGAGACTCTGTTTCAAAAATACAAAACAAAACAAAACAAACAAAAAAAACTACCTGAGACTGGGGAATTTATACAGAAAAGAGGTTTATTTGGCTCATGGTTCCACAATCTGTACAGGAAACCTAGCTGGGGAGGCCTCAGGAAACACAATCAGAAGGCAAAGGGAAGGAGGCACGTCTTCCATGGCTGGAGAAAGAGCAAGAGAGCAAAGAGGGAGGTGCTATGCATGTTTAAACAACCAGATCTTGTGAGCACTCACCCACTATCACGAGAACAGCAAGGGGGAGCTCCACCCCCATGATCCAATCAGCTCCCACCAGGCCCCTCTTCCAACATTAGGAATTGCAAGTAGACATGAGATTGGGGCAGGGACACAAATCGAAATCATATCACCAGTCATTCCACTCCTGGGTATGTACCCAAAGGAAATGCCATCAGTGCCCTCTAGAGCTGTCCACACCCATGTCCATTGCAGCACTGTCCACAATAGCCAAGGTTTGGAATCACCCTAAGTGTCCATTGGCGGATGAATGGAAAAAGAAAATGCAGTGTATGTACACAATGGAGTACTATTCAGCCATAAAAATCAGTGAAATTCTCTCACTTGCAGCAATGTGGATGGAACTGGTGAACATTATACTAAGTGAAATAAATAAGTCAGGCACAGAAAGTCAAATATACATGATTTCACCTCTATGTGGAATCTAAGAAAACATGGAACTCACAGTATCAGAGAGTAGAATGGTGGTTACTGGGGGCTGGCGGCTGTAGAATGGTGGTTACTAGGGGCTGGCGGCTGTAGAATGGTGGTTACTAGAGACTGGGCGTGGGGGGCTGGGGGAAATGGGGCGCTGCTGTTCAGAAGGTACAAAGCTTCAGCTATCATTGGAGGGTCAACGGACAGCAGGGTGACTATAGTCAGTAATAATGTATATCTGAAATTTGCAAAGACAGTAGATGTCAAGTGTTCTTAAGAAAATGGAAAGCATGTGAGGTATTGGATGTGCTAGTCAGCTTGATTGTCACGGCCATTTCATAGTGTGTACATATACAAAAGACCATGTTGCACACACTAAATATCTACCATTTTTACATTTGTCTTTCCTCCATAAAGCTGGAACACAGAGTGCCCACCTGAAGCCTTCAGTGTAGGGCCTTGCCTTGCACCCCAAGTCACTCCTGCACCTGGAGCACATGCCAGGCCAGGTGCCAGCAGGTGCACACCCCAGTGCTGCCCAATGGCTGTCCCCTCCTTCCGGTGAGAAGGGGCCTGCTCTCTCTTTCTCTCCTGTGGGCTTCCCCTTCTGATGCCACTAACTGACTCGTCTCCTGGGCTAGTACTGGAGGTGGCCTCTTTCCCAGAAGAGCTGAGAGATGCAAGGGAAGCCGGGTCCATGGGGCCCTACGCTGTCCAATGATGACCTAAGCTGTGCAGTCAGGCAGACAGATGCCTTAATGGGGCTCCAGCGTAGTCAGCAGCCGCACCTGGCATGTCCTCTGGGGATATGGCACTTGGAAAGGAGCGACTTGTAGGAGGATGGGTAAAACGCCATCCACCGTGTGTGTCAGGGGAGGAGTCCAAGGCCCTGGATCAGTGAGGCTCTCACCCAGTCCAGCCCCTCACGTCCTCCTCGGGAGGGGTAGGGAGGGGGATGTGACCTCTGGCATCAACGTATCAATGTGCCCTACAGCAACAGCTCCATGACCAGGCCCTGCTGGCTGCCCTGTGCTGCCGTGTCTGGACCTCACTGATGCTAAGTTGGAGGATAGTCAGGGAGAGGCCATGTTTGCCAAGTGAAATTGGGAATTACATGAGTGGGACCAAAATCTGGAATTCTCTCTCTCTCTCTCTCTCTCTCCTCTCTCTCTCTCTCTCTGTCTTTTCTTTCTTTCTTTTTTTAAGATAAAGTTTTAGTCTGTCATCCAGGCTGGAGGGCAGGGTATGATCTTGGTTCACTACAACCCTGACCTCCTGGGCTCCAGTCATCCTCCCACCCCAGCCTCCCAGGTAGCTGGGACTACAGGCACATGCCTGGTTAATTAAGTGGCAGGCTAATTTTTGTATTTTTTGTAGAGATGAGGTTTTGCCATGTTGCCCAGGCTGTAAATCTGGAATTCTGAGTCAAGGTGGAGGACCTGAGAGAGCTGGGGACATTTGGGAGGGAGGAATGGGCTGAGCGTGCAGGGGGCAGACAAGGATGGGGTAAGAGGTGGACCCTGGCAGTGAAGCCAGATTCTGAGGCCAAGGAGCCATCTCAAAATGACCCAGATTAGAAATCTTGTTTCCGAAGCGCCTCTGGGTTCTGGGCACCAAGGGAGAGTGAATTCTGGCCAGGCTGTCAGTGGGGCCAGGGACTCTGCCTTCAGCCACTTTGGCTGCTGGTTTGGCTGAGTCATTGCGCAAACAGCACCCCTGGATGCACCCGAGGAGGTGAGGCTCTGTGGACCGGGTGCCCTGTGAGTGAGAGGGGAGAGGTCCCTGAGGTTTGCACAGTGCCTGTCACTTCTCAAAGCACCTCCTTCGTCCTGGCAATTTAGTGAGGGAGGTTGGGTAGCCAGGGTTGTTCCCATTTTATAGAGCAGGACACTAAGCCTTAGGGAGGGAGAGGGAAGCTGGTGGAGCCAGGCAGAAGCCTGTGGAGCTGGGTAGAGACCGGCGGGTTTCCCAGCAGACACGTCTTCTGCATCTTCTGGCTGAGTCCTCCGCTCAGGTCAGGAGACCTCGGCCTGGGCCAGGAGGTCCGATTCTGGGATGCGAACGCGGTGGGGCTGTTGCCATAGATACCAGTGTGGTCACCAGCCTGAAACCCTTGAGCCATGGAGACATCAGACGGTGGTCCCCACTCCTCAGCCTGGAGCCTGGCAGAGACGCTCAAGGAAGAAGGTGGGCTGACCAAGTGCGCCTCTCCTTTCTTCAGATCGGTGCTGTGGAGGAGGCCTGTGCTCACCACGGAGAGAGAGACAGAGTCCAGTGGGAGCAACGCAGGGTCAGGGTGCTCTGCTTCCCAGAGTGTCCCTGGGGGCCTCTTTGCCTCTTGGGGCCTCAGTTTTTCCAAATGTAACACCAGGGCAGCTCTTCAAGCCCCTGGCCAGTGACACACAGAGACAAGTAGATAAGGACACCAGGGCAGATTGTTCCAAAAGCGGCGAGCCGGCCTTTTCAGCGCTGGTTCTACATGGACTATCCTCCTATGGAGGTTGGAATCAGCTGGTGCAATCTGTAAAATTCTGGTGGGAAAATTTTGTCAGACCTTCTGCAAACGTACAAACTGTTTACCCCCACAGACCCTGTCTTTGTAGTGGCGCCATGTACTCAGAATAAACCAGTAACCCCCACTTGATGCTGCTTGCTCTGGAAACATTTCTAACTTGGTTATCTGGCTGCAAACCTCCAGCAGTTTCAGAAATAAAACGACAGAAAGGGGAGGGATTCTTGGAGGTTGACTTCATGAAGGGAAGAGATTGAACAATGATATGAGCTGAGTGAAGGGACTCCTGGCCAGCAGACAGGGGACACCCCACCACTCACGGTGCTCAGCTCGCTCCTGCCTTCAGTCCAGCAAGATCTCACAGTTGTGTAAAGCAAGGAACAGACACGTGAGGAAGGTGGCTTTGTCCAACGTGGGCTTCAGTGATGCAGAGAAATGTTGTAATGCTTCTTGAGAAACATTTGCAGCCAAAATGGTTGACATACAAGACACTTTAACATTTAGAGGAAGGTTAGCCCCAAGTTTCCAGTATCCTCCTAAGAACGGCAGGAGCTCACATCTCAGAGCTCTTCAGGAACACGAGGTGACAACCAGCCCCTTTCCCAACCCCGAGGTGGCAGAAGGAGGGAGCTGGAGCCAGAAGCTCCCTGCCCCTTGCCTCCCTGCAGGAGCTGGGACTGGGAGGAGAGCTGGGGGTAGGGAGGGTGCTTGTAAGGCAAAGCTTCTAGATGTCAAGGAGAAACGGGACTGAGTGAAGACTCAGCCAGTCTCGAGTGATCCTGGATAGCTGGGATCTGCTGATGTGTGGGCCCAGAGATTTTCTCTGCGTCTACTCACTTTCCAGCCCCAACCCTGGCCCTGGCCCTGAGACCTCCCTGCAGGGGTCTCCTGCCTCGGTGCTCCCTGCTGTTGAATGAGCAGCCCAAGTGGTCCTGACAAGGAGTGAGAGCAGCTGCTGCCCTGGTGTGACCCATGCTGCTGTCTTCAGCCTAGCAGGTAAATCCTGCTCTGGGACTTTGCTGAGATGGGCTTGGCATGTCCTTGGGTCAAACGCTGCCCTGACCCTGCGTTTGCTTCAGTTCCCGGGGGAAGAGAATCTTCCAGAGTGACAGAGAAGGGCCAAAGGATGTTTGAGCTGGAAGGAACCGAGGCCCCAGCCAGTCTCATCAGGTTTTCAACTTCGGCTGCACATTAGAATCATCTGGAAAGTTCTAGAAAAATGCCTCTGCCTAGCCTCACTGTCAGAAGTCATGATTTAATTTGTCTGGGATGGAGCCCAGGAATTATCTCTAGGTGACTCTGATGTGTAGCCAGGGTTGAGTTTCATGGATCCCAAAGCTGTGAGCCTGTGTGGCTCAGAGTGGGGAAGTGAGTTGGAGGAGGGGCCGTGGCGCAGGCCTCTGATGGCCTCATGCCCTCAGCCTGCCATGTCTTGCTCCTTCTCAGAGGCTACGGGTTTAGGCTATGCACTAATTTTAAAAAATACCAGTTCCGGATCTTGCAGGCATTTAGAGTCCCCCAAACAATTTCTTCGGTAAATCCTGAAAACAACCTTTTATACAAACTTCTGTGCATCTCAGCAGAAACTAACAGCAAAATGGAACTTGGCTTAAGCTCTGGAGACCATTTGAAATCTTGGCTAGTTGCACAATGATGTCTCGTGGCATTTTGGTGTGCTGGGGACCGTTTGTGGGCACAGCCACAGTGGTGCTGCTCTTTGAGGTCTCTTTGACTGGCTGTCCAGCCGCACCTGCTGGGAACCTGAGGCCGGGTCTGCACCACCCGCATCGGAATTCCCAGGCAGTGCCCTGGGAACCTGCCTGTCCCTGTGCTGAGTGGTGACAGCTGGTGGGTTGTCCCTCCCATCATGGAAAGCTGCTCCCAAGACAACCTGCGGCTTCGGACACGCAGTGGCATTTGTGATGGGCGGTGCCAAAGCCTGGGGACACTTGCTTCCTCCTGAAAAACCAAACAGTCTTTGGTTCTGCTGACTGGGAAGTCCAGCCATGCCTCCACCCTGTCCTGCTTGGGGCTGAGTGGGAAGCACGCAGCTGGGGCCAGCTGACACATCTGGGGTGACAGAGGCCTCTGGCAGCTGGCATCCTGAAGGCCAGAGGTTTGCAAGTGCACTGTGAGTTTCCTGCTCTGTTCCTTAAGGAGAGCTTGGTTCTCAAAAAAGTGCCATTTGCTAGATGAGGCTCAGTGTGTGGGGACAGAGTGCTCCAGAGGGACCTGGGGGGATGGGAGGACAGGGGCTGCCCAGTGGGCCAAGCCCCATTCATAGCCTGCTAGGTCACTCTTTAAGCCCATGGCAGGAATTGGTTGGTGATTTTCTGGGTCCATGAGCTGTCACTTCAAAAAACAAAAGATTTTTCAAGATGCAATTTGCTCACCATACATTGACCCATTTGAATTGTATAATCCAGTGGTTTTTAGCATATTCACAGATACGTGCAGCCATCACCACAGTTTCAGAGCTTTTCATGACCTCCAAAAGTAACCTTGAGCTCTAACCCTCCCTCCCCTCGGCCTCTCTCCGTGGATCCACTCTCCGGCTCTGCAGATTTCCCTTGTCTGGGCATTTGGCATGAATGAAATGGCACAATGCGAGGTCCCCGTGGCAACTTCTTTAGAATAGTCACACAGCACGATGCTTCCAGGCTCGCCTGTGTTGTGGTGTGTGATGGGGCTGCTTGTCACTTTGTGGCTGAGCGACACCACAGGGCATGGAGGTGCATTTTGTGTGTCCGTTTGTCCACGACGGACGTTTGTGTTTTCTCCACTTTTGGCCGTTGTGAGCCGTGCTACTGTGGCTGGTGATGTGTGCAGCTCTCCTGGGTGTGTGTTTAAGTGCATATTCCTCGACTATAATCTGCATTCGCTTCGCAGGAGCCAGGTCAGCAGTGGAGGCTGAGTGAGGGGTGAGGCCTCCTTCAGGGGCTGGGTGGCAAGAGGGGAAGGCCCTGGGCCAGTGGCCGTTCTCAGGGTTTCCCTCTGCAGAGCCAGCCCTTTATCATGTTGTCCTGTGAAGACAAACAGTGACTGTCTCTGAGCTCCCTGCCCTTAGTAAGGGTCTCTTTGAGTTCCTTCCTGTAATTCTTTTTTTGGTGGGAAGGGGCAGTCAAGGTCTTGCTCTGTTGCCCAGGCTGGAGTTCAGTGGTGCAATCCTGGCTTACGGCAGCCTTAACCTCCTGGGCTCAAGCGATCCTCCCACCTCAGCCTCCCACCTCAGCCAGTACTGGGAGCACAGGTGCACACACCAGGCCTGGCTATTTTTTTTTCTATGTTTTGTAGAGATGGGGTCTCACTATGTTATCTAGGCTGGCCTTGCACTCCTGGGCTCAAGTGATCCTCCTGCCTTGGCCTCCCAAAGAATTGGGATTATGGGCATGTGCCACTGTACCTGGCTCCTTCCTATAATTCTTACGATTCCTATATATAATAAAAATTATTTACAAAATGATATGTTTAGAGATTATATGTAGGAAATGACTCCTGTATATAATTTCCTGGAATTCTC
>NW_012101299.1:2708551-2709826 GCF_000951045.1 Mandrillus leucophaeus
GGGGGGCGAAGGTCCTGTGTGTGGGGACTGGCCAGCAGAGCCCCCTGCCGGGCTTGATGCCCACTGGTGCATGGCCCAGGCTGTAGAGGGGCACGACAGGGCTGGTGTCTGAAGGGTCTGGTGTCTGCTGAGGGGCAGGCAGTGGCCAGAGGACACCAGCAGGCTCTGGCCCTTGGTAGCTGGACACGGGCCTCTGGCTGTGTAGCTCAGAACTGGTGTGAAGCTGCAGTCTCCTGGGCTGTCTCTCCTCCTTCTAGGGAGGAGACGCTGCAGCACAGCAGGCTGGAGAGGCCTGTGGAGGCTGCCGTGGAATGGGAAGGGTCTCGGGGAGGAGCCTCTGTCTAACATGCCTCCCAGATCCCACCTTGTCCCCCAGCCCCAGCTCCTAGCCCTGGTGTAGGCATACAAAGGGTATTTAATAAATGTCAAGTGTTTGACGAATTTTAAGTGATGTCCCAAAGCCTCACCAATGAAGACATCGCTGGAACATAATGTGAGCGATTCATCTGTCTCTGTGGTTTTAGCCAGGATGGTCCGGGACACTGGGGCTGCATTGACTGTTTCGCCTGGGAGTACATATTTTCTTCTTCACTGTGGCTCCCTGGGCCTTGCTGGCAGGGATGGGCTTTGAGTCACTGTATGTGTGACAATACCCATTTCAACTAAGAGAAACCCAATCACAGAGCCAGCTTTTTGCTGGAGTCATTGCCAGCTAATTGTTCAAATAACGACTCTTCTCAACTTTGCTTTTCTTTTTTTTAAATTTTATTTTTCTTTACTTTTTATATTTTTGAGATGGAGTCTTACTCTGTCTCCCAGGCTGGAGTGCAGTGGTGTAATCTCGGCTCACTGCAACCTCCACCTTCAGGGTTCAAGTGATTCTCCTGCCTCAGCCTCCTGAGTAGCTAGGATTACAGGCGCCTGCATCGCACTTGGCTAATTTTGTATTTTTGGTAGAGACAGGGTTTCACCATGTTGGCCAGGCTGTTCTTGAACTCCTGGCCTCAAGTGATCCACCCGCCTCAGCCTCTCAAAGTGCTGGGATTATAGGCATGAGCCACCACGCCTGGCTGACTTTGCTTTTCATAAAGGGTGACAGAGGGCAAGACTCTTCAAACATGCTCACCTCTTGGGCATTGAGGCCCCTGCATTGCCTTCCCATTTCTCTCCCTGTGATGCTGGGCTGGGGCTCAGGAGGGAGATCCGGTGTAGTCCCCTCTGATCTCAGTGGCCTCGGAAAAGCCACTTCTCAGCTACATGCTCTTATTGTGAAGG
>NW_012101299.1:2714271-2715628 GCF_000951045.1 Mandrillus leucophaeus
GCCTTGGCCTCCCAAAGAATTGGGATTATGGGCATGTGCCACTGTACCTGGCTCCTTCCTATAATTCTTACGATTCCTATATATAATAAAAATTATTTACAAAATGATATGTTTAGAGATTATATGTAGGAAATGACTCCTGTATATAATTTCCTGGAATTCTCATAACTCCTTTAGTTTATCTTCCGAAATGATGGACAAAAACACACTGTGAGGACAGACCTCTGAGCCACAGGGAAGGCCTTGGTGCCTGTAGACGGTGAAGACACAGGTGAGGCCCAAGGGGTATGGCATGGTGCCCGACTTGGGCGGCTGCCCTCCCTCCCCCAGCTCAGGCCCCCCTGGGCCCAGTGACTTCCAGTCCAGGCTCCTGGTCTGGGCTCCTAGGAAACCTGCCAGTGCTCCTTGTGTCTCTAGGCTTCAGTTTCCCTAGCCTTGAAACAACACACCCATTGCCATTTGATGAGTGTGTATCTTCACATCTCTCGGGTCCTCACCGCCAGCACCTGCCCACACCTCCTCAGCATCCTTAGTTCCAGCCACGCCCAGGGCACCCTCCCCAAGTACCTGCGACTGCACCTGTGGGCAGGCAGGCCACGGGCTTAGTTTCTGGGAGCAGCCCTGGGCCCAGGGCAGACAGCTGCTGGAGGATAAGCCCCTCGGTTGCCCCCAGCCCCTGATGGGCTGACCCAGCTGTGTCCTGTGCTGAACACCAGAGCTCCTGGCAGGACAGAGCCCCACTGTCTGCCCCAGGGGCCTGCCTGTCAGTCATCCTGCATCGACTCCTGGGGTCACCTCCCTATAACTGCTTGCTCTGAAATCCTTGTCTTAGGAAACTAAGTTGAGACAAGAATTCCTCTAAACATTAAACATCCCTCCTTCTCTTTTGTTGCTCCTGGACAGCAGGGGCTTGGGGTGATTCCATCTGCATAACCTTCCCTTGGCTGTTCTTGCCCAGGCCCCGGGCCTCTCTGATCTGTTGTCGTGGAGACAGATTCTTCTTGCCCTTTGTGGTTGAGTCAGGTAAGGGAGGCCTGTTTATCCATGAACTCACACGGCACTCGGCACGAACGTTAACGGGTGGAGACGAGGTGTGAGTGCGGCTCTGTCGGTGACTGTCACCTGGCGGAAGCACGCCGTCCTCCTTGAGCCCCACAGACAGACACACCAGAAACACAGGGCAGCTGGCACAAGATGAACTTGGACAGGGAGGAAATCTGTCAGGGCAGAAGTCAGCGTCACGTGAACTCACACACGCCCCTCTCCATCCCCAGACAGCAGGAAGTGACTTGAGCAGGGCGGCCCTGAGCTGCCAGCCTGGGGTCCTGACTTCAGGTGGGTGCTGACGTCTCTGGTG
>NW_012101299.1:2716873-2725793 GCF_000951045.1 Mandrillus leucophaeus
GACAGAGGGCAAGACTCTTCAAACATGCTCACCTCTTGGGCATTGAGGCCCCTGCATTGCCTTCCCATTTCTCTCCCTGTGATGCTGGGCTGGGGCTCAGGAGGGAGATCCGGTGTAGTCCCCTCTGATCTCAGTGGCCTCGGAAAAGCCACTTCTCAGCTACATGCTCTTATTGTGAAGGAGGAGAGTGTCCCTTTACTATCCCACAGGTTTGCATGTGGCTCAAGGGATGCATACAGTGGGTGTAAAAGTGAGATAATCAGTAGAGAAGAGAATTGACCAGTCCAGAGACACAGAACTAACGCCAAGCTCATGAGTATTGTGGATGATTGTGGGACCTGCTTACTTGGTTTCTGATACAGGTTATCTTGGAGCACAAACAAATGCAGCCAGAATTTGCTCTTTTCTTTTCTTTTTTCTTTGTTTTTTTTTTTTTTTGGGCGGAGTTTCAATCTTGCTGCCCAGGTTGGAGTGTAATGGTGTGATATCGGCTCACTGCAACCTCCACCTCCCAGGTTCAAGCAATTTTCCTGCCTCAGCCTCCCAAGTAGCTGGGATTACAGGCATGCACCACCATGCCCAGCTAATTTTGTATTTTTTTTTTCTCAGTAGAGACGGGGTTTTACCATGTTGGTCAGGCTGGTGTTGAACTCCTGACCTTAGGTGATCTGCCCTCCTTGGTCTCCCAAAGTGCTGAATTACAGTCGTGAGCCACCACGCCCGGCCTTTCTTAAGCTGTTTGTGATAGAGTGGATCTTCTTTCAAAGCAGTGTTCAGTGCTTCAGATTTCTGGGAGGTGAGACAGAAAATTGTGGTTCAGGATGTCTCAAAATGATGGTTCTAGAAAGCACTGCAACTGGAAAGTGACTGAACTGAGAGGCTCCTAGAGAAAATAGAGTGGCTTTGGTTGTTTTCTGGAGTCATTTGTGATAATAAAGGTTTAAAGCTCGATGAACTGAATTAGAAATAAAAATTAATGGAAGTAATTCCCTCCATGCTACGCTTATGACCTATGGAATTTTCTTAAACTGTGGCATCTCCTATCAAGTGTTATCAGGTAACAAAAATAAGTGAACACATGAAGCGTGGTAAGTACTAGGTGAGAATGTTTCCAAAAATAATTAAGTTAGGTTCTTAACCTAAATTGGGTGACTTATTTTTGGTGGACACGTGTCCTTGTGACTATGACTGATTGTATACAAACTTATAACGTCAAACATTCAATGAGCAAACCATTTTAACTCCTATAACTGCATTAGATCAGTACATTTGTCACGATAGTCTTAAAAACTGCCGTGTCTATGACAGCTCCTTTGTGGGGAGGGTATGAAAGTGGGAGGACTCGGCACTGAATTCCAGGGTCACCACGGAGTCCAGTAGCTCTCCTACTATTCTGTGGTTAAGGATTTAGGGTCAGACACATGAGCTCATTTCACTGGGACGCGGGAGGCCAAGCTCCAAGTCATAGTGCGGATGGCTTATTATAAAGTTATAGCAGAGATGTGGCAAGAGAACAGCGTGAATCAGCCTTCTCTGGAGTCAGCAGTTCTTTACTTACTGTTTCTTGATGATGGTAATCTGGGTGAAGCTATGCAAATATGCTAAGCCAAGTCGTTAATGCTGGTGATCTGGAGGACTGTGGCCATCTCAGAACCGTTACCTCTGGGGACTATTACCCAGTTCCTGGTGAGGGAGGCTGGCTTTCGGGCACCACACAGTGGAACCTGCTCAGTGTGCAGTTGCAGCACTGGGTTTGCTCTTCAGAGAGATTCTCTGCTGCGATCACAGGACTGTTTTATGATGGTATCCGTCAGGCTGTCACAGAAGAAATCTTATCTTCTCTCATTACTCAATATGCAAAGGACTGGGATTTCCCCTTGGCCCATGTTCCTGTTTACCTGAAGACCGTTTTCCCCTGAACGCTGATAAAGTTCATTTGCAGCTATGTGCAAAGACAGACCAAACTTCTAATTCCCAGCATGCTTTAATGCTCATATACGAAGCTCTGCTCGCAGCCAGGAGGACCTTTGTGGTGCAGAGGTTTGGTGAGGAGAATCAGAGGTCTGATGGTAGAAATGACCAAGGAGTCTTGAGAAGATGTTCCTTCCAGAAGTTAGCGCCACCACCGGTTCCCTGTTCCGGAAGCTTCCTGCACCTGTTTCCCTTTGTGCCGTAGAAAACCGGAAGAGTTTATTGGAATTTGTGAGCAGTTTTCCACTTAGAGTTCACAGACTCTCAAAGTGTATTTTGTATGCCTGTGCATTTCAGCCAAATTCAGCTAGGTCCCTATTTTAAGCAGATCTGAGGTATAATCAAAACAAAACATATCTATTTGAAGGTATACTTGCTTTCAAAAGGGATGGGCTAGTAGGTGCCTTTTAATAGTAGGTTCCCCAGTGCATATACTTGTGAGTCTGTTAGCTTTCCGAGGCTTCAAAACAAAGTATGAGATGTGCCAGCGAGCGGGCACACACACACCCCTAGCAAGGAAAGAACACCGATTTTTCTTTATCCAATACACTTGACCACGCACATCCCCATGAGTGTTTTTCCCTTCGATGTCCTCACCTTGGGAAGCCGAGCTCTTCTGTAGTTTGACCGTGCTGGACAGCCCAGTGCAGTCACCACATTTGGCTTCTGACATCTTTGGTTGCTTCAGAAGATGAAATTCATCCTCAAAGGACGAATCTTGGTCACTTCTGAGGATATCTGAAAAGTGTGCTTCAGATTCTGAACTCAGGTGTTGTCGGCTGCATGATTGGAACGGGAGACTGTTTGGAAGGACAAACCTCTTCAGAAGGAGTGGCCCTGCCTGGGTAGAGAACGTCCGAGTCTGTGCTGTTGTCAGAACTGAGTGTGTTTGTTCCATGTGGGTAC
Organism: Mandrillus leucophaeus; assembly: GCF_000951045.1. NCBI lineage: Eukaryota > Metazoa > Chordata > Mammalia > Primates > Cercopithecidae > Mandrillus > Mandrillus leucophaeus. The sequence goes on from NW_012101299.1 coordinate 2,719,751, forward strand.
CTGTCCCCATTGATACAAAGGGCTGGAACCTCAGAGACGGAATGTAACTCACACGGTCACTTAGCTGGCTCAGTCGTCCCCAGGTACCTGGGCGCCTTCTGGACTGTGCTTTCGTTGGATTTTTCTGCCCTTCTTGACAAGTGACTGTTGAAAAATTATCTCACTTTTAGGTTTTCTTATGTCATCTCTGGCAAGCTGGCTTCTGGGTTACATGGCATTGGAATGCAGCCTGCTTGGCCTGGTTTCATCGAAGACCAGTTCTTGGCTTTGTGGACCAGGCCCTATTCCTCCCTGCAAGGTGAGGGATGTCCCGTTCTTTCCTTGCCTGCCCCAAAGGGAGGATGATGCAATCCCGCGGGCACATGCGTCTCAGGATGAAGGTCCACGCACTGACCAATATGTGCAGACAACAGACCGCCCCGTGTCGATGCTTTTATTCCTCACCCATGGTGTGCATGTATTTCTGTGTACTCTGGGTGCTGTTGCCCATCTTCAGTAGTGACCAATTTGTCACTAAACAGCATTCTGTTTGGTTTGCATGGACTGGAAGTTAAACTGTCTTGGTTTTTACGGTTTTGTCTCTTAATGCCCACTGCTGATGTTTTGCTACCCCTTTGGTTCAGTGGCAGCCCACAGGGCTGTAGTGGTTGAGAAACAGGAGGGTGGACGGCACATTCCTGGGACATTAGCTTGCCAGGTGTTCACCCTCTGATGCGTCTTCACCTGTACCTTCCTCAGCCCCTTCAATTTTTTTTTCTTGAGACAGTCTCCCTCTGTCGCCCAGGCTGAAGTGCGGCGGCATGATCTCAGCTCACTGCAGCCCTCACCTTCTGGCTTCAAGCGATTCTTCTGTGTCAGCCTCCTGAGTAGCTGGGACTACAGGGCACGCCATCATGCCTGGCTAAATTTTGTATTTTTAGTAGAGATGGGGTTTTGCCATCTTGGTCAGGCTGGTCTCAAAGTCCTGATCTCAGATGATCCTCCCGCCTCAGCCTCCCAAAGTGCAGGGATTACGGACGTGAGCCACCATGCCCTGCAACCCCTTTAATTTTTGAGAAAAATCATTCATTTTTATTCTCGGAACAACTTCACCTTGGAAGTGGAAGAGTGAATTCTGATCACAGCCCACAGATCCTACCTGTGTCTTCAGTACCATGCTCTGTCCTGGGTGTGAGGAAGAGGGCTGGAAGTAAGTTGCTAGCATCGTTTCCACCTCGTTTGATATTAAATCATCTGCAGTAAGAGGGGAGAAGCTATGGTGGGTGGACCTTTCCTTTCTCCCTCATCCTCCTGTGTTACAGATGCCTCGGAATGGCGTCCTTCCTCTCTCCAGTGACATGTCAGATTAGCAGGAAACCAGCACCTTCCCCCTCAGAGCTATTTCCTTCTTCCCCAACCACAGGTGTTTACCAAGTGTCTGCACTGTGGCAGTGATGGAGGTGGAGGATATATAAAAAGCAAATAGTAGGGCCAGGTGCAGTGGCTCACACCTGTAATCCTAGCACTTTGGCAGGCTGAGGTGGGCAGATCGCGAGGTCAGGAGTTCGAGACCAGCCTGACCAACATGGTGAAACCCGTCTCTACTAAAAATACAAAAATTAGCCAGGCATGGTGGCTCACGCCTATAATCCCAGCACTTTGGGAGGCCGAGGCGGGTGGATCACGAGGTCAGGAGATCGAGACCATCCTGACTAACACGGTGAAACCCTGTCTCTACTAAAAATACAAAAAATTAGCCGGGCATGGTGATGGGCGCCTGTAGTCCCAGCGACTTGGGAGGCTGAAGCAGGAGAATGGCGTGAACCCGTGAGGCGGAGCTTGCAGTGAGCCGAGATCACACCGCTGCACCCCAGCCTGGGTGACACAGTGAGACTCTGTCTCAAAAAAAAAAAAAAAAAAGTAGTGTCTTTGTTTTGGCGCACACAGAGCTTACCTCCTCCTTCAGGAGTAAAGACTGCGTGCACCAAATGTGGATTTGTGTCACCCCCACAACAAGTGCCAGGGCTTTTGGTGCCCAGGGTGGAAGGAGCCCTGTCCTGTGGTGGCTGTGACATGAACTTCAGGGAAGGGTGGTCAGCACTGAGATGGGGGAAGGCCAGGACAAAGGAGATGCCAGAAGCGGGGAGTGAAGAGGGAGTTTAGGGCCCCAGGCAAGGGCTCCTTTCCATGCAGAATGGACCAAACGAACACGTCCCAGACTCACTGACCAGGGAGGACCGAGGATGCCAGGCCAGGACCCTCTGTCCCTTATGGAGCCGTTGCCTACAAAAGTATCCGGGAGACAACAGTGACACACATGAGATGTCCTTGAAGTGAAACTACTCAAACTTCCCCAGAGCAAATCTTCACGGAGACCCCAAGAAGGGGCTGGGCCCAGGTTACCCTCATCCACGTCTCAGGTCTGAGAGCTGCAGACAGCAGGTCAAGGCAGAGCAGCGGCTGACCTTGGTGTCCTCAGAGTTCAGGGGTGTGTCTGTGAGTTGTGGTTTTGTTTTGTTTTTGCACAGGCTCTGTTTTACACACATGGACTGTAAACCTACGAGACGCCCCTGTTCTCAAGGGCAGGGACCAGGCCTGACCCCTGGCAAGGCCCTCATGCTTAGAACTCAGCCACTTAGCACAGGTTGACTCTCCCTTATCCGAATGCTTGGGCCTGCAGTGATTTGGATTTTGGACTGTTTTGGATTTTGGCATATTTGCATGTGGGATATCTTGGACGTGGCACTCAAGTCTAAACACAAAGTTCATTTCTGTTTCATCTGCACTGTCTACACACAGCCTGAAGGTGATTCATTTCTGTTTCATCTGCGCTGTCTACACGGCCTGAAGGGAATCGTGTTTCCCCTCAGAGACGCTGCAGCAACTGCGTGTCATGCGCCTGAGTTTTGAGCTGTGATGGAATTTTCTGCTCGTGGTGTTTTGTCTGTGCTCTAAAAGTTTCGGATTTTTGAGCATTTCAGATTTCAGATTTTCAGGTGAGGGAAGTTTTGCCACTCAGTAACTGTCTGTGGAGCTGAGGCCTGTGGTGTGGGGCACGGAGGGGCTGTCACCTGCAGGGTCTGGTGTCCGCGGGGCCTGGTGTCTGCAGGGCCTGCTGTCCTAGGCCAGGGCTGTGGGGTTCCTCGGAAGGACATGAGTAGGATGAACTCAACTGATGTGCTCCATCAGCACCTGCTGGACATTTTCTCAAGAAAGGAGACCAGGAAAGGACGAGAGAAAGCATCCAGACTGGGGCAAGCATCCGCTGGGGTCAGAGTGTGGATAAGCGGCCTCAGCCAACCCACACTACGCCCAGGCCAGCTGTCAAGGGGTCGGGTCCACAGAAGGACATGGGGGACGGGCTGCTCCCTGCATGTGGCCAGTGCTTACTCCTCAACTCAGGAAGCCTGGGGGACGTGAGCCTGGCACTCATGTGGCGGGCTTAGCCCTGCTGAGCGGTGCTGGCCACCTTACGGGGACTCTCAGGTGACTTCTGGGGTGCTGGCTGGGGGGCTCCATGAAGAGTGGCTGGCCCTGGCTTCTGGCTGGCCAGGCCCTGTGTAGCTGGGGTCCCGGGCAAGTCATCGCCCCCTCACCCCGCAGGCCTTGCCCTCCTTACCCTGCGTCCGGATCCCTGGCCGGCATGAGGACTGCACCCCCGCCGCCCGCCTGTGGCTGTTTTGCGTGGGGAGGGATGAAAAATGCCTCTGATGTCCAGCTAGGGGCCTCCCTCGAGCGGCGGCGTCCTCAGGCCACTTCCTTAAGAGCTCTGGACGGCCCCAGGAGACCGGCAATGATTAACCACAGCGTTCCTGGGTGTTCCCTCCCGGGTCCCCCTCCCCCGCTCTTGACCTGGAGCCAGAAGGGCGTTGGGAGGCGGCATGGCTTGGAAGAACATGAGCGGGGCCCAATTCCAGTTTCTCCACTTTCTGACTCTGAGAATCTCTGGAGGAAGTTACCAAACCAAAGCTGCCCTGATATGGGTCTGTGTCTGAGATCCAGGGGCCTGGCAGCGGCAGAAACTCAGAACATGCACCCAGAGTTCGCGCAAACCTCCAGATGCGTTTCCACGGAAGATCCCGGGCAGCTGGGACTCCAGCACCCCCGAGCTCCACGTGGGCATGGAACCTGTTTGGGCCTTTTCCTGTCTCTCTGTAGGCACTGGGGGTGTTTCTCTGCTGAGGTCACCATTCTGCTCCTCCTAGCGGCCCGTCCTCCCCATGCCCCGGCCCGAGCACATCATTCCCTGTCCCCTCCTTGCCCCTCTCCACCCACGCACTGGGACAGACCCTTGGGGAATACGGGTCTCCTGAACCCTGGACAGAATGGTCGGGTTACCTCCGGGGCTCTCTGAGCAGGAAGTCTCTCTCCCTGGAAATGGAGGCCTTTCTTCCTGGTGGGGCCCTGCCTGTCCCCAAGGCAGCATCTGGAGCCCATGGAAGCCCCTTCTGGGTAAGGCAGGTGCACACCTGCATCTAAGCCAGGTGAGGGTCCCGGGTCCACACACCTGCTTCCCCTCCTCACCTCCCGATTTCTATCTGTGGTCACGGAGAGAGATGGGTCCAGGTTTTCCAGTTTTGGGTTTTCCCCGCTAGAAACCTGAAAGCGAATGCAGGCTGTCCACGTTCACAGGCCTGGGGAGGGAAAGGCTGTTCCACATGGCTTTGCACGGGTTAGTTGTCTTCGCCACGCCCCTATTTGGTCGTTACTAGTAGATTTCTTCTGTGAGTGGGAATCTGGGGCTCAGGGATCCTCCCACTTGCCCAGGTCCCTCACCGTGAGCTCCCGGGGGTGGACCCAGCCTTCCTGGTCAGCAGGACCGGCTCTTCCTCACCATGAGCTCCCGGGGGTGGACCCGGCCTTCCTGGTCAGCAGGACCAGCTATTTCACAGGAGGATGATGGCGCCCGACGGGCCCTGCAGTACCTCTTATTAGACCTGGCAGCCCAGCCCCCTGGGAACGAAGACCCCCGACTCTCACCTAGGGGCACAGCTCCCCGGCACCTCTGATTTTCCCACATTTCAGAACAGCTGCCCTCACATGCAGTGTGGAGCTCGTCAGGCATTCTTTATTCTTTTCCCTGATACCCTCCATTTGTCCAGGGACCGCAACCCTGCCCCTCAATACTTAAAAATGTACAACAAAATCAATAACTTTCCTTCTATAACTACAACCAGATACGCTCTCACACCCGAACTTCAACATGATTTTACCTGTACTCAATCTTTACCACCTGCTTATGAACCACAAACTAAAACACTAGAGTCAAGTAGTCTCCTACACCCATCGAAGAGACCACTCTCCCGGACTCCCCGACCCAAGGCCTCAGGCTGCAGTTCTCAGTAAAACTTCTAATAAAACAAACTTCAAATCTTTAAAAGCTTATTTTTTTTTCTTTAATCAACAAAGGTAATATGTATTTTTAGAAAAAATAGAGCCAGGTAAGGAACTGGGTATGCTTGGGGCAGTGAGACAGTGCAAGCTGCGTGGGGCATCCGGATGGGACTTTTGAGAAGATGCTGGCTGAGCAGATGGGGAAGTCGGGGTGTGTGGAGTGAGCCTGGCAGAATTCTGGGGGAGCATTCTGGGAGGAGGGGTGTCCATGCAAAGGCCTATGGCAGCATGGGCTTGGTGGGGGTGGGCTGTGGGAGATGAGGTTGGAGAAGTGATGGGGCAAATCTGTAGGACTCTGGAGTCCACTCTGGGACTTCTGCTCTGACTCTTAAGAGAAGTGGGGTCCTTGGAGGGTTTTGGCAGAGGAATGGTCTGACTTCTGCTTTAACAGGATCAGTTTGGAGCTCTGTTGAGAACAGATTCCAGGAGCTTGGATGAAAGCAGGGAGACCGGTAAAGCATGGAAAGATGTCTTGGACCAGGGAGGACCGGGTGGATGGAATGGAGAAGATCAGAGTGCCTGGTCGTGGAGACGCTGTGAAATGGAGACGTTGTGAGGTGGGAGACGTTGTGAGGTGGAACGTTGTGAGGTGGAACGTTGTGAGGTGGAACGTTGTGAGGTGGAACGTTGTGAGGTGGAGATGTGAAGTGGAGATGTTGTGAGGTGGAGA
>NW_012101299.1:2726224-2727049 GCF_000951045.1 Mandrillus leucophaeus
GGAGATGTTGTGAGGTGGAGATGTGAAGTGGAGATGTTGTGAGGTGGGAGATGTTGTGAGGTGGAGACATTGTGAGGTGGAGATGTTGTGAGGTGGGAGCTCTGTACCTATTAGGGAAGACCTCCCCACACTTTCCTCCCCGCAGCCGTGAGAACCTCGAGCCCGCCTTCTCTGTCTCTGAATTTTAGATATTTCATCTGAGTGGAATCGTGCAGCATTTATTTGTTCTTTGGTGAGTGGCTTCCTTCACGGAGCATGAGGTCCTCAAGACTCACCCGTGTTGTGGGTGTTGTGGCAGGTATCAGAAGTTTCTTCCTTGTGAAGGCGGAATGCCATTCCTCTGTGTGTGGCCACATTCTGCGCCCATGGGTCCCTGGATGGACACCTGGGTTGTTTCCCCGCCTTGGCTGCTGAGGATGCTGTTGCTCTGAGCACTGGGAAGGTTTTAAAGCCACAGGAACGGAAAAACAGAATGTGTTCAGGGAAGCGCGGCTATAGTTCACCCGCTGGCGAGGCTCTGCATTCAGGAACAGAGGGTGTTTCTCAGGTAGGAGGCAGGTGTGTGGGACAAGCTTCTGCAGTCCTGCAGGGAGTCTCTGCAAGGGCCTGCGGGAGGAAGGCCCTGGCCGGAGGCCCTGAGGCCTCAGGGAAGAACAGGAGGGGCCCGGAGCTTTCCTGCCGCCTGCACAGGCACAAGCCCCTCCCTCAATGTTGGGAGTGCAGGGGACCTGCACCTCCCTCCTTCCCTGCCCACTCTCCAGCCTCCCATCTCCTATTCTCTGAAGCGATCCCTCTGCTGAGGTCACCATTCTGCTCCTCCTAGCG
>NW_012101299.1:2727215-2752848 GCF_000951045.1 Mandrillus leucophaeus
GACAGAGTCTTGCTCTGTTGCCCAGGCTGGAGTGCAGTGGTGTGATCTCGGCTCACTGCAACCTCCGCCTCCTGGGTTCAAGCGATTCTCCTGTCTCAGCCTCCTGAGTACTTGGGATTACAGGCACCTGCTGCCATGCCTGGCTAATTTTTGTGTTTTTAGTAGAGATGGGGTTTTGCCATGTTGGCCAGGCTGGTGTCGAACTCCTGACCTCAGGTGATCCTCCTGCCTTGGCCTCCCAAAGTGCTGGGATTACAGGCATGAGCCGCTGCACACATTCTGGGTCTCCACTTTCATTGACCCACCCCTCTTCCACTTGTCTCAGAAGACCAACGTTGCCCCAGGACTTCCTGCCACGTCCCTCAGTGTCCTGTCCCCGTCTTCTCTTCCTCTGCCCATGTGACAGGGCTCATGTGTCAACCACAGTCCTGGGGTCCTGGCTCTCCCACCATCACTCTGAGTACAGGGCTCTTCGCTGTCCGTCTGAAGGACGTATGGGTGTAGCAGCGAAGGGACAGGGTGTGACACGGATGTAGCTAAAGGGGAGGAGGTATGTCAGCAAGTCCCACCGCTGTTCCCAGGGGCTGGGAGGGCATATGCTTCCTTTAACAGGTGCGTAGTTCGCCCTTAATGCCCACTGTGCCTCGTGAATCCGATAAAAAGGGCAGTTATCCTCCTAAAGACACACTTGGAGGTGTGGGGGTGTCCCGCCGTCCTCCCTCCTCCTCTGAGATGGGATTTTCCGGGTGGTTTTCTCCACAGCAGTGATTCTGCTTGTGCGGTTTTGCACATTCAGAAAAGTCTGTGTCTGTAACTGGGTCCACTCCTCTGGCCCCAGAATCTTAACTCCAGCTGTCGCCTGGGGCCTGCCAGTGGACCGTAAAGAACACCTGTGGGGTTACTGCTCTCAAGACTGAAAGACGAGTGGGGGGGAGATGGTGGCTGTCACACACTGTGACAGGGGGCCACCGGCCGCTTGCCGAAAGCCAACCTGAGCACCCTGTCCACACACCCAGCTCCAGGGATGGGGCGTAGCAGCGATGCTTGCTTTCCATCCTCCCTCAAGAGGGAGTTGGTGCTGTCTGTTTCCTCATCTGCCTTTTGTCTAATCTGTTGGGCACCTTGGTGTCTCCACAGCTCCTGTCTTAGGTCCCTCTGGGGTGGGTCCAGCAGCAGTGAGACCCTGGGGATGGCGGTGCACAGCGTGACTTAGCCCTGGGATGCACATAGCCCTGTGGCAGCTTGGCCTCAGGGGCAGGGGGCAAGGAAACCTAGGACCAGGGGTGGGGGGCGGAGGTAACTTGGACCCAGGGGTGGGGAGTGGAGGTAACTTGGGCCCGAGGTGGGGGGTGGAGATAACTTGGACCCAGGGGTGGGAGGTGGAGGCAACTTGGACCCAAGAGTTGGGGGCTGAGGTAACCTGGGCCCAGGGCTGGGGGTGTCGCAGCAGCCCAGGCTCTAGGGGGTGGTGGGGCAGGTGCAGCAGCTACTCAGGCCCCAGGGGTGGCGCACAACGGTGGCCCCTTCTTTCAGGGAAGTGCAGCAGTGTGGACTCTGAGCAGCTCTCTTCATTGTGCAGAGCCTTGCTGACGAACGCAGGGGTGCCTGGGGTGAAGGCTATGGGTTCTGCAGGGGTGACGGGGGCCATCAGGATCCTTCTGCTCACCTTTTCGCTGCAGGGAGAAATCTCTCTGAGAGGACCCCTCCTCGGCTCCAAGCTGCTCCCCACGGGGGAATGGGGTGGCATCTCTGGTTTCTGCTCTCCACAAGGTTTCTGTGACTTCTCTGCTGTCCTGGAGCTCTCCCAGCGTGGTTTTCAAGCGATGTAGTGTCTGTGTTTTGTTTTGTTATTTTGTGGGGGGAAAAGCACTGAGATCTCCTAGTCCACCGTCTTGCTGATGTCGCCTCAGGAATAGTTTTAAACTTTACCAAGGGACAGTCCACAGGGTTGATTTTAATCACAAGGGCCCCAACTTGTATTCAAACTAATGCTTGATTGATTTCAAACTGCCTTGCATATGACTTTGCAGGAAGCTGGTATCTTGCTAAGTGAGGCACATTGTAGCTGTGGGGGTTCCTCCTTTAGTACTTGCTTCCAAAGTGTATTGCTATACCTCTGATGCGTCTCCCACAGGCCCCCGTTGAGTAAATGTATCACTTATTACTTTGAGGGTCACACCCCGGCCTCTACGATGTTCTCAGGAAGCCAATAGAACACGCCTGGATTTAGTATCTGCTTCATCGAGGCTCCAAAGCACTGGAATAACAGGCAGGTGTTTAAAGCAAGGTCCCTGGCCTCGAGAGGTCTATGGACTGGTAGGAAACAGAAACATGCTCTGTACAGCATGGAATTGTGAGCAAAGTGCCATGGAGACACGAGGGGAGAATGGCGGGCTGGAGGCGAAGGCTGCAGAGACTGGCTCCACACAGCTGCTGTGAGAAATGGTAAGTCACTTGTACGGCTATACTAGTGAGCTATACAGAGTGCGGGCACCTCGGACAGGGTCCCTGAAGTAAGACAGTCCAGAGTTAGGCTCTGGGATTCAGGGCAGGGCTGACACTCACACAAGGCAGAGCCTTTCTGGGCATCTGGACCGTGTCCAGACTCTCACTGCTGTGCTAGGAAGTGCCAGACGGATGTCTGGGAGAGTGCCACCAGGTTTTTAGAAACCTCATTGGAACTCTGCTTCCATCATTGCTTCTCTGTGAACTCCTCTCTGTCTACACATGAAATCCAATCACTTCTACAAGGTTCTCTGTAAAGGAAAAGCATCACAGGAAACCAAGCACCCCACCGTGCCTGTGCTCCCCCCGGTACACTTGGGGAACACATCTGCCCCAACTCTGTGCCAAAGGGCGGCAGGGAGAGGCATCCTCCTTGGCATGAACAGGTCACGGGGCTACCTGGAAAGGGTCTTCTTGGCTTGCAGAACCGGGAAGGTCCCTCTGGGGCTCCAGGTCTGATGTGGGTATGGACAATACCATCATTAAATGACGAGACGAAATGCTAAGCTGCAGCAGCCGGGAAAATGTATTAACAGTTTGTGGCAGAAAATCGCAAAGAGTGAATCTTCAATGAAGGGGCAAACTTTTCCTACTAAAAATCATTATTCCTGCTATGCAGCACCGCTCAGCAAAGAGCAGGAGGGCAGAACACAGGCTGAAACATCATCTTTTCAGACAGATCCTGGAAATGGAGCTGGATGAGATCTGTGTTCTTGAGGAACCACACCAGAGGCGCTGGGCCTCAGAAATCACGTGAAGAGCGCTGAGCTCCAGGCTGCTGCAGGCCCAGTCGTCCCAGGAACTGAAGTCACCAGCCCTGTACCCTGCCCCTGGGGCCCTAGTCATGGCTGGACCCTGCTGTCCCTGGAGCCTTGCCGCCATGGTGTTCTGACATGCCTGGACATGAGTGGCAGCGGTCCTCTCCTTCCTAGGCCTGAGCCACAACAGCACTGCACCGCCCCAGGGGCTTCAGTTGCCACTGTGCCCTGACATCCTTAGGATCCAAGTTGCTGTGGCATCCCTCCTCTTGGGGTTGCAGCCACTGGCATGCCACTGACATCCACTGATGTGCACCTTCATCCCCAGGGCTGAGCTGCTGCTTACCCTACACCTTGGGGCCCGAGCCACTGCCATGCCCCATCTCCCTAGGCCCAAGTTATTGAGGTACATCCTAGTATCATTGACCCCAGCTCTGTGGGCAGTCTGTATATGGTCATGCCTTAGCAGGTGCACCCGTGCCATAGGACCCATGGATGCACAGCAGTTTTGTAATCCCCTGAGTCCCATACTTGTCTCTGCAGCTGTTCTGATCATCTGTATCCAAAATCCGGCACTGCTATAGCTGCCCACAGACTGTGCCAGGCCCAGAACCAAGAGGAATCTCCTTGGCTAGGACTTCTCTTGCAGGGAAAGGCCCTCCTAGGGCCTGAACCATAACAGTGCTGCACCACCCCAGGGGCGTTAGTTGCCACTGTGCCTTGACATCCTTAAGACCCAAGTCACTGTGGTACCCTTCTTCCTGGGGCTGGATCCACTGACATGACACCGAGATGCCACTGACTGAGATGCACCTTCATCCCCAGCTGCTGCTTACCCTATCCCCTGGGGCCTGAGCCACTGCCACACCCCATCTCCCCAGGCCCAAGATATTGTGCCCCAAGAGGACACTAGCAGCTTTTGTCACCAAAGATCCCAACAGCCCTTGCTGCCACTACCACCACTTCAAACACTTGCAGGTTTGGTCACCAAGGAACCCCACAGTCTTTACCTCCTCTAGCCTCAAGGCTGATGGAGGCAAATAGAGACTGCACACTGCATTCCTTGGAGCCAGAGCTGCCACACCCCACCCAACTGGCACCCTTATGCTTTTACCTGCGGGTGAAAGTCTTTCCTCATCAAAGCTCTTCTGTAAAGTCTGGAAAAGGTGACTGCTTCTTCAAGTGCTCAGACATCAACACAAGTCTGCAAAAAACATGGAAAAGTAAGGAAACATGACATCACCAGAAGAACAAATAATTCTCCACTAACTAATTACAAAGAAATGGAGATCTAGGAATTATCTGGAAATGAATTCAAAATTACTATTTTAAGGCAGCTTAGTAAGATACAGGAGAACATAGATAAACAACTCAATGAAATCAGGAAAACAACATGTGAATAAAACAAGAAATTCAACAAAGAGATAAAAATCATAAAAAAGAACCAAACAAATTTTGAGGCTGAAAAATATAATGAATAAAATGAAAAATGCAATAGAGAGTTTCAACCATCCCAACAGAGCAGAAGAAAGATTCTGTGAACATGAAGATGTGTGTTTTGAAATTATCCAGTTAGAGGTGAAAGAGAAAATGAATAAAAAAGAGTAAAGAAAGTTGGCAGGGTGCAGTGGCACACACCTGTAGTCCCAGCACTTTGGGAGGCCGAGGTGGGGGGAATACTCAAGATCAGCCTGGCCAACATGGCAAAAATCCATCTCTACCAAAAAATACAAAAATTAGCTGGTTGTGATGGTGCATGCCTGTAGTCTCAACTACTCTGGAGGCTGAGCTGGGAGAATTGCTTGAACCAGGGAGGAGGAGGTTGCAGTGAGCCTCAGTTGTGCCACTGTACTCCAGCTTGGGCAACAGAGCGAGACTCTGTCAAAAAAATAAAAATAAAAAAAAAAGAAAGAAAGAATAGAGAAATCCTATGGGACTTATGGGACTCCATTAAATGACCAAATATGTGCATTATTGGACTCTCAGAAAAAGAAGACAGAGAAAAAGAAACAGAAAGCTTATTTTGAAAAATAATTGCTACAAAATTCCCAAATCTTAGGAGAGATATGGACATCTAGACTAATGAAGCTTAAAAGTCCCCAAATAGGTTAAACCTAAAGAAATTTTCACCAAGACACATTATAATCAAATTATCAAGTCAAAGACAAAGAGAGAATTTTGTAAGCTGCAATAGAAAAGTGGTATGTGTTAGACTGTTTGTGTTGCTGCAAAGGGACAACTGATGCAGGGTAATTTATCTTCTTAAAAAAAGGTTTCTCTGGCTCACAGTTCTGCAGACTGTATAAGAAGCCTGGCACCAATATCTGCTCTGGTGAGGGCCTCAGGCTGCCTCCACTCATGGTGGAAAGCAAAGAGGAGCTGACATGTGCAGCAACCACGTGGCGAGGGAAAGGGGAGGGAAGTCCAGACTCTTTTTAAACAACCTGTTTTCATGGGAACTAATAGAGCAAGACCTCATTCCTTACCATGAGGACAACACCAAGGCATTTATAAGAAATCCACCTCCATGATCCAAACACCTCCCATGAGGCCCCACCTCCAACACTGGAAGTCAAATTTCAACATGACAATTGTGGGTGGGTGAGTGAGACAAACCAAACTATAGCACCTGCCTTACAAGAAACACTAAAGGGAGTTCTTCATTGGAAACAAAAATACTAATTACTAATATAAACCATGTGAAAATATAAAATTCACCAGTAAAGGTAAATATATAGTCAAATTCAAATACTCTAATACTGTAATGAGTGTCTATAAATCTCTTTTAACTCCAGTATACAGGTTAAAGACGAAAATATTAAAGCTAACTATAGCTTAGTTAAATATTAAATAATTAATTAGATTAAAGATAACTATACAATCTTTCCTTAATGGATACATTGTATAAAAATTTTGCGCTATGTAAATTGTGAACTCACAAACATGTAAGGTAAGGAGGAAAGTGAAAGTGTAGTTTTTGTATGTGATTGAATATAAGCTATTATCAGTTCCATATAGATTTGTGTAATTAGGTTTTCTGTAAGACTCACAGTAACCACAAAGCAAAAACCTATAGTAGATACTCAACAGACAGAGAAAAGTAACAGCAAACCACTACAAAAACTTATTCAATCACAAAGGAGGAAGCAAGAGAAGAAAAAAGGAAAAAGGAAGTACCGAACAGTCAGAAAACAATGAACAAAGTGGCAATAGTGAGTTCTTACCTATTAATAATTACTTTAAATGTAAATGGATTAAATTTTCTCATCAAAAGACATTCAGTGGTTGAATAAGTAAAAATATAAGATCTAACTATATGTTGCCTACAAGAAATTCATGTTAGCTTTAAGAATATGCATTGGCTGGAAGTGAAGGGATGGAAAAAAATCCCATGCAAATGGCAACCAAAGGAGAGACAAAGAAGGTCATTATATAGTGATAAAAAAAAGTCACTTCATCAGGAAGCTATAACAACAGTAAATATTTATGCACCAAATTTTGGAGCACCTAAAAATATAAAGTAAATGTCAACAGAACTGGAAGGAGAAATAAACAGCAATGTAATTATAGTAGTGGGACTTTAATACACTTTCAACAATGGATAAATCATCCAGACAGAAAATAAATAAGGAAACAGTCACTTTGAACAATACCATAGACCAAATGGACCTAACACACATGTTTGGAAGATTTCATTCAATCTACTAATTTTTGTATGTTAATTTTGTATTCTGCAACTTTACTGAATTAGTTTTCTAGTTGTAACAGGTTTTGTTTTTGACAGAGTCTTTAGGGTTTTCATTATACAAGATTATGTCATCTGCAAACAGAGACAATTTAACTGCTTCCTTTCTGATTTAGATTATTTCTTTTTATTGCCTGATTGCCCTGGCGAGGACTTCCGGTGCTATGTTAAATGGAAGTGGTAAGAGTAGGCCTCCTTATCTTTTTCCTTTATAGAAAAAACTTTCAACTTTTCACTGTTGAGTATGATATTAGCTGTGGGTTTCATATACGTGTGCATTATCACACACACACACGCACACAATAGTAACTATATGAAGTGATGGATATGTTAATTGTGGTGTTATTTAACAATGTACATGTGTATCAAACATTGTGTTATATACCTTAAATATATACATTTTTAATTAGTCAATTATACTTCAATAAGGCTGAAAAAAGAAAACCATTCCCAAATTTACACTTTGTGTAAATTTAAATATAGGGCTTACTTAAATTTATGTATTAACCATGTTGCTCATAAAAATGACACCACTGAATCTTCTTAGGAAAGTACATAGTTTGGGTATCCTTTTCCAGTTGAAGCTGGATCCTCACCATCCTTCTGCACTTTTTTACTCGATTTTCTGTATGATCTGTGCAAGGCATTTGTGTATCACTAGAGTGAGGTGCACTCATAAAAACCACTCAGGGCACTTTGGGAGGCTGAGGTGGGCAGATCACGAGGTCAGGAGATCAAGACCATCCTGTCTAACACGGTGAAACCCCGTTTCTACTAAAAGTACAAAAAAATTAGCCAGGTGTGGTAGTGAGCTCCTGTCCCAGCTACTTGGGAGGCTGAGGCAGGAGAATGGTGTGAACCCGGGAGGTGGAGCGTGCAGTGAGCTGAGATCATGCCACTGTACTCCAGCCCAGGCGACAGAGCAAGACTTCATCTCAAAAAAAAAACAAAAAAAAAAAACCAAAAAACCACTCAGGGTACCTGATGCCTGAAGGTAGCCAACTATGACACTGGCTGTGTCCCTGTCCCATCAGCATGGCTCAGCACAGCCAGGACCGAAATCTAGCATGGTTTATGCCTAGGCTAAGACTTGTGCCATGCTTCTGATTATGGGCTTTCCCTAGTACAGAGTGAATTGGAAAAACAAAAGGAAAAGGAACATATTTCCTAGGAGCATTCAGTTCCAAAGGAAAGATTATCTACTTTTCTTGGAGAGGGAGTTAAAACATTGCCAAGGAGGAATAGCCACTTTTTGATAGCTTTAGACTTGGATCTTCTCACAGAAGTCCATGACTTTGCTGAGTAATATCCTGGGAGAACTGGGAATTGTGGGAGCCCCCATCAGAACAAACCCAGAGCCTTGCATGGCATCAAGATCTCTGGCAAGCTGGCCCAAGCCTACCTTTCCATGGCCTCCCTGGCCAGGCCTTCCTTCCCACAGGATACTGCATGACTGCCTTCACCATGTGACATCATGCTTTCTGGTCTTCATTCTTGGTGTTCCTGCTGTCATGTCTGGAGGGCTTCTGGTCATCCTCCAAGGCCATCTGCACCTCCTGGCTCCCTCTGCGAACTGCCCCTTGCCTTCCTGCTGGGCCAAAGTCCCTCCTGTGTCTTGCGGAGCTCTCTAAACATGCCTCTGGCTGTGCCCCCACCTGACCAAAGCTCTCAGAGGTCTTTCTTAGCATTCTTGACAAGGAGTTCAACATGCATGTGCTCCGGATACTGTACAAACACTGGGAGGCACAGAACTGTCTGAGGCTCACTTATGTTGCTGATTCTTGACAGCATTTTCTACTTTGGTCTGGAAACTTCCACTGATAAGAGGAGTGCACGTATTGCTCAGTGGTGGGTCATCTTCTGGTCAAGAGTCACACAATACAGGGGGATAATCTTGATGAAAAGTAAGAACAGGGGATATTGGCTAGAAGAAATCGTGTGAACTTCACTCACTAAGCTTAACGCTCACTAAGCTTAACTAAGCTTAATGCCACTAAGCTTAACGCTCAGGAATGTTGCCCACAGTACATATACCTGGATAATCCACAGCAGGGTAAGGGTGCTCCTGCCTCAGTGGGCAACAGTGGAATGAACACTAGAGACTGGCTTGGCTGCTGAGTGTCTGTGTGACCTTGAGGAAGTCCTGCAGCCTCTCTTGGCCTCAGTCTCCCCATCTGTTAAGTGAGGGTAAAAAATTTGAGGACCTTCAAGGTCTCTTCTTGCTATAATGTTTGTGATTGCTGTTGCTTAGGATTTTGGCAAGTAATCATGTGAGCATTGAAAGCACTTTAGTCTTGAGAGCTGTACACAGTGCTCCAACACCTCAAAGTGCTCTAAAAATTTCCACTCTTTGGATCTGGATCAAACCCCCAAATATTCTATAACCTGCTCCTCAAAGTATGGTCTGAGGAGCTGCAGCATCACTGGGAACTTCTCGGAAATGCAGAATCTTGGTCCCACCCGGACCTCCTGCATCAGAATCTGCAGTGAAACCACACCCTAGGTGGTTTGTGTGCACACTAACCCCCAAGGAAGGTCACAGGTGAGAACTTTATTTTTCTATCACTTGTCTGTACATCTCCTATCTTTGCTGCTGCTGTTGCTGTGGTTTGAGCCCAAAGCTGGATTTGGGTCAGAATGATCACGATGAGCTTCAGCCTACATGAAGGAGAAAGTGACTATGCTCCTTGCTTTGCAGGTGTTCGTTCACGGGAAGTCAGGGGAGAAGTGATCATGGAGGGCAGTCTAAGGGAGAAGGAAAGGGAGTGAGATGTCCCAACAAACACTGTGCAATCATCAGTGTGTATGAGTGTGTGTGAGTCTGCATATGGATGTGTGACAGTACATTTGTGCGAGTGTGTCTGAGTATGTGGTATGTGCATGTATGAGTGTATATGTGAATGTATCTGATCATGTGTATGTGAGGATGTGCATGTATGAGCATATGGGCATATGTTCATGTGAGTACATATGTGTGTGTATGAATACATGTGCATGTGAGTGTTTTAAGTGTGACCATGTGAATGTGCATGTGTGAACATGATTGCATGAGTGTGTAAGAACATGTGTGTGTACTTGTGAGTGTAAGCATGTGAGTGTATACTGTGAGAGTGTGCAAGTATGTGTGCACACATGTGAGTGTATATATGTATGCTGTGTGTGTACATGTGAGTGTAAATATGTGGGTGTATGCCATGAGTGTGTGCACATGTGAATGTAAGCATGTATATGTGTGAGTGTATGTGCATGTGACTGTGTGAGTGTATGTGTATGTGTGTGCTCATATGTGTGGGAATTTGTGTGGTATAGCTGTGTGTGTTAGTGTGAGATTGTGCATATGTTCATGTGTGAATGTATGTGTGTGTACGTGTGTGGGTGTGTGCATGTGAGAGCTTGTGTGCACATGTGACTGTGAATGTGTAAGTGTGCATGTGTATGTGAATGTGTGTGTCCATGTGAATGTGTGTGCATGTGTGTGAGTGTTAGCGTGCATGCATATGTATGCATGAGCCTGTGTACATTTGTGTGCATGTGTGTATGCGTGTGAATATGGAGTGTGCATGTGTGACTTGTGCGAATGTGTGTGTGCATATGAGTGTGCATGTGTGAGTGTGTGCATGTGTGGGTGTGGGTGGGGCAGTGGAACTAGTAATAACGAGTAGTTATCATGTGTTGAGAATCACTGCCAACCAGCCACCAAGCCAAGCACACTTAGCATGAGTCATTGTCTTATTCCTTTTTCCCGGTCAGTGGAGTGGCTGTGTGAGTTAGTGGAAGGTGCTGGACTTTGCCTTGGGGCAATCACTTAGCCACTCTGCCCAAATTTCTCCCAGACCAGCAGCAGAGCGTTCTTGTGAGGATTAAATGAATTAATCCATGAAAACCCCTTAGCTAAGAGTCTCACATTTTAAGTCTTCAATAGGTGCTATAATTATTCAGTTCTTAAGGAAACCCTGAAGTGGTTATTGTTATCTTTATTTCGTAGTTGAGGAAAATGAGGCTCAGAGAGACTAAGTGACTTTACCCAAAGCCACACAGCTAGGATGAGGAGGAGCAGAGATTTGAACTCAGTCCATGTGACTGTAAAGCTCTAGTCCTTCCATACTTCTCTGTGGAGGTCCATCTCTGCACCTGTATCTCCATCTGTATCTGTAATCTCTGCATCTGTATCTATATTTGTAACTGTATCTGCATCTATCTGTATCTGCATCTGTACTGTATCTATCTGTATCTGCATCTGCATCTGTATATATCTCTGTCTCTGTAATTGTATCCACATCTGCATATGTATCTGTATCCATCTTTGTATCTGTATCTATCTTTGTATCTGTATCTATGTCTGCATCTGTATCTGTATCTGCATCTGTATTTGCATCTATCTCTGTATCTGTCTCTATCTCTGTATCTGTCTCTATCTCTGTATCTGTCTCTATCTCTGTATCTATCTCTGTATCTGTCTCTGTATCTGCATCTGCATCATCTGCATTTGCATCTATCTCTGTATCTGTATCTATCTCTGTATCTGTCTCTATCTCTGTATCTGTATCTGTCTCTGTATCTGTATCTGCATCTGTATCTGTCTCTATCTCTGTATCTGTATCTGT
This sequence comes from Mandrillus leucophaeus, assembly GCF_000951045.1. Lineage (NCBI taxonomy): Eukaryota > Metazoa > Chordata > Mammalia > Primates > Cercopithecidae > Mandrillus > Mandrillus leucophaeus. The sequence goes on from NW_012101299.1 coordinate 2,738,828, forward strand.
CTCTGTATCTGTATCTGTCTCTGTATCTGCATCTTCATCATCTGTATTTGCATCTATCTCTATATCTATATCTATCTGTATCTGTATCTGCATCTGCATGTGCATCTATCTCTGTATCCATGTCTGCTTCTGTATCTGTATCTGCATCTGCATTTGCATCTATCTCTGTATCTGTCTCTATCTCTGTATCTGTATCTGCATCTGCATCATCTGTATTTGCATCTATCTCTATATCCATATCTATCACTGTACCTGCATCTGTATCCCAGCTTCTCTTCCCAAGCGCCCAACAGCAGCATCGTCTGCTTCTCCTTGTCCCTATCTCCCTGAAACTTGGCTCTCCCCAGGGATGATGTCTTTGTTGCTGATCTCGAGAGTGGGTCTCTTCTTCTGTCCCTGCCTCCGTTTCCTTGGGGGTTAACTGGGGCAGAATCACAGGGACTGGTCCCCAGGTCATCAAATGGTAAGAAGGCATCAACGACAAAGCAATGTCGGATGAATACTGCCGAGCCCATGATGAGGAATGTCATCAGGCTTTCAGGTGTCTTCTCTGTGTATTGGGAAAGTGTCTGGCTCCAGGAGCACTGATGCTTTGAAGGCTTCTATTTTTAGGCAGCCTACTGCCTGTGAGGTCTAAAACTATCAGTGCTGGGCTCCCGGCCATCTGAGACCCCAAGTGGCTGGGGCAGTGACTTCTGCATGGGAGATCTGAAAACAGCTGTACCTGGGACTTAGGGCTCCTTTGGTTCAAATGAATGGGGAGAATTCGGATGGAGGAGAGTGGATTTTGAATGACCTCATCCTGCTACCAACCTTTAGCCTCCAAAGAGAAAGCTGACGTCTGCTCATATTTGCAATCATTTTTCCTCTTTCTTGCAAAACGGCCCCTTCTGCTGGGAGAGCATTTGGCAGGCAGCCCGCTGCGGGCTTGCCAAGGCACGGTTTCATCATTGAGAGTATTTCTCAGTGCCCAGCGAGGGGGCAGTGAGAGAGTGGCCCCTTGCGAGTGCCTCCCTGGGGGTGATTCCAGTACACTGGGTGCCTCTTGAGGTGCCTCCTCCAGTCCTGGGTGAGGAGACGATGTCAGAGACGAGGGCACCTGGTGTGGCTCTGCAAACACTCTGCAGAAGCAGCAAAGAGCTGGCCCTTGTCCAGTCATGAAAAGGGCTCTCAGGGAGATCACTACCAGGCTTGTCTCTGTAGATAAGTGAAAATCACGGTCATGCCCACTGAGCAGATATGCCCTGGCACGAAATGGGGAGGGAGGCAGGGCAGGGACGGGAACAGGAAAGGCCCCAGGGCGAGCACCAGGGTGGCGTGGCAGAGCTCTGGTCCTCAGGAGACCGCAGAAGTCTGGGTCCTCTGTCCAGGACGAGTGAGGTCGAGATGCACGCCGAAATGGTGACATCGCCCAGGAGCCAGGCAGCTGTGCAAGGTCATAACGACAGTCGCACGTGGCTGCTGACAGGAATTACAGTGGAATTCACACTCTGAGTAATAGTTCCAATTTTGTAAGTGCATTTCTCCTGCAGGCTGGCTCCCTCTGCATGCCCTATACATAGTGAGTTGTTAAGCATGTCACTCTGCTCTGTCACATAGGTCCCTGCTGCTGACACAGGCATGCGGTGAAGAAGGGTCAGCCACACACCTTCCCGGAGCTGCCCAGTATCAGAATTCACTCTCCGGTCTTCTCCGTCACTGTCACCACAGCGATGACGTCGTCGCAGTCATCTTTCTTTTTATTGGAGGCACTGTCCTTCCCATTCCAGGCAAGGAACACTTCCCCACATCTCTTCCTTACTCCACTCAAGATGGGCACCATCACCCACTTCAGTCTACACATTGGAGTTCAGGTGTTCTCAAAGACAATGGTCAATTAACCCCAGGAGCTTGCAGACATCAGCACATATTTACTGAACATTGAATAGTTAAGATAGGGGGCTAATTAATAAGGGTGGCTGATTCTCACATATTTGCAATTGTATATCTCATCTTCACTTAGAATCTCTTTGAGAAAAAAATTCACCATGACCATATGTAGAATGTTGAAAGCTCTGGGTCATATTTTTATTTAGCAAAAAGGATATAGAACATTCTTATCCAGTCACCTGTCATAAGATTAAGAAAACACGCTCCACCCTGCTGTGGCTCAATTTCAGCAGTATTGATTTTATTACTCATACTTTATAAATGAGAATGCTATTCTTAAAGAATGCAAACATTTGCTTTGTTGTGCTATTGTCTCAGCCCTGCATAAGCCTCTCACTCTTAATGTATACCCATCGATTATTATTCTTGTCATTATTTCGCAACAGGAGGCATTTTAATGATGATTTACAGGGTTACATGTTGTTGGACCATAAACTCCTGTTTGCAATTAAAAGAAAGTTAAATGCAAACTTCAACTTGAAAGTGACTTAGGTTTAGCGTGATGATAAAATGCAAAGGGAGCTGCCTGCCCTTCCAGAGGCATCAGAGACCTGCAAGGCTTCCTGTCAGACAGGGACCGTTGTCTCTGCTGACCCTGACTCTGGAGGGCTTTGCCTTACCTGTTGTCTGGACGGTGCCACCCTCAGCGCTCACAGGTGATCCTTCCTGAACAAGCTGCCTGGTGCAGCTCACTGGGGCCTCTGGTGGCTGCACTCTGGGAGGCCAGCTCTGATAAGCCATGGGGACACAGTTTTTCCCAATTCAGCTAACAGAGGCTCTTCATGTTATGGCCTTCTGTCCTCGGATGGTGCTGCACAAGTCCTCGCACTCAGGAGACACAAGAAAATCCACAGGGAAATGAGCTATGGCCCCAGACTAACCTGCTTGAATTCCAGCTCAGCTATATCCATTTCCACTCTTGTAAAATGGGATTCCCAGCAAGGACCTTGCAGGGTCACTCCGACATGTGCATGACACCAGGCAGGAACACCTGTGGTCCAGGCTGCCCAGCAGACAGGAGGTGGTCGCGGGCAGCATTCCTTGCGTGTGGGGGCTCCTGGTAGATTGTCCTCCATCCCTTTTGGAACCTCAGACCTTCCCACCACCCCTCGCCTGCTCCTCCCACAGAGGCCTGTCCCTCAGGGAGCTTGCTGGCCTCTGGGCTAGGGTGCCAGGCCACCCTTCTGAGTGCCGCCTCCTTCGCGCTCAGAGTCACTTTCCTTTTCTGAGGTTGTTGCTCCTTCCAATATCTTCATCACTGGCTTGACGTTTGTACCCTGGGGCTTTGTGAGGAGAGGATGCAATTTCCCAAAGCTTTTCAGAGTAAACAACTCAAAATAGATCAAGGTCCACCCTTAGCCGGTTTTTTTTTTTTTTTTGACAGTCTCACGCTCGCCCAGGCTGGAGTGCAGTGGCGTGATCTTGGCTCCCTGCAACCTCCGCCTCCCGGGATCAAGTGATTCTCCTGCCTCAGCCTCCTGAATAACTGGGACTACAGGCATGTGCCACCACGCCTGGCTAATTTTTGTATTTTTAGTAGAGACGGGGTTTCACCATGTTGGCCAGGATGATCTCAATCTCTTGACCTCACAATCTGCCCGCCTTGGCCGCCCAAAGTGCTGCGCTTACAGGTGTGAGCCACCGTGCCTGGCCCATCCTTAGCTTTTTATCCTTATCCAGAACTGCCATGGTCCCTGGCATCCTTCAGCTTGGAGGGGACCTGCTCGGCACAAACTCCCTGCATAGCTGCTCTGTGAGAGCAGCTGGTGGCCCCATCTGGCCTGAGCTGCACTTCTGTGCACCAAGCATGCATGCACATCTCAGTGGCGGCCTCCTCTGCTCTCTGCACTGCTGCACCCTTGGGTGTCCAGAGCTGCCTGTCATCCTGAGACAGGATCTGGCCCTGTTCACAGGCCTCTGGGAAAACCATGCACACAGTTTACTCCAGGAGCTTGCAGACTTCATAAAGACACAGCGGAGGCGGCTTCCAGGGCTCATTAACTTTAGCTTTACCTGTGCTCTCCTTCCATCGGGGTCTCCACAGTGCGGCCTTGACTGCGTCCTCGACCCCAGGCACTCACCAAGGATTTCCGGGGAAACAAGTATATCTCCTTTCTAAGAGCAATTCTGTGCTGTGACTGACACTTCCCCAGTCTGCTGCATGCGCAGTGGCCGCTCTGTCTCCTTGCAGAGTCGGGGTGGACCTTCTAGTCCAGGCCCATGACCACCTCACACTTGTGGCTGTGGTTTTTTTTTTTTGGCAGAAAGGCACATTTCACACAAGCAGGCAGGAATATGAACCTATGAGTTGACACATTTAGAGATGTGTCTGCTTTCTTCAAAAGCTGTCTCCTGTGGGGTCTGCTCTAAGGAAGGGAGATCTCTTGGTTCTGTAGCTCCAAATCCCTTCACTGCGTCTTCCTTCCTTCTTCGTTCCCGATCCCGGGGCAACAGCCTGTTCTTGGTAAGCATCATTCTCTGGGCGCAGCCTTGCCCTCACCGTGCTGCCATTCTCTCTCCTTTCTCTTCTGTTCAGTTCCAGCTTCAGCACCACCTCTTCAGGAAGGCCTTCTTGAATGATCCCCCATTAGGCTATCCTTTTATTTATTAGGGTGGAGACTAAGATACTGTCTCAGAAACCTTCGCATGTGGCTGCTTAGGTAAAAATGGGAGTCATCTCTCTTCCACATCACGCTACGGAGGCTCCTCTGCTTCAGGACAGGCAGGGCGCTGGGATCTCCAACACGTGGCTTCTGTCCCAGGTCCAGCGCTCATTCATGACAATTTCCCGGCCATAGGAAAGGGGGCAAGAGAAGACGGGGACACACGAAAATACCCCAAAACCAACAATGGCCTATTAAGTTAGTGATACGGAGGCTGCCATTTTACTTCATAGCCCATTGGTGCAAGTTGCTTGGCCAAACCTGGCTCCCCAGAAGGCTGGGAATACAGTCTCTGGTTAGACAGCCGTGTCCTCAGCTAAGACTGGAGGTCATGTGGGAAATCGTATTATTAAAAGGAAAGGGAGGTGATTATTGAGGACCATGCACAGCCCCTGCTACACGACCCTGCGTGGTTCCTGCTCAATACACTATTGCTCAGAGGGTGAGAGCATGAGAACATGTCCTGGGGTTTCAGGATGCACCATTAGGCTTTCTTCTGTCTCCAAAAGAAACACTTCTCCTGGACAGGCTAACCGGCTGACAGGCCTTGCCAGATCTCCTTCTGCTGCAGTGGGTGGGAGCTCCCCTCGGGTGGCCCTGTCTGCAGCACGGCTCCCTGGTTGCCCATGGCCCAGAGGAGGTGCAGCCGGTGCTCCCCTGGGGCTTGTTGCAGATGCTTGGAAGCCACTGACTGTGGCTAGATCTTAGCAAGGGTCCTGAGCTGGACGCCACCCAGGCCTTGGCTGACTTCTGCTTTGGAGTCCTCCCCATGAGGCCCTCCTCATCATTGTTCCCTTCCCTATTCTCCCTCTGGGACCTGTCATGGCCCTGTGAGCAAATGTCCCGACAGACCCTGGTTGGACCTGTTCATCTGTCCAGCTCCCTGGGCCGTCTGCCTCCAGCCATCACCATTCTAAGAATGTCAGCAAGTTTCAATAAACAGAAACTCTCACATCCCCTGCGGAGGATGCTACGCCTGCCTGAGGTCCAGCCCCACTGAGAGCAGAGCCCAAGATTAGGGTTTGGGGAACATATTTGTGGGGGAGGTGACCCCAGAAATCAGGAGTGAGGGTGGAGGAGCATGAGACTTGGAAGGAAGAGCTGGGGAGGTCACTAGGGTTCCTGCTGTAGGCAGTCGGGGCTGTGCTTGGAGAAGCCAAGAATGATTCCCAGAACTGCCTCCAGAAGGAAGGGAGACAGGGGCACTGACCCACAGCTACTCTCCTCTTAGGTAGAGGGGAACACCTGGGTGTTAGTTTCCTCTCATTTTCGTGTGCGGCTTGCTTCAGGCAAAAGAGCAGAGAGGGCCCAGCAGACCTGGAGGAGGGCGAGCGGCCTGGTGCTGTCCAGCACAGGCTTGTGGAATCAGAGGTGCCCAGAGTGACTTACTGTAGTAATTAAGCAGAACGTGATTCTTTTAATGAGAGAAGTTGATGTTTAGAAGTTGTCAACCCCTGTTTGCTTGTCCCCAGCAGCATCAGATCCTGCTGAGAGCCCAGTGAAGGGGAATGCAGAAACGCACCTGTAACAGCACAGGTCACAGTGGGTGGCAGGCGGTGAGATGGTTCCGCAGATTTACGTAGGACCTGACCTGGATGGAAGCTGGTCCAGGTGGCAGAGCAAGGGAAGCACAGCCTTGGACCAAACAGGAGACTGGGCTTGGCTGCTTCCCAGGTGGGGCAGATCTGAGCTGCAGGTGTGGCCACAGGTGTGGCGGGAGTGGCGGGTGGAAACGGAGGAGTCGCCAGTCTGTCTTGGGGATGCTCATGACTCTTCCCCTGGCCTGTGGGTCTGCCCCCCATCCCCGACCCACTGCCAGCCCCATGTGGAATGCAGGTGGCAGGTTTGCAGGAACAGGACTTATACTATAGACATGGATGGACTTCCTGCGGAACTTCGGGATGCCTTTCCCAGCCTGGCACTTTTGGGACCCCAGTTTCATGGTGAGCTCCTTGTGGGCCAGCCATTAAGTACCGTACTTGCACACAAAGTACCCGGTTAACCAACAACCCCATTCAGGGAACAAACGGCAGGAAAACAGATCTGTGTCCGGGTGAAACCCCCTTTGCCTTCCTAGAAGTCCACCTAGTTCTCTGTCTTAAGTATTAACGACGTAGATTCATAGAATCTTTAATACATAAAGAAGACCTACCAGCAGCACAAAAGAGGAAGATCAGAATAAATAAGGATAACTACCCCAGATAGAAAAGAAACAATTCTGGGATCATAAATTAATTTCAAAATGAAACATTTTGAAGTATTCTTCAAGCAGATACTGCATTTAAAGACAAGAACAGGTATTATGAAACCTTGAGAAAGAATACTCAGAAATGAAAACAAAAGGATTGTAAAACAAATCAAAGAGGACTTGGGAGGTAAGTTGAGGAAATTTCCAGAACACAGAGTAAAATAGGAACTATGAGAAAAATGACAAAACAACACAAAAGATCAATTAAGGAAAGAAAAATATCAGACTATAATATTTCTTGAAAAAACAGAGAAAAAATGGACAAGAAAATTATCAAAGAAGTAATATATGAATATTTCAAGACCTGAACAGAGACACAAATTTTCAAAATAACAGGAACTCAGTGAGTGACCAGCATGATAAGTGAAAAAAGACATGCATATCTTGATGAAATTTTAGAAAACTAAGATAAAGGAAAGCATGGAGGACCTTGCAAGGAGCGGAAATCAGGCCACCCACAAAGGGGTGAAATTCAGATTAGAGCTAGTGTTTTTATAAGCAGCCACATCAAGGTCAAGTATGATTCAGTGCATGGGTGAGGTGAATGCATTTTGTTTCTGATAGGCCTTTGCTGAAAATGCTACCTGAGGATACATTCCAGAAAGTCAATAAAGATAAGGTAAGGCAAACAAGAAACAGAGGCACTACCCTGGGAGTCCAATGAAAATGCCTTCAAGAATGATGTTATACTGTAGCCTCAGAGAGCAACAGAGCCCAGCCAGCACAAGAAGTCAGTGGACACTAAGAGGACCCCATAAAACAAAACTGGATTATGTCATAGACTGAAAAATGAGCCGGGAGATAGTAGTGTCATGTGGAAGAAGAAACGCTTCTTCTCTTACACGGTAAGGTCTGTCAGTTGGCGAGCTTTTGACTGCAAGTAACAGATCATCTGCCTGAAAGTGGCTTAATCCATGAACGCATTTATTGTCCACTTAACAGAACTCCCCAGAGAAGTATGGCAGGCCCGGGCCCCCGAGAAGACCGGTGTGTGGCAGCCGGATGCCTCTGCTCCCCGTTCGCTCCATCCCTGCCACAAGCCTGTGAGCTCACCCAATTCCGATAAGATCACAGCCCTCAGGGTGCACGGTTGCAGGTCCATTCCCTACGAAATCAGAGTTAATTAATACAAGGCCATGGACAGAGCCCGTCAAAGACGTCATCAAGGACCTGGCTATTTCCACTGCGCTGTTCGGCCACTCTCAGCACGAGGACCTTTTGTTCTCCAGCCTGTCACCTCATGATGAGGAGGTGGCTCTCATATTTTCAGGCACAGTGTACCCACACTGCATTCAAAGGCAAGAAAGGAGCAATGAGGGTGGGTGGAGAAGTTCTTTCCTCTTGTCACAGTGGAAAAACTTCCAGAACTTTCCGGCAGACCTTTTCTTACGTCTGTTTGGGTCCTATGTGCACCTCGGCTTCAAGATGGGATGGGAAGGTGCATATCTGGCAAGATGAAGCAGAATGGTTATGACTGGCTTCAACTTAAAATAAATGGGGGATGAGGTCCCACCCTAGGACATCTTGTCCAGCTGGCATGGAGTGGCACTTGGGCATGTGTGGTTGTAGAAAGTTTCCTGGGTGATGCTAATCGATAGATTAGAGACCCACTGACTGGACTATTGGTGACTCCTGAGGCTGGCATATTGTCACCTGGACAAGTCAAGTTCTGTTTAGCCAGAAGCAAGAGGGAGGGCATACCAGCTAGGCAGGACTAATAATACTGTGTAGGAAAAGCCCCAAAACAGTACAAAAAAGTCATGTTCAGGTAGGAAGAAGAGGGAATCCATTCAACTCTGATGCTGGGAACCTTCTCCCTTGAGTGGCAGAAGATCTTAACATCGGACTTGTAGAGAATAAAATTTTACTGTGCTACTTGGCCTTGGAAGGAACAGTTTTATACAGTCACAATCACATACATACATTCATCCTTTTAAAAAAACTATTTTTCTTTTACAATCAACCTAGGAATAAAGCCCTGAAGACTTGCTTATGGCTTCAAGTTGAATGCTATTGTTAAAATTCCCGACGATGAAAAGGTACAGTGATAACTGACGGAAGTAGGGCGGGAGAAGGAGAGCCAGGAGGGCAGAGGAAGAGTGCTTTACTGCTACGCTGATGTACCTGGTGGAAAACCAAAAGATACCTTCAATGTCGGTGGAAGAAATTTAAAATATCATCTAAATTTGCAAAGGTAAGCAACCTATTGTTCAAGGGGTAGCGAGAAGTGTGTAAGTGAGGAAAGCTTCACCTTCCTAACCAGCAGTCAACAGAGAGTTCCTAAAGCAGAGACACAGGGCTTGTATCAAACAGGATGGACAAGCTTCTGCTGTGTAACAAACAGCCCCCAAAGTCTTAGTCACAGAACAAGACTTATTTAGCAACACAGTGAAGCATATTTCTAGCTCCTGTTAATAGTGGGACAGTGACCCAGGCCTGGGGGTGGTGGTGGGTGGTGGTGCAGGCCCTGACAGTGGTTTCTGGCTTCAAGAGAGCCACAGGAAGCAGCTTCAGCTGCATTTAGGATCTGAGCTGCTCAAGTAGGAGGTATGGGGCCTTGGCAGAAATCCAGCAACAGAGGGTATGACTTGGTCTCTCTTCTTCTACATGATTCCTTGGATGCTGTGGCATCTGGACCAGTCATACCCTGGCCACCAATGAAGGTGGCTCTGCAAACTCTGGCTGGAGGGACAAATATGGCCTAAGAATGGTTTTTACACTTTTAAGTGGTTGAAAAAAATCAAATGGGGAATATTTCACGACACGTGAAAAGTATGTGAAATTCAAACGTCCGTGTCACAAATAAAGTTTGATTGCAACAGCTACACTCACCCCTTTCCGCACTGTCTGTGGCAAAGGTGAATGGTCACAACAGGAACCACATGGCCCAGAAAGCCTAAAATATTCCTGTTTGCCCCTTTACAGAAAAAGTTCGCCCATCCTTGCCCTAGATGTGTTTTAGAGGTTAGGATCTGCTCTGTGGTTCTGTTCACATCTGGAGTCACTCACTCACTCATTCATCCATCCATCCATCCATCCATCCATCCATCCATCCATTCATTCATTCATTCATTCACTTAGCAAATGTTTAGTTAGCACTTACCTGGCGAGAGAATATGCCCCCGAGGGCTGCTGAGGAGACGAAGATCAGGAACGTGTGTTTCCCATCCTCAAGGACAGTAAGTACAAGTCACATTCAAGTCCCACTCTTCCGACAAAAGTCAGGGGCTCTTGCTACATCTTCCCTACTGCAAGAGGGTCCTGTAGCTGTCTGTTTGGATATATGTAGAGTAAATTCAGTGTGATATTAGGCCTTTCTCAGAGACGGGCCTCCGCCCTCAGGGGGAGTGGGGTAGAGGTTTCCTCTAAAGGTCTCAGGAGCCCAGAGTTTGCTGTGTGGGGTGTGCCTCGAGGATTCCGGTCTGCCTGTCGCCTCCCTGTGGAGCTCCTGAACTCATGAAATAAGGCCAGCAAAATAGTCCTCAGGGCCCAGCCTCTCTTCAATGCACAGGCATAACTTGGTTTATAAATATTACATGGAGTTGTTCATGCACAGCTGGGGGAGAATAGGCCCCCATTGTCGGGCTCTGTCCATGGCCTTGTATTAATTAACTCTGATTTCGTAGGGAATGGACCTGCAACCGTGCACCCTGAGGGCTGTGATCTTATCGGAATTGGGTGAGCTCACAGGCTTGTGGCAGGGATGGAGCGAACGGGGAGCAGAGGCATCCGGCTGCCACACACCGGTCTTCTCGGGGGCCCGGGCCTGCCATACTCCTCTGGGGAGGGGCTTTCACAGTCTCCTCGTCCACCCCATTGGTGATCCTCCTCACAGGCCAGGGTCACCGTGCAGGGCACCAACCTTCCCAGACTCATCCTCCTCACAGGCCAGGGTCGCCGTGCAGGGCACCAACCTTCCCAAACTGGAACATCTCCAACGACTCCCCTTTCATTAAAACAGTTTTGAAGATCAACAAAACATATTTTTAAAATTAATAAAAAGCGTGCATGGATTCAGCTTGTCTTCTCTTAGGGGTGGTGGTGAAGGGGAGAGTAGTGTTCTTCTGATGTAGACAGCTTCGTTTTGTCCAAAGTTGACTCCTCAGCAAGGCGTTCAGAGCCCTCCATAGGAGCCCAGCCCTGAGTTCCCATGGTGTCTCTGCTCACCCTTTCTAACTCCACCCACTGCTCCCGGTGGCTGTTCTGGGCACTCCCTCTGCTCCAAACACCCTAAACGTGCTTCCTCTTTGCCACCTGGGTTGAGCTCATCCTGTGTCAGGCCTGGAAAACTGTCTCCTCTCCTCCTCCCTCCGATCCTCCAAGCCAGGCACAAATGCCCCGCCTTTAGCCGCTGTTCACAGCTGGCCTGCTGTCCCCTCCTGGGAGCTCCTGAAACACCACACAGCACCTGAGGACGAGCTCTCCAGACCCAGCGTGGCCAGGACCTGCCTCCCCTGGTCTCTTCCCCTTTACTGTGGGCAGTTGAGGCTGTCTGCCAGTGGGGCGGGGCAGGACAGGACCCCCAAACTCCTGTACTAAATCTGAGCTCTTGCCTGCCACCACTTCACCCGATGGACTATTTCTCTTAACAACCATTTGCCTTGCGGGAATTTTTGTTTATTGTGTTCACTTGCCCTATGTTAGTTTGCTAGGGCTGCCGTAAGAAAGCACTGCAGACAGGAGGCTTCAACAACAGAAATATATCATCTTACAGTCCCAGAGGCTGGAAGTCCAAGACCAAGATGTGAGCGGGGCTGGTTGCTCCTGAGGCCTCTTGCCTTGGCTTGCAGATGGCCTTCTCCTTGTGTCCTCACGTGGCCGTCTCTGTGTGTGTGTCTGTGTCTTCTCATGAGGACGCTAGTTGGATTGAATTAAGGTCCAGCCAACTGTCTCATTTTACCTTGATTCCCTCTTCAAGGACCGTCTCTCAAATACGGTCACCTTCTGAAGTCCTGGGGATAAGGAGTTCAAGATATAAATTTTGGGGTAACACAGTACGGGACAAAACACCCTAAAAAGAAGAACCAAATTGAAACTGTTATGTAAAGAGACATTCTGGAAAATAAGAAAAAGGACTAGAAGCTGTTCAGAATGGATGGAAAAATTGTCTGAAGCCAACAGGTCCCGGGTGAGTGAGCCTCCCAGGCCCCTGCCCGGGCTCTCTGAGCTCAGTGGCGGGGAGGGGGTCACTCCTGTTTCACAAGGGAGGAGGCAGGTCCAGAGACGGGTGTCCTTGCCTCTGAGTGTGGATAACAGGAATTCCAGCTCTGGCTGCAGAACACGGGCCTATCATTCTTCTCAAACCATCGCATCCTTTTGCTGGGACGATGGCAGCTGCAGTATTGATGAGATTTGGAATCCTGTTTCTGCTGCTTCTCCAAATGCGGTAGATTTCTCAGGTGGGAGAGGCCTGACTGCCTTGTCCTTGAGGTCTCCTTGGGACCTCTCTTTTGCTACCAGGGAAGACACAGGTGTGGCACCAGGGTACGCATTCCTTCCGGCCCTCAGAGCTGCGGGTCCCTGTTAATCTGCTTTCACCATTTCTAGATAATTAGCCCAGGGTTCATGTTGCTGAATTATAATTCCCCAAATTGGAATCCAAGAACATTTTTACCCAGAACAGTCACTGAGTCCCAAGGATGGGATTTTGAAGAGCAATACCAGGTATACTGTCCTCTCAGCTGGCAAGCACACCTATTAGCTTCAGGCAAAAGTAAGTGTGGTTTTTGCCATTAAAAGTAACAGCAAAAACCACGATTACTTTTGCACCAACCTAATATTTTTATTTACAGCTTCACATTTTCTTAGTTCAGAGGATAATGTTATTTTTGTCCTGAAAAATTCAGCCTTCCTATTAATAACAAATGCAAACCCATGGCCATATCCTGCCTCTGTTCCGTGCTTAGATCGATGACAGGATATAGCTTGAGCTATATGTGTATTTTCTTTACTGATGAAACATTCCATTTAGGGATGTTTAATATTATTTAGTTATGATGTGTCCAGAGTGGCCGAAAAACATCCCAATTGTTTTTAGCCTCTTTGCTTGGTTACCATTGTGCAAACATGATCCACGGAAATTTTAGTCCAATTTTTATAGAATAAAAATTTTGGAGGTTAAAAAAGATGTTAAGATCATCTGCTCCCACAGCCTCATTGTAGAGATAAAAAGAACTGAGGCCCAGAGAGCTTAAAGAGCTTAAGTTCATCTGCTAGTCAGCAGCAGAATCAGTGCTAGAACCCAGGGATGCTTTCTCAATGTGAAATTTCCTCTTTGCTGATACTGCCTTAGCTAAAACATGGATTCATGGGGTTTGCTGCTCTCCCACTTGGAGGGCTGTTCTGTGGCCCTGGCCCGCCGTCCAAGGCTGAGTGATGCAAAGGCAGTGCCTTGAAAGTGAATTGTTTGCATGACCTGATTTCCATCAGTCTGGTCATTGCAGTGGCAAATCACAGCGCCTCAGTGTCCATTGGTTAACTCTGGCAATTACCCGGCTGCCTGTGCTAGTATTGGTATTGGCGTCTCATATGTGCACGGGGCTGGAACTGATTGTCTGTATTGCGGAATTAAGGAAGAAAAATAGAGCCACACTCGAAGAATCAAATGAGACGTTTAAGAAAAGAGCAGTCCCCCGTGTCATCCCCCAAAGTCTTCCTTTGTACAACTCCAATAGGAAATAACCTTGGCACAATCTGAAAATATGCACAAGCCCACTGTTCTTACCACGCGCAAAGGCGCATCGATCTCGTGCTGCTTCTATTGATTTCATGTCACCTCTGTGATGTTATCATGTTTTCTTTCCTATCTGTTTGCGGTCTTTTCTTCTATTGTCTGCCATGAAGCAGCCAAGGCCTTTCAGCCTCTGAGCTGGTCCAAATAACTTTGTCTTCCATTTGCATTGTTTTTAAGAAATGATTACACCGACTCGGGTCGGGCCTTGGTGGATAGTGTGCAGGAGAGTGGATATGCCGTGGGAAAACTCCAGGCGCTAACCTTGGGGTCCCAGCTACAATGCTGGCGCTAACCCTGGAGTCCCAGCTACGATGCTGGCGCTAACCCTGGAGTCCCAGCTACGATGCTGGCGCTAACCTTGGGGTCCCAGCTACGATGCTGGTGGGAGTCAGGCCTCAAAGGAGCTTCTTCCTGCTAGCCACGAGGGAGGTATTGGCTTCACGCATGG
>NW_012101299.1:2753343-2757640 GCF_000951045.1 Mandrillus leucophaeus
TCTTTCTTGTCTTGTTCTGTTGCCCTGGCTGGAGTGCAGTGCTGTGATCATAGCTCACCGCAGCCTCGAACTCCCTGGCTCAAGTGGTCCTTCTGCCTCAGCGTCTCTAGTATCTGGGACCACAGGTGCATGCTACTATGCCTGGCTGTGAGTGACGCCTCTTATTCCACTTCTCTCTCTTCTTAGATTGTGGACATACGTGGCTATTGTTGATCATGTCGGAGATGGTGAAAGGTAGAAATAACTACACAAACCCATATCCAAAAATAAAAGCTACTTTGGATTTGGTAGGGACAAGTGTATGGGGCTTGAAAGTAGTCCAGAAAGACACATGGAGATACACTTTGTTTTAAAACAGGCTTTGGTTCCTAGGGTGACTTTTGTGCACACCACCTGCACGTCAGAGGTAAATGGTGGCAAGCAGGCAGTAGCGGTGGCAGACCAGGGAGACAGATACTGGCTGGGAGGCCCGCCCCCATTTTCTGGTGGCAAGAACTGCTCTTGAGTTTTGGCTCTCCACCATGGAGCCTGTGCTTTCTGCCAGCATGTGGGCAGAGAAAATGGCTCTGACACACTCAAGTACATGTTTGTTTATGGCGATGGTGATGAGATTTCTATTGAAGACTTCATGGTCTGAGAGCATTACTAAGATTATAAAATAGTGCCTTTTTGAAAGAAAGTTTTTATTTTTTTCAGAAGAGGTTGATGTAGAAATAGAGAGAGCTAGAGATGGGGATGGAGAGAGGGAGAGAGAGGAAAAGAAAAAGAAAGAGAAAGGAGGAAGAGAGAGAGCAAGTGCAGGAGTGCCCCCCTCCCTGGCGCTAGTCAGTGTCCTAGGACTGGCCTGGAGGCCCAGGCCCTGAAAGGTTCATTGGTTGCGTGGTCCTGGCTGTGTCATCCTCCTGAGCTGGGACCACAGGACTCTGGTGACTGGCCACTGTGGCTGTGCATGTCCGTGTCTCTGTTCACGTCCCCTCTGCCTTCCCATCTGCCTCCATCCATTGAGATCCGGATCTGCTCATATGTTATGTTAGCCTTGACCAAAAGTTTTAGCCCCAACTCTAAACTTTTTGGAAATTAAGAACCATTCAACAAAATAAGTGGCATTAAAGAGAGAATCAAAACGGCACTCGCTGTTTAGTTAGTATCAGTGGAATCCTGCTTTTGAGCTCTTGTGGGGGTGGTCAAAACAGTATTCGTGAAAATATACGGTGTTAACATTTATTATTCATTCATTACCGTATTATTCATTTATTACCTTTAGGAAGAAATACAGATAGATATGCTAGGTATTCAAGAAGTGGAAAAAAAGACAAAAAATAAGCAGAAACACAAAAGAAGAAAAGCAGAGAAAATAAGATGATATATGCAAAAATTATTATATTAGAAAACAGAAGAATATCTATATGGGTTATAAATCTATCAACTGGTTATTTGGGGGAAAAAGACATCCAAAAGTCAAATAATAAAGAGAAAATACAAATGCATAAAGTTAGAAATGGAAAAGGAGATATGAACGTAATCTGAAGTTTTAGAGAGTAAACGAGAAAAAACATGATTATAAAATTCTGCTTGTAAATTTTTAGGTTTTGATAAATTTGATTATTTTCTGGGAAAATAAGGTGGGCAAAACTGGATTAATAAGATGTCTAAAACATGGATAGATTGATGACACTGGAATACAATTTACATGTTATCAAAGAATTATCTCAAATACAAGAATACATAGTTCCATGACACAGACAATTTCAGTGGCAAGTTTATTTTGTGCTATATAAATATCCAACCATAAAATGAAAAGCCTCCTGAATTCATTTTTCAAAGATAGCAAAATTCTTATATATATATCCTGACCGAAATAGTATTAAAAACTACAAACCATTCTCCTTTATGCCTATCAATACCTTACATTGTAAATAAAATACTATCTAATCAAATCATGGAGAATATGGAAAGAATATTACAGCTTAATTTTAATAAAGATTTATGTCAGAAATGAGAACTGGCTTAATATAGGATACTGTTAATATAATTTGTTACATCAATAGGTTCAAGGACAGGAAAAATTATTCATCTTGACAAACTTCTAGGAGATGCTGCTAAAATTTTTTTAGTGGATTAGGAATAAAATGATTACTTTTAAACTTGGTAAATATTCTGTCTTTTACACTAAAACCTAACATCAGACATTAGGATAAAATAATCAAAAGAAGCCTATTAAACTGAAGAATAGGGCAGGAGAGCCCATTTCCCCATTTTAACCCTGATCTATAAGTTTTAAACATGCAATAAGATAAGAAAAACATAAGAAGTAATAGATATATTGCCAAAAGGCAGAAAAAATTATTGTAATTTGTAGACCTTTCACTTGTCTACCTAAAAAACTCAAGAGAATAAATTGAAAACACTAGTGCTACCATTGAAAGAGTTTGCACTAAATTGGCTAGTCATAGCACAAAAATATTAGCCAATAGGTGTTCTCTGTGTTGGCAATAAAGGTTTGAAAACATATGGGAGAAAAGATTGTATTATAGTACATAAAATATCTTGGAATCAATTTTAGAAATGGGAAGAACTTGTATAACAAAACAGTGTTTTTAAATTTAATTAAATGAAAAGATTTGCCATATTCTCAGACGTGAAGGCTCAATATTATCAAGGTAATACTTTTCCCGTAATTAATTTAAAACATAATGTAATTCCAACCAAAATCATTTCAGGACAATTTTGGAACTTGACCAGGTGATTCTGAATTGGAGAAATAACAAATGAGTGAAAATAGATGAACATTTTTGTAAAATAAAATTTGATAGTTGTATTTGCTCTACCAAACTACAAGTATTATAAAGAAATATTCAATCAAACAGTGCGAGAAAGGTAGATCAACATAACGAAAAATGGGAAAACAAAATATTTTACAAAAAATTAATTTCATGTTGATTAATGTGTAATGTTAAAATGTTTTAAACTACTTTAGTATATGATAGAATGTACATTTCACATGGGTTGTTGAGTGAAGG
Source organism: Mandrillus leucophaeus (assembly GCF_000951045.1). Classification (NCBI taxonomy): domain Eukaryota; kingdom Metazoa; phylum Chordata; class Mammalia; order Primates; family Cercopithecidae; genus Mandrillus; species Mandrillus leucophaeus. Next base: position 2,756,364 of record NW_012101299.1, read on the forward strand.
GTGCTGGACAGTGGGTTACTATTTGGAAAAGAAGAGTTACAGTCACTTTCAATCAGACACCACCATGTTTAAAAAACCATAAAAAAATCAGACAGAAAAAACCAGAGCAATTTTTATCTGATCTTAGAATGGGAAAGACCTTTCAAACATAACAAAGAAAACCTACAAATGCACAGATTTATTAGGTTTGACTGTATTAAAATTAAAATATTTGCACATTAAAAATAAGATTTCAAGTTAAAATGCAAACAAAATGTACTGGAAAAATATTCCAATATGGCAGACTAAGAGTTAAAAACCTTAAATATAAAAGTGCTCTTAAAGATCAATAAAAAAGTGTTGAACATCCAGGGAGAAAAATTAGCAAACAGTGTCAACAGACAATTACCAAAAGTAAGACAAATGGCCAATAAAAATAAGTGAAATGTTCAACCCCACTAGTGATTAAATAATTTACAGTAAAATTAAAAAAATATTTTTCAGTGCTCAAATTGGCAGAGATAGAACAATGAGATAACAGTCCGTCAGGTTTAACAAAGGTTGAGTAATACAAACATTCTCCTATACAGCTATGAGTAAATTGGTATAATTTTCTGGAAGTAATTCTATGACTTTTTATCAGGATTCTTAATGTTTAAACCATTTGACCCAGCAATAAACCTGTCCTAGGAATTTATCCTAAAGAAATAATAAAAAGCTACATAGTAGATTTTGTTTTATTTTACTGCAATGCTGTATATAATACCAAAAGAAGGAGACAACACAAACAGCTAAAATAGGAAACTGTCCAGTAAGGAAAGCCCTATTCGTGGGTGGAATGCCACAGCCATAATTTTGAAAAGGATCTAATGAGTTGGAAAATTTGCATAATGTGTTGATACGGGAAAGAAGGATGCTGCTCATAAGAAATTGTACAAACCCAATGTTGTAAGATAAATCATATATATATATATATATATATAAAGTCCATAACGTAGTTATTATTTAGCTCTAGATGATGAGGTGAAGGGTGATTAAAAGTGACCTTTCTGGCCGGGCGCGGTGGCTCACGCCTGTAATCCCAGCACTTTGGGAGGCCGAGGTGGGCGGATCACAAGGTCAATGGATCGAGACCAGCCTGGCCAATATGGTGAAACCCCGTTTCTCCTAAAAATACAAAAATTAGCCGGGCATGGTGGCGGGTGCCTGTGGTCCCAGCTACTCGGGAGGCTGAGGCAGGAGAATCGCTTGAACCTGGGAGGCGGAGCTTGCAGTGAGCTGAGATTGCACCACTGCAC
>NW_012101299.1:2758625-2763306 GCF_000951045.1 Mandrillus leucophaeus
CTTAGGTGAGTTAGTTCCTCCAGAGAGCAAAAGGCTTCCTTGGGGAATATTTTTATACTCTTGGGTATTGGGAAGGCCCAATACATATTTATGTTATTTAATACTGAAGTTGCAGAAGGTGTAAGAGAAAGAGCTGCAGCGCCTTAGAGGTGGCCAGAGGCGTGTGGATCACCTAGCTCACTCCATTCCCATTCAGCGCCGGTGTTTGTTCTGGGACACCTTGAGCTGACTGCACACTTTGAGTAGAAGTGTAGCACTTTCAGAGGAGTCTTCTCAAGTTTAGTATCCACAAATTCTGCATTGCAACCCAACTCTCTGAAGCTGGGGGCGTGTCATTCTCTGGTGGCTTTTCACCTTATCCCTGGACACCTGGCCGGCAGCTCCCACCTGCTGGCCTGGGCGCACCAGGAGGTTTTTTTTTTTTTTTTAGCACAATAATACTAATAACAATAATTTAGCAAATTTGTTGAGTGCTTGCTTAGGGACAGGCATTGTGATTGACATAATTATCTCAGAGAAAGTTTACATTGTATAGATGAGAAAACAGAGGTTCAGAGAGGTTCAGATGTCTAAAGTCACACGGTTAAATGGCAGATTGGAGAGTGGGCTGCAAACCCCACCTGCTGACCACATGCCTCAGTACATCCCTCACTGAGATGAGCGTTTTGGTCTAGTCTAAGCATTCTCTTTGGGGATCACTTAGTATTCTCAAGAGTTAGTCTTCAAAGGGTCCGGGGCTGAACCCAGTTCGCGGAATTTGGTTTGACCAGCTGTAGTCTGAATGTTAAATTCTATTGATGTAGTCCAAATTTGTGTTTTAAACATCATATTCTATTTTGCAGACCTCTCACATCTGCCATCAGATTCCCTGGGTCTTCTTCACATGTCCTAAATCATCTCGGCTCTTCTCCAGCTTACATTTGAGTTCAGGATGTTGTATTTGTGCTAAATAAATTCCATCTTTTAAGTTCTGTAGATCTCGTCTATTTGCATGCTTCCTGAACATTTTTGATCTGGTCATTTGAATATGAACTGTATCTTAAGCCTTTGATCAACCTTACATTTTAGGAATGGGTTGACATCTTTGACATTGGTAAGATATTGAGGAGTGATGCTCGGAGGATGGGACCAGCCACACCAAGGCCTCCTCCAAGAGACATGAGCCCGTGACCAGCACCCGGTTCCATCCTGCGGCCCTCTTCCTCTCCTGCACCGGTCCTCATTCTGTCTTCTGAAATGCCCCAAGACTGAGGCTGTGTCTGTGGCTGTCCTGGAAACGGCACTGTTGTAGCTCAGTCCACCACATAAGTCTGTTTAAATGATGTTTCTCAACTTCTCATCAGAGTAGGATGAAGACAGGGTGTCACCTAAGCCTTTGGTTAGTGAGTTTTGTGACTGTAGCAATCTGAACTGGTGTGCTTCCTCCTGGACCAAAGGTCTACTCAGTGGATGCTCAAGGCCACCACCCTCACCACTCCAGGAGTTCCTGTGGCTTTCTCAATTTGCTTACCGTTCTGTTGGTGCTTTCTGTGCCCTGCAGGCTCACCACTGACATCTGATGGATGATAAGGATAATATCCAACCTCTAAGTAGGGCGAGTCCCTTCCCAGACACAGCTTGGATTCCACTTTGTTCTTCACACCAACAGACCCGCATACTTCAAGTGCAAATTAAGCCTCTTGCAGTAATATGCCTATGGCATGACTGTAAGGCAGTAAGATGGATTCCATAAGCCACATGCAAAACCTGTCTCTGTAATTTTGTGGTGAGGTGTCCTATGTATTTAAGTTTATCCACTGACAAAAATTGTATATTGGGATAACTTTTAAAGAGCAACTGAAAAATAAAATTTTAAAAAAGATTGCATTTTAAGTACTCAGTTAAATGATGGGGTCTCTTAGCTGCCCTCTGGACAGCTTTCCAATCTCTAGATGTTCAGTTCTAGAAACTCAAAGCAGAGCAGTTGGAAAATCTAAGATTCGAACTTTTTAGAAACCGGGTTGCCTTAGAATTTAACTTCACATTGTTCTTCCCAAGCCCCCACTTAACCACACCTTCTCAGAAGTCCCCGGATCCAGGAAGGTGGTCCCAATTGTGTCATAGCACCGTGGAAAGTAGAGATGCCAGCGACACTCACGGAGTGGATAGCCCGGGAAGATAAATGTAAGAATGGGCATTGCACTGGTTTTGGCCAGTTCGAACTCGTGCTCTCCTCTCTGACTCTGAAAGTGTATTTGACTTTCATTTCTTGGAAACAATGCCACCATCTGGGATATGAAGTCAGGCGGGAAGGAGCCGCCGCCGTGTGCTCTGCCTGGGAATGCTGACGATGGGCTTCCGGTACTGTCAGGCCACTGGGCGAGTCGGTGCGGTCCAAGTTCTTCACACTGTCGCCCTGACCAAAGCACTTACGATGCTGTACAGTTTCCTGAGAGGTGTGCACCTGGGAGGGTCCTAGCCACGTCCCACTGCCAGGGCACCCAGAAAGCAGGTGGCTCTCTCTCATCTTACATCCGCCATTACCCTCTCAACTCCAAAGTAAGGAAGTATTGTACAAAGAGAAATCCTTCACGGTTACTTGAGATGCCCACCCACTCTGAACACTGCATGAGTGGCCCCCAGCACCTCCAGTCTCAGGATGGACACTCCAGTTGTCCCTGGACCTCCAAACACCCCACCAATGTCTCACGCTGGCTTTTGCCAAACATTTTCAATGAAACAACATTTCTGTACCTCCTTCGGGAAAGCATCATTACGGGAATTACAAATTCATACAGAATCAGACCCAAATACATTAAAAAAATCAGTCTTGTCATTATCACAGTGTTTTCTCCCCCAGAATCCTGCAGAAAAGCCAAATACCATTTCTGGCTGTGTCATTGGTGCTGGCCACGCACCAGAGAAAGAGTCCTCCAGCCTTTGGTTTGGAAGCTGACTCAAGCTATCCATAGTCCATCCTGGGAAGCTACTCTGCTGTCGCCGCAGTCCAGGCCTGGTGTGGTGGTCTCCTTTCCTGTTTTTCTGTAGGGGGCTGACACACGAGAAGGTGACCACCCAGAGCTCTCATGGTCGGCACCAGGTGACGGGGAGCTGGGAGCTCGGCTGAGGGGAGCTGCGTTAGGCAGGGATCCTGGAGGGGGACGGGAGGTAGTTCACAGTGCTCTTCACCAGGAGAATCCCAGACACCTGTATTCTAGGGTCAGCCTTAATTTTAACTGTAAGTTAAGTTCAGTCTTAATTTTCACCAGCACAAGATGTGCCCTGAGGCAGGTCACCACCAGCCCTCTCTAGGGCTAATATCGCTCTGTAGGCACCACTGACCGGTCACGTGACTGGGAACGTCTCAAAGCCTCCTTTCCACCATCCGCGAAGTGAAGGTGATGACAGTACCTGCCTCACCTGGTTGTCGCTAAGGTAGACAAGGCAAGGAGTTATACAGCAAACGTGAGAGCAATGGTCGCTACACTATCGTCAGTCAAAAATGGAGGTGTCAGATGAGGCTGCCTGCGAGGATTCTGCCAAATCGGTGATTCCAGGGCAGGCGGTGCTGGGCTCCCTCCAGCCTCCTGGAGACAGTCTGCTGACCGCAAACAGAAAGCTTTCCCATGACGGTGCTCCCTCCCGAGGCGGGGCAGAGGCGGAGCCACGGCAACCATGCAGGCCCTGAAGGAAGGGCTTTGGTCGCGTCCTCTCGCCTCTGGGATGGAATGGAGGTGTTTCTGTTTGGAAAGTCCATGGCGTCTCAGATGAAAGACTCTTCACAGGATCACAGCGAGAGGATTTGCTGTCTTAATATGAATCGGAATCTGTAATAGAAAGGCAGGAGACAGCTGGGCTTGGGCAGTGTGCCTGCGGTCCCAGGTACTCAGGAGGCTGAGGCGGGAGGGTCACCTGAGCCCAAGAGGTCAAGGCTGCAGTGAGCTGCTATAGCACCACTGCACTCCAGCCTGGGTGACAGAGCAAGACCCTGACACCCTCCCTCACAAAAAAAAAATAAAAATAAAAAACACAGGGGAGAGGCTTAAAACCCAATTGTTCTGGCACGCTTCTGTAATCACCCAGGAAACCCAGGAAACTCAGGGCCCAGGAGGCTGAGCGTCTCTACCTGGGGCCCTCGGGGATGTAGGGAACACAGCAGGTCTCCTTGCTCCTGCCCTCTGTCCCACACTGACTTCACTGCGTGTGTAATAATCCCGAACGCATTATTCGTCATGCTTCCACTTACGAAAACCTTGAATTGTGAAATATAAAGCATACAGGAAAATGCATAAAATTTACAGACGGCGTGATGAATAATTGTAAACAACAGTGTGATTCTTTCATTGACTCAGGAAGCAGGGCCCTGCTGTCTCCCCAGAAGTTCTCCTCCCCCCTCATGGGGAGCCCCGGTACTGACTTCTATGTGGAACCCTTCCTTGTTTGGCCTTGCAGTTTGGAACTATGCATGTGTCTTTAAAATAGGATTTAGTGTTGCTGTTTTAAAAGATTGCAAAGTGGAATTCCACTGTTGATGTTCTCTTGAGTCATTGATTTTACTAAACATGATGTTTTAAGATTAGTCCACGTTGCTGCCTGCAGTTCTAACTTGTTCATTCGATTGCTGTATAAGGGTCTGTCTTTCTAAATGTGCCATAATCTTGTACCCATCCTGCGTTTAATGGCTATTCGAGTCGTTTCCAGC
>NW_012101299.1:2764361-2766327 GCF_000951045.1 Mandrillus leucophaeus
GGGGGTGGGTGGGTTTGGTTTGAGTGGTCTGGGAAGCGTACTCAGGGGGTTTTGTATTTGTTAAGGAAGATTGCTTTCCAGCCCCCCAGCCCCACGCTGTGCCCCTCTGCTGCTGGAGTGGAGGCCTGGCCATCCACTCCGGGCGCCCGGAGGCAGAGCTGGCATTCAGCAGGGGAGTGAGTGGCTGACAGCAAGGACAGACGGGGAAATGTCAGCTTGCTCAGCACACGGGGCTCTCGGTCACCCACAGGGTGGCTCCTGGTTCTGCCCTTGCTGTGATGTTGTTTTGCGGGAGAGTGTGGGGGACAGCCCTTCCCAGACACCTGTGCCCGTGCCCATTCGCCACCTTCTCAGCCCTCGTGGGTGAACTGGTGCCGGAGACGCTTTCGACAAGGAACAAGTAAAACTCTGTCTCTATCAAGAGGGGCTGTCCTAAGGCCTGGCCCCTTCAGGCCTGTTCGCTGGAGCTGGGGGCCCAGTAGCAAAGAGCACACTTGCTGGGAGAGGGTTTCTAAATGGGGTTGTGCCCTTTACGCACCGGCGTGAAGACCCCTGATGTAGTGGCACTGTATGGCACGGGAAGTGAGATGCAGAGGTCACGCCACACAGCTAGAGCAACAGACACTGGGCTGAGCCCCAGAGGGTGGCTGTGGGTCGGGAAGGGGCAGGTCCCTCGTTGGGCCCCTGGAGCGTGTTGTAGAGGTTGGTGGCATTCTCTTGGGTTGACTTCAGCTCTGGACCGCTTGGGGCTTCAGAGGCCACACAGCTATTGGGCACCCGCTCTGCCTGTGCCCGCTCTTGGTTCCTGCGAATGCCTTGTTGCTGGGTGTGCCTGCGGTGGCAGGAGTGTCACGGGCAGTACAGTGATGGGGAGATGCTGTGGACCTTCAGGTGCTTCAAAGCTTGTGCAAGGAGAGGTGTCCCAGGAAGGATGCAGATGGAGGCAGCAGCCATCCTCATGCTTAAAGTTGGTACAAACCAGAGGGGCCAGGCAGGCCTAGGGACGCCTGGCGGTGCCACAGGCTCTGGCCGGAGCCTGAGGAACTGGGCCGGACACAGAGCCTGTGGGCGCTGCCTGGAGTCCTGGAAAGTCGTAGGGTGAAGTTTCTCCTTGGCCTCACATATTTTCCAGCCTAGTCTAGCAGTTCATCCTGTGGCTGAGTCTTCTCAGCGTGGGCCTCTGTGCCCCCTCCTCCGTCCTGGGTGCCCTGTGAGCACGCTGCTTCCTGGAAGACCCATGAATGAGCCTGCACTTCCTGCGGCCCCCAACCCACACCCAGGAGCTGCCTTTCTTCCCCCAGTGTTTGCTCCCGGCTCTGCCCTGGGTTTGGTAGCTGCTCCATAGAACTGCTTTGTTCCGCGTGGAGCCCGTGCACTGCCCCACCATTGTGAATAAGTCACAAAAGCACAGCCCTGAGTCACCACTGCCTGGCCAGGCCTCCTGCCCTTCGCTTCCCAGGACTGTGAGCTCATCCCGCCTCCCGTTTCCTCTCTGCACATACTGGGCTATTCGATGATTAGACTTGTGTTTCTCTTTTGATTCTCTTCTTTTCTCTCCTCCTCCCCCGTCCTTTTCCTTCTTCCTTTGGTGTTGGTGGGGGCGGGGGAGAATGAGGTGTTAGGGAAATGAGCAAGGCACCCTGGAAACAGCCCCCCGATCCTGCAGAATCAGAGTGGGGCCTGTGAGTGCACGCTGGGGGGAGGGACAGACGTCCTGGGAAGCAGGCTTGGGGGTTTCAGTTCTGGGAAGGAGGTTGAATTGAGTGGCCTTGAAGCCTCTTTCCCTTCCTCAGACACTGAGGGTCCTGGGGAGTGGTGTGGCTTTGTTCCTTTCGTGGTGAAGATGCTCTGAGGGGGGTGAGTAGCAGAAACCCATGAGTCCCCGTTCATTCGTTCACTCATTCGTTCACTCCGTTGATATTTACCAGGCCCTGTGCTGGGCACGGGATGTAGAGTGGGCAACACC
>NW_012101299.1:2768072-2806839 GCF_000951045.1 Mandrillus leucophaeus
GAGTGTGACTCCAGCATTCTGGGCATCCTGATTTTGAGAAGCACTTTGGAGCTGCTAGACCCGCTCAGGGCCTGCATAGTCGCTCAGGCGGCTCGCACAGTCAAGCACGCGGTCCTCGTCACTGGCCTGGCCTCTCCTCCAGGGACTGGAGTCCCCAGGCCCAGGAAGCCACTTGGCTTCTGCCTGAGAGCGTTCTTTTGACCTCCTCTCTCTGGGTTTCTTCTCCCTCAAGGACGGCCCAGATGGTTCACCCCGGTCTTCCCCTGTCCAGCCACGGCTGGGGGTGGAAGGAATTCTGACTGTGCAGGGGACAGCGGCGTGGCCAAGTCGGACAGGAGGCCGTGCGGAGCCAGGGCTGGGGCTTCTGCGCTTGGCTGTGGCTCCCCCAGTGTGGAGGGGTGTCGGCGTGGGCGCTTGTTCTTGAGGGGACCGGGCAGAGGCGCCTGTGGTGCGGTGTGAGGACTGGGGGCCAGGCCAACCTACCAACTGCACTGCCGGGGCTGGGCTGCTTTGGCCCTTGCTGTTTTATTATTTTTAAACTTAATTTTAAAAATTGAGCTATGATTCACTTATTATGAAATTAACAATTTTGAAGTGTGCAATTCATGTGTTTTAGTGTGTTTCAGAGTTGTGCAGTCATCATCATTAGTAATTCCCAAACATTTTTATCACCCTGAAAGAAACCTTGTGTGCAGTAGCTGTCACTCTTCTATCTGCCCTTCCCCCGGCCATGGCACCCACAAATCCGGTTTCTGTCTCTGAGAGGCCCTGATTCTGAATACTTCATATTTTCAGGTGGGATTACACAACATGACCAGCCTCTTTCACTTAGTGTGTTCTCACGGTTCATCCATGTGGTAGCATCGGACCTTATTCCTTCCCATGGTGGAGTAATAGTCCAGTGTGTGAATAGACCCTGTTTTATTGATGCACTTATCTGTGGGTGGACATTTGGGCTGCGTCCCTGTTTTGTGGATTGTAGGTAATGCTGCTGTGAACATTCATGTGCAGGTTGTTTGTACGAATGTCAGTTTCATGTCTCCTGGATGCATTGCTGGGAGTGGAATTGCTGGGTCACATGGTAACGTTATAGTTAATTTAATTTAATTTAATTTAATTTTATTTCATTTTTTTGAGACAGAGTTTTGCTCTTGTTGCCCAGGCTGGAGTGCAGTGGCGTGATCTCAGCTCACTGCAACCTCCAACTCCCAGGTTCAAGCAATTCTCCTGCCTCAGCCTCCCGAGTAGCTGGGATTACAGGCACACACCACCATGCCCGGCTACTTTTGTATTTTTAGTAGAGACAGGATTTCTCCATGTTGGTCAGGTTGGTCTCGAACTCCCAACCTCAGGTGATCCACCTGCCTCGGCCTCCCAAAGTGCTAGGATTATAGGTGTAAGCCTGGGAAACCTCACCCTTAGTGTATCTCAAACCGTGCCAGCCTGGCCGTATCCAGCGTGTCGGCTGGTGGCCCCATCCACACGATGGCCTCGTCCCCTCCCTTAGGGTCATCTCTGTCTCCTGTGGGTCCCATCAGTCAATGCCTAGTCAGCTTATAAATCTAGCTTTCTATACCAACCCCAGCCCCCTAAACCTTAGAAGTACGTGGAGCTTTTGTTTTCTTTGTTGTATAAAATCAGGCCTGCCACTCAGCTAACTTAGTTAAGCTGGAAGTTTAGGAACCTCACTTTGCCACAGGCTACCAAGAAGAGCCTATGTTTTGCTTTTTTCTTTGAGGATGACTTTTAACTATGCGAAACTGAATTTCCAGATACATAACAAGCCCATGTCACATTCCTGGTCGTTGTTATTTATTGATTGTCGACCAGCAACTCCAATCTTGTTTCTCTTCTGTTTGGGACCCAAACAATGCAAGTGGTGGAGGGATTTTCTTTGTCAGGTCCTTTCAGGCTGAAGTGTGGGCACATTTGATGGTGGTGAGGGGAATGCACAGATGGTGGCATGCTTGCTGCCCCGGGGCGTCATCGCTGCAGGCCCTGGGGTGGGTGGGCTGTACAGGCAAAGGGACTTGATCAGGGGAGTGTCAATGACAGCAGTGACGAAGACAGAGTGCCCCTCCTCAGTGCAGCACTTGGTCAACAGGAAGGACTTTCGCGCACGTCTTGCCGAGGGCCCTCTGAGCTGGATGGCATCATCATGACTTTACGGGGGTGAAATGACTTTCCCGACTGGAGTGAGCAACTCACCCCAGTTTGCCTGGACTTCCTGGGTTTTAGCACGGAACATCTCGCATGCTGCGAATCCTCTCAGTCCCGGCTCATGGGTCACAGACTATTTAGTGATAGGCTGGGCCTTGAACTTCAGACCTTTTCACTCTAGCACCTCCGCCTCTTCAGGTACTTGGAACTGTTCACTGAGGGCTGCCTGGGAGCCCCTTTTGGTGCTAACCCCCTTTTGTAAAGTTTGTAATCACATTTTCAACCCTTACCACGTCCCTAGGAGAAGGAAGTCTTGCCATATGCATTTAATAGAAGAGGACCCGAGGCTTGTAATCAACGGATAACTCACTCATGCAGCCAGAAGAGGCAAGGTTTGAGCTCAGCCCTGACTCCAAAGCTCTGGCTTGAATGCACGTGGCCTTCACCGCTCTGACTGCAGGAGGGAGGCGGAGGGCGGCAGCTCAGGGATGCTCCTGCCCTGAACCAATCCAGGGGGCAATGGGGAAGTGAATGGAAAACCAGTGCCTGCCGTTGTCACCACGTCCCCACGTCACGTGTCCTGCATTGACCCCTGTCCTAGGAGTGAGTCTGAATGAACCTGAACACCTTCATCAATTCCGGTGCTCAAGTCTCTCCTCAGAGGCATGAAACAGGCTACCCAGGGCTGGCCACGACCTCTGGGGGACTCAACAGCCCCCAGCACCCCTGGCATCCAGGTCACACCCCTCACCAGGATGTTGTGCAGCTGAATGTGCCAGGCTGGGGGACAGAGGCCTCTTCTCGCTTGACTTGCTCCTTCATTCTTGGTCTGCATTCAGCCCCCGCGAATTTGCCTGGCGAGGCCTTCTCTGTGGAGTCAGGTGCTCAGCACCTGCCTGCTGCACCCACGTACTCTATTCCCTGCCCTCTTTGGAGGTAAGAAGGAAATAAATCCACTTCTTATGAAATTGCCAAAGCCTGGGCACTCACTAATGGTTTACTTTTTGGCTGAAGGACATTTTTCCCAGCCCCACCTTCAATACAGGAGATGTCCCAGGGCCTGGCAGCCGGACACAGACAAGCTCTGTGTGGTGCAAAGAGTGCTGGCCGGAGCCTGGGCCTCACTCAGCTTGATCTCAACTTCTCCCTAAGCAACTACAAGGGAAGCCAAGGTCGGAATGCCCTTCCCCAGGTCTGCTCACTCGTAGCAACTGTGTTTGGGGGACAATGCCCCCCATTATTTGCCCTCGCAGCTGTTCTAGCACAGAAGGGGGTTTACCAGCACCTACTGCTCAGTAAATGGAAAGTTTTCCTTCTACCTTCCACTGCCTTCCGAGAGGTGGAGGAGGAGGAGCGGCCTTGGGAAGCCGAAACTTCTGCAGACACTTAAGACACAGCCAAGGGGCGAGGAGGGTCTTGATACCAAGGCAGACAGGGCAGAGTGCACAGGGCAAGGTCTGAGAGACTCCAGCTGGGCTGAGAGGGGTGCTGGCCATGAGGATAACCCTCAGAAAGGACAGATTCCAAGATGGAGCTCTTGACACATTCCAAGACCAGCCTCTCTAGACGAGGGTTGTCCAGGGCCCTGAGACCTGAGTGGCATCCTGTGTCCTGGCACATGGCCGGGCTCTTCTAAATGGTTTCCCCAAGAGAGGGGCGCTGGCCCTGGACTCTCCTCCAGCTGGCTTTGTTGGAGCCCCCTCAAAATGGGATCATAAGCAGAGAGGTCTAAAAACCATCTGTGGCCTCTGAATAGAGCGTTTTGGATTGCTGAAGCCTTTCCTCTCCCATAAAGCTTTCTCCAGAGAGGCCAGAAGACAGTGGCATTTAGCCCTGCCTCACCGGAAGGGATACTGCTGTTAGGGAGGTGGTAGGGGTGATGGAGGTGATGGTGGTGGTAGAGGTGGTGAATGTGGTGAGATGGTAGAAATGGTGGTGGAGGTGGTGGGGGAGGTGATGGAGGTGGAGGAGGCAGTGGGGATGGGGGAGGCAATGGAGGTAGTGGTGATAGAGGTGGAGAAGGTGGTGATGGAGTTGAAGAAGATGGTGGCAGTGCTGGAGTGGAATTGCTGGAGGTGGTGGAGGTGGTGCAGGTGGTAGAGGTGGGGGAGGTGGTGATGGTGGTGGGGGAGGTGGTGATGGTGGTGGAGGTGGTGGTGATGCAGATAGTGGAGGTGATGAAGGTGATTGTGGTTTTGGTGGAGATCAGGAAGCTGATGGAGCTGGTGGTGGTGGTGGTGGTGGAGATGGAGGTGGTAGCAGTGGTGGAGGGGTTGGAAGTGTTGGTGCTGGAGGTGCTGGAGGTGGTAGAGTGGTATTGGTGGGGATGGGGGAGGTGATGGAGACAGAGGTGGTGGTAAAGGTGGTGAACGTGGTGAAGGTCATGGAGGTGGTGATTGTGGTGGAGGTGGTGACAGTGGTGGAGGTGGTCTTGGTTGTGTTGGAATTGGGGAGCTGATGGAGCTGGTGGTGATGGAAGTGCTGGAGATCATGGAGGTTGTGAAAGTGGAGGAGGTGATGGAGGTGGTGGAGGTGGTGGTGGATATGGTGGAGGTGGTAATGGTGATGGAGTTGGTGGAAGTGGTGGAGGTGATGGAGGTGGCGGAGGTGGTGGTTGTGGAGGTGGAGGTGGTGATGACAGTGAATGTGGTGGAGGTAAGGGTGGTGCAGGTGGTGGAGGTGATAGAGGTGGTCATGGTTGTGATGGCAATGGGGGAGGTGTTGGAGCTGGTGGGGATGGTGTTGGAAGGGCTGGAGGTGGTGATGGTGGTGGAGGTAATGGAAGTAGTAGTGTTGGATTTGCTGGAGATAGTAGAGTAGTTTTGGTGGGGATCCTGGAGGTGATGGAGCTGGTGGTGGTGGTGGTGGAAGTGGTGAAGGTGATGAAAATGATAAAGGTGATGGAGGTGGTGATGTTGGTGGAGGTGGTGGTGGTGGAGGTATTGTTGGTGATTGAGGCGGTGATGTTGGTGGGAGTGGAGGTTGTGGAGGTGGTTGTGGTGGAGATGGAGGCGGCGATGAAGTTGGTGGTGGTGGAGGTGCTAGAGGTCATGGAGGTGGTGAAGGTGGTGACAGTGTGAAGATGGTGGAAGTGGTGATGGTGGTGGAGGTGATGGAGGCTGTGGAGTTGGCAGAGGGAGTGGTGGAGGAGGTGATGATGTTGGTGGAGGTGGTGGAGGTGAGGTGGTGCAGGTGGTGGAGGTGATGGAGGTCATGATCGGAGGTGATGAAAGTCATGGTTGTTGTGGTGATGTGGGAGGTGATGGAGCTGGGGGTGGTGGAAGTGCTGGAGGTGGTAATGGTCATGGAAGTGCTGGAGGTGATGGAAGTGGTGAGGCTGTGGGTGCTGCAGGTGGTGGAGGTAATTTTGCTGGAGATTAGGAAGGTGATAGAGGGGGTGGTAGTGGGTGTGGTGGAGGTGGTGATGGAGGTAAAAGTGGTGACATTGGTGGAGGTGGTGGATTTGATGGAGGTGATGGAGGTGGTGAGGGTGGTAGAGGTAATGGTGGTGGTGATGGTGGCTGTGGTGGGAATAGGAAAGGCAATGCACCTGGTGGTGTTAGTGGTGGTGGAGGTATTGGAGGTGTGCAGGTGGTGTGAGTGGTGTTGGAGATAAATATAGTAGAGGTACTGCAGGTGGTAAAGGTCGTGGAGGTGATGATGTTGGTGGAGGCGATGGAGGTGGTGGAGGTAGTGGTGGTAGTGGTAGAGGTGGCAATAGAGGTGGTAAAGGTCATGGAGGTGATGATGTTGGTGGAGGTGATGGAGGTGGTGGAGGTAGTAGTGGTAGTGGCAGAGGTGGTAATGGTGGTGGAAGTGGTGGAGGTAGTAGAGGTGTGGAGGTGGTGGTGGTGGTGGTGGTTGTGGTGGTGAGGTGGTGATGGTGAAAGTGGTAAAGGTGGTGGTGGTGGAGGTGGTGATGGTGGTGGAAGTGGTGGAGATGATGGAGGCAGTAGAGGTGATGGAGGTGGGTTGGTGGTGGATGTGGTGATGTTGGTGATGATAGAGGTGATGGTGAAGGGGATGGAGGTAGGGGGGCAGAGATGGGGTGGTGATGAAGGTAGTGGTGGACGAGGTGGTGGAGGTGCTGGGTGGTGGTAGAGGTGATAGAGGAGGTTATGGTGGTGGAGGTGATGGAGGTGGAGGTGGTGGCTGTTGTGGGGTGGGGTGATGGAAGTGATAGAGTTGGTTGTGATGGCTGTGGTGGTGGAGGTAGTGGTGGTGAAAGTGGTGACGGTGGTGGTGGAGGTGGAGGTGGTGGTGGCTACTGTGGTGATGGGGGTGATGGAGGTGATCGAGGTGGTTGTGGTGGTGGAGGTGGTGAAGGTGGTGGTGGAGGTGGTGGTGGTAGAGATGGTGGTGGAGATGGAGATGATGGCTGTTGTGGTGGAGTTGATGGAGGTAACAGAGGTGGTTGTGGTGGTGGAGGTGGTGAAGTTGGTGGTGGAGGTGGTGCAGGTGGTGGTGGTTGTGGTGGAGTTGATGGAAGTGGTAGAGGTGGTTGTGGTTGTGAAGGTGATGGCGGAGGTGGTGGAGGTGGAGGTGGCGGCTGCTGTGGTGGTGGGGGTGATGGAGGTGATAGAGGTGGTTGTGGTGGTGGAGGTGGAGGTGGTGAAGATGATGTTGGAGGTGGTGGCTGTTGAGGTGGGTGGAGTTGATGGAGGTGGCAGAGTTGGTTGTGGTGGTGGAGGTGTGAAGGTGGTGGTGGGGATGATGCAGGTGGTGGCTGTTGTGGTGGAATTGATGGAGGTGATAGAGGTGATTGTGGTTGTGAAGGTGGTGGTGGAGGTGGAGGTGATGATGGTAAAGGTGGTGGTGGAGGTGGTGGAGGTGGAGGTGATGATGGTGAAGGTGGTGGTGGAGGTGGTGGTGATGGAGGTGGTAAGGGTGGTGGTGGAGATGGTGGAGGTGGAGGTGGTGGCTGCTGTGGTGGTTGTGGTATGGAGGTGGTGGTTGTGGAGGTGGAGATGGTGGCTGTGGTGGTGGAGTTGATGGAGATGATCGAGGTGGTTGTGGTGAT
The DNA here is from genome assembly GCF_000951045.1 of Mandrillus leucophaeus. NCBI lineage: Eukaryota > Metazoa > Chordata > Mammalia > Primates > Cercopithecidae > Mandrillus > Mandrillus leucophaeus. The sequence goes on from NW_012101299.1 coordinate 2,775,253, forward strand.
GGAGGTGGTGAAGATGGTGGAGGTGGAGGTGGTGGTGGGCTGATGGAGGTGCTGGAGATGGTGGATGTGTGGTGATGGAGAGAGCAAGGGAGGTGAGCAGCCAGAAAGAGAGGGAAGTGGTTGTTGTCATGCAAATGGGACAGCCTGCCCTGTGTCAGGTCAGGAGAGCTTGAAGGAACCTCAGGGATCCCTTATCCCACCCCACCTGGTGACATTAAGCAGCCTGCCCAGAGCTCCATGAATAACGAGGGAGAAAATCCATGCTGGATTCCAGAGCACCTGAGTCCCCTGTGGCGTTTTGCAGGAACATGAGCCCCTGCAGCTGCTTCTCTAGAGCACTCGAGTCCCCCATGGTGTTTTGTGGGAACATGAGCCCCTGAATGAACCCCTGAATGAGCCCCCACAGCTGCTTCTCTTCGGGACCGCACACGGAAGTGCGGAGCTGCTGGCCTGGCTCCCTCGACACTCACGGTCCTTCCCCACCCAGGCGCAGGTGGGGAAGAGAATAAGGCTGGGCAAGGAGAGGGAACAGGAGGGGAAGCTGGCAGGTGTGCTCAGCAGGCAGCGGCTCTTCCCTGGGTGCGGGGAGGTGACGTTGCCATGAGTTGCTGCCAGGCTGTCCCCCGGCCATCGCCTGGGAAGGCTGCAGACAGAGCAGACACTGTGCGCTGGAGGGGAGGCAGCACTGTGTGGCTGTGGGGCTTCTGTTTCTGCAGGAGAATCTGCTCCAGGGTCAAGCTGTCACCAGGGTGTTAAAAGGGAGCAGTCAGTCATCTGAAACCCTCTCTGCTGTCACTGAGAGGCATTTTTTCAGTTTGTCAACTTATTCACAGAATTGGCAGAGGCTGTAAAATTCTCGCAGTCTAGCAACCCTTGACCTCTCCAATTTAGAGAGGAACAAATCTAATCACTTTGAGGCTTGAAGACTTGTTGGAAGCCACATAGGTGGTTTGTGGCTGAGCCGGGTCTGAAGGCCTCGTGACCCTGAGCCCAGTGTCCTGCGGGATCCACCGTCCACGCCCGGCCCAGCACCCGCTGCCGCCTCCTTCCCTCTGCATCTGGCCATGCCACCCTCCCAGGGCCAGATACAATCCCAGCCATGCTACTTAATGAGAAATTGCAGAGATGTAGTCATTAAAGTGAGGTCCTTGTCTTGTTTCCTAATAAAATGGAACGATCGCTTACCAAACATTGTCCATGTGAGATGATGCTGGCAAATAGTTCTCCAGTGGCTGGATCATGGCAGGGCCTCAGGAGCCTTGGTAACCATCATTACTACCATTGTTATCAACCAGGTCTTCTTTTGTAGTTGGTAGTTAAAAAGCCAGTACACTGCCCACTAAGAGATCCTACCTGTTGATGAGGGAATTCAGTATTTAATTCTTTGTGGAAAAGGACCTTCATTAGAGATTTCCAAATGTCAATTGGAAGATATTTTGTTTTTAAAGAACTACGTTTCCCCTTTCTTAACGTGAGTGTGAATATATATGATTGCAAAAGACACAAAATACAGGCATACTTGGCTTTATTGCACTTTGCTTTATGGGCTCTGCAGATATTATGTTTTTTATAAACTGAAGGTTTGTGGCAACTCTGCACCGAACAAGGCTACTGGCGCCGTTTCCCCAACAGCATGTACTCACTTTGTGTCTCTACGTCACATTTTGGTAATTCTCACAATATTTCAAATGTTTTCATTATTGTTTCTGTTTTGGTGCTCTGTGGTCAGTGATTCTTGATGTTCCTATTGTAATTGTTTTGGGGTGCCACAACCGCACCCATGTGAAGACAGCAAACTTAATCGATAAATGTGTGTGTTCTGACTTCTCCACCAACTGGCCACTCCTTGTCTCTCTCCATCTCCTCAGGCCTTGCTAGTCCATGAGATACAACAATATTGAAATTAGGCCAATTAATAACTGTACAATGGCCTGTTAAGTGTTTGAGTGAAAGGAAGAGTCTCATATCTCTCACTTTCATTTCTTATTGATTTTAAGAGATGGATGTTGTACTCTGTCACTGAGGCTAAAATGCAGTGGCGCGATTGTAGCTCAATGCCAATGCAGCCTTGAACACCTAGGCTCAAGAGATCCTCCCACCTCGGCCTCCTAAAGTGCTGGGGATTACAGGCGTGAGCCACTGCGCCCAGCTACATCTCTCATTTTTAATCAAAATCTAGAAGTGATTAAGCTCAGTGAGGACGCCATTTCAAAAGCCAAGGTAGTCCAAAAGCTGGGCCTTTTCCAAATGATATAAAAGTGACACAGCCTTATTGCTGATAGGAAAAATGTTTTAGTGATCTGGATAGAAGATCAAACCAACCACAACATTCCCTGAAGCCACAGCCACAGGGAAGGCCCTAATTCTCTTCAATTCTATGAAGGCTGAGAAAGGTGAAGAAGATGCAGAAGAAAAGCTTGAAGCTGGCAGAGGTTTCTTTGTGAGCTGTAGGGAAAGAAGCCGTCTTCATAACATGAAAGTGCCAGGTGAAGAAGCCAGTTCTCCAGAAGATCCAGCTGAGATCAGTGATGAAGATGTCTACACTAAACAACAGGTTTTAAGCGTAGATGAAACAACCTTCTGTTGGAAGAAGATGCCACTTAGGACTTTCAAAGCTGGAGAGGAGAAGTCAGTGCCTGGCTTCAAAGCCTCAAAGGTGAGAAGATTGCAAAATTTTTCTCCCGTTCTGTAGGTTGCCTGTTCACTCTGATGGTAGTTTCTTTTGCTGTGCAGAAGCTGTTTAGTTTAATTAGATTCCATTTGTCAATTTTGGTTTTCATTGCCATTGCTTTTGGTGTTTTAAGCATGAAGTCCTTGCCCATGCCTATGTCCTGAATGGTATTGCCTAGGTTTTCTTCTAGGGTTTTTATGGTTTTAGGTCTAACATTTAAGTTTTTAATCCATCTTGAATTAATTTTTATATAAGGTGTAAGGAAGGGATCCAGTTTCAGCTTTCTATGTATGGCTAGCCAGTTTTCCCAGCACCATTTGTTAAACAGGGAGTCCTTTCCCCATTTCTTTCTTTTTTTTTTCAGGTTTTCCAAAGACCAGATAGTTGTAGATATGTGGCATTATTTTTGAGGGCTCTGTTCTGTTCCATTTGTCTATATCTCTGTTTTGGACCAGTACCATGCTGTTTTGGTTACTGTAGCCTTGTAATATAGTTTGAAGTCAGGTAGCATGATGCCTCCAGCTGTGTTCTCTTGGCTTAGGATTGACTTTGTGCACATATGCCCTAGAACTTAAAGTATAATAAAAAAGCAAAAACAAAACAAAACAAAACAAAAACAAAGCCTCAAAAGGACAGGCTGACTCTCTTGTGAGGGGTGAATGCAATTTAAGTGACTTTAAGTTGTATCCAACGCTCATTTAGCATTCCAAAAATCCCAGGGAACTTAAAAATTATGCTAAATCTATTCCGCCTGTGCCCTATAAATGGACCTACAAAACCTGGATGACAGCACGTCTGTTTACAGCCTAGTTTACTGGATATTTTAAGTTCATGATTGAGACCTAGTATTCAGAGAAAATGATTCCTTTCGAAATATTGACAATGCACCTGGTCATCCAAGAGCTCTGACATCAATGTACAAGGAAGTTAATGTTTTCATGCCTGCGGACACCACATCCATTCTGCAGCCCGTGGATCAAGGAGTAATTCTGACTTTCAAGTCTTATATTTTGGAAATACATTTCACAAGGTTATAGCTGCCATAGACAGTGATTCCTCTGATGGGTCTAGGCAAACTCACCTGAAAACCCTCTAAAAATGTATTCAGCATCCTAGATGCCATGAAGGACATTTGAGATTTACTGGCGGAGGTAAAAATCTCAACATTCACAGGAGTTTGGACAACGCAGATTCCAACTCTTGTGGATGACTTTGAGGGTTTCAGAACTTCAGCAGAAAAAGTTACTGTAGATGTGGTGGAAATAGCAAGATAACTAGAACTAGAAGTGGAGCCTGAAGATAGAACTGAGTTGCTACAATCTCAGGATAACACTTGAATGGATGAGGAGTGGCTTCTTAAAGATGGACAAAGAAAGTAGTTTCTTGAGATCAGATCTACTCCTGGCAAAGGTGCTGAGAACACTGCTGAAACATCAGCAAGGATTTAGAATATTACAAAATCTTGGTTGGTAAAGCAGTGGCAGGGTTTGAGAGGACTGACTCCAATTTTGAAAGAAGTTCTACTGTGGGTAAAATGCTATCAAACAGCATCATACGTTACAGAGAAAACTTTCGTGGAAGGAAGAGTCCATTGATGTGGCAAACTTCATTGTCTTATTTTAAGAAATTGCCACAGGCACCCCAACCTTCAGCAGCCACCACCATGATCGGTCAGCAGCCATCAACATGGAGGCAAGACCCTTGTCCAGCAAAAAGATGATGACTCACTGAAGGCTCAGATGCTTAAGGTACAAACACTGGTTTTTTAGACACAGTGCTGTTGACCACTTAATGGACTACAACACAGTGCAAACATAACTTTTTTATATGCACTGGGAAGCCAGAGGTTTGTGTGACTCATTTTACTGTTCGCTGTATTGTGGTACAGTAGGGCGGGCAGAAGTTTATGTTATAAATATACAGGCAGACCTCGGAGATGTTACTGCAGGTTGATCTCTGATAGTGCAGGTTCAGTTCAACCTGCGGTATCTCTGAGGTCTGCCTGTGTGTTTGTAACATAAACTTCTCTCGCTAAGGAGCGGATGCAAAGTGTTAGCTATTACAGTGAAGAGAACAGTTTGCATTTGGCTCCAGAATGGGCTTTTGTTCTTGGAGATTTGCGACTTTCCCTCTGTGTTTCACATGGGATTGGGTGGCCCACGGAGTCTCAGCTGTGAGCTCTTTGGCCCTATAGAGATGAGGTTTGCTGACCTCACTCCAGGGAGGAAGAAACCTTCACTCCAGCTGGTCACGCAGGGGCAGGTGCTTCCAAGGTGGCTTTGTTCATTTAGTTAATATTCCCTGAGCAGCTACTCTGTCCATGTCCTCTGTATTGTGGGGGTCATTCTGTTAGTTTCCACAACTCAGTGAATAAATTAACTTTGTCTATGAGCAGAATGGCCGTTCCTATGCCCAGGCCGTGTGGATTAATAGGAGTCTTGCTTCCAAGTGGTAGAAACCCAACTGAAATTAGTTTAAACACAAGAGGAAGTTTATTGGTTCAGGTAGGTGGGAAGTTTGGGGGCCGGTGTTTTGGCATTGCTGAATCCAGGGATGCAGACCCGAAGACCGCCCCGCTCCAGGCCTCCCAGAAATATTCGGCTTCATTCTAAGCTGTGGCTTCACCATCTTTCTGCAAAGATGGCCATAGCAGCTGCAGACTTCCACGGTGCTCAAAGCTTGCAATTTCAGAGGGGTCAGGGAGGCTCTGCCTTCCACATGTGAAACCTGCAGAGAAGGACTCGTGTTGCCCCAGACTGGGTGGACACCGATACATCCCTGAAGGAGGGGAAGCAAGGCCCTTGGGTGACAGCCTCCTTAGAGTCTAACGAGGCTGGGAAGAGGCAGTTCCTGAAAGAAAAGCTGTACGGCGGATGAAGCACAGCCACCTGCCACACCATGGACCGGGACCCAGGTAGGGGGAGAGCCGAGGGCGGCAGAGCTCAGGACTGCCGGGCTGCTGGAGGCCGGAGAAGCTGCTTCCTGGAGCCAGGCAGGCACACTGAGCCCCAGAAAACATGCAAGGCAAAGTCAGTGCTGTGAGGCCAGGGATTGGTGGACACTGGACAGGGGGCAGGGGGCCAGCAGCAGGGAGCCTCGGGGACCCCATGCAGCAACAAGGAGCCCTCTTTGTGCTTTCAGCCCCTCCTGGGGAAACCACAGAGGGCGAAGCCTGAGCTCCCAGGCAGAAACAGGTGAGCAGTTGAAGTAGGAGACGAATTCGTGAACCTTCCTGACGAGGGGTTAGCGGGGAGAGATGAGGCCAGATCTCTAGCGTTCAAAGTGGCTTTTAACCTTTGGGTTGTGATCTGTGGGTTAAAAAACCCTGAGATTCGGATGACTTGTTTATGAGTCACTGTGCCCTGTCCTTCTCTCACCAACCCTTGACAGTTTCACACCCACGATTATTTCAGTATTTTGATTCTTAAGAGAACTTCAATTTGGGCAACTAAATTTTTTCAAAATGCCAGAAAATTCTCAGTGTCAAATATGATACCTGCTTTCCTTCTGAAAAGCGTTAGTGAAGTTTTTACCTTCTAGTAGACTCAAGCATAGAAACTACCTCCTGTGTAGCACCAGTGACGATCATGATTCCAGGCACATGGTAGCCACTCAAGACATTTTGAACTGAATCAAACTTTTGCTGGAATGGCCATCACATTGTTGTCCAGAATGGCAAGGTTTTTTTTTTTTTTTTTGAGACAGGGTCTCCCTCTATCACCCAGGCTGTAGTGCAGTGGTGTGATCTTGGCTCACTGCAACCTGCACCTCCCAGGTTCATGTGATTCTCTCTCCTCAGCCTCCTCAGTAGCTGGGATTACAGGTGCGTGCCACCACAGCCCAGCTAATTTTTGTATTTTTAGTGGAGACAGGGTTTCACCATGTTGGCCAGACTAGTCTCAAACTCTTGACCTCAGGTGATCCGCCTGCCTCGGCCTCCCAAAGTGCTGGGATTACAGGCATGAGCCACCATGCCCAGCCCTAGAATGGCAAGAACTTTAATCATATTTGGGGTTGGTAGACAGAATCGCTCTCAAGAGATCCTTGGCAAAGCTTTCATGCAATTGTGATGATTTTAGACATGGTACCCGAGGTCTGGGGTTTTAGAACTCCTGGTTCCTTTCTCAGTGGGCCTGTGACATGATTTTGAATGCCATGGTCCACAGGGTGCTGCTGAGACGCTTGTGCACTGTAGTCTCTCCTAGGAACAATGTGACGCTGGTAAAACTTGCTTCTGGCCTATTTCCACCTTCCTAATCTGTGCTCCACTTCTCCTTCCTGGCACCCAACTCCACTTCTGACTCTCACTCCTCCATTCTGGGGATCTTTCTCTGTCTCATTTCTGCTGTTGCTCGCAAAGATGTCAACAAATCATGAAGATGAGTTAGAAGGGGGAGCCCTGTGTTCCAGCCTTTTCCCTGGTGTCCAGCCTCTGAAAGTTCAGCCCCAGACTTCCCCGCAGAAGCCTCAGCCCCAGGCTCCCCACCGGAGGCCTAGCAAATAATTCTCATGCTGTGGTCATTTGTATACTCTGTCTCCCCGTGTTTTTCCAGAAAAGACTTGAAGCTAATTAATATAATAATCAAGAGAAGAAGAGATAAAAGGAAAGCAAGAATGGAGACAAAGGGGTAAAACCTGATGGGAGATTTTCTCACAAACCAGGCGATGGGGTCCTGCCAGCTCACAAGGGGCGGACCACCAATTTCGCTCTGAGGTTTTCGTACTTCCCTGTAAGGGGGAAATATGATCAAGTACATGGCTGAAAATGTTTATAAGAAAAAAATAGAGTTTGTCAAGAGTGGCCCAGCTGTTTCCGAGGCTGAGGGAACTGGCTGTCTTCTGCAGAAACCTGGTCTTCCTGGTCCAGCCTCAGTGACTCCAGCACTGGGGGTTCTGACAGGGTGCCAGGCTTGGCAGTGGGCTCAGGGTGTGGCTCCGGTGGACGGGACCCTCTTGAGGTGGTGCTAGATGGCAGAGGCTGTGTTTAAGCCCTTGGTGATTGTTGGGGTGTGGTGACTTGAGGTGACATGTCCTGAGGAGATCTGGGAGGCTTCTGCTGAGAAATGGCCTTTAGACCATGATCCTCGTTGCCCACAGATTCTGTATTGTGAGTTTGCCTGCTTGCTAAAGCATGTTTGCACCTCGAAATGAGTACTTGCAGAAGATTGGTGGTCATTTTTGGACACGTTCTGAATGGTGGAAAGTGCGAGCCCCCATTGCACAGGCTCCCGGGGAGGTGGAACCGAGCGCACTGCCCTCTTGCCCCAGCTCAGGCGGCAGCGTGGCCTCCCCTCCATGTGTTTCATTTAGTTCCAGACATTTTGCAATTTTGTTCTATATTGGTCATTTCGATGTTTGAAATGGTCCCAAGCATGGTGCAGAGGTGGTGTCTATGTTCCTGAGCACAGGAAGACTGTGATGTACCTTACAGAGAAAATAGGCTTGTCAGAGAAGCTTTGTTCAGACTGAGTGACAGCGCTGCTGGCCTTGAGTTCAGTGTTAATGAACTGACAATATACATTAAATAAGGTGTCTTTAAACAGAAACACGCATCAGGCAAGGTCATGAATTTCTTGATAGATGAAACTGAAGTGACCGGAAGCTCACAGGAACAAAACCCTGAGTTTCCCCTAGGAGCCACCATTCAGTATCCGCTAATTCCATGTCCACAGAGACTTTACGGAACACGACTGCTATGCACAAGTGCTGACAGCATCTTAGCTGCCCCTGAGTCTGGGTGGGGCGGGCAGCTGTCCTGAAGTCGGGTGCCTGGTGCTGCCCCAGGGCCACCTCTCCTTCCAGGCCCGGCTGAGTTGGTGGCCTTTCGAACAAGCACCTCTTTATTTCGGGCAATTTCTAGATGACAATGGCATTTGTTTGCGAGTAGATCATGGGGCCTTTGCTCGATGTGACATTATCGGCCAGTGGTGGCGATGCTGACTTCTGCCCCAGATGCAGTCACCTTCACGGGGGCAGACTCCCTGCTTGTCTAGGCAATCTCAAATGGCAATTTTTGACCTTCCAGCTGGACAACAAAAGGATTTTGATTTCCCAGAGACTTACTGCTCACCCCATGCTTGCCTTGGCTCAGTCACATTGCTTTGTGACCTTCAGGCTGGGGACTGTTTGGAAGGTCTGGGCACGAAAGCCTACTTTTATCCAGGACAATGGAAACCCCAAGTGCCAGCTTTTCTCAATACCCGGCTTTGCTATCTGTCTCGTTCAGAACCTGTAGGAGTCTGAAATACAATGTATGGCAACAAGTGGGCCTTTAAACCGCTACTGAAAACGCCTGCGTTGTGATGAGATCGCGCATAAAGCAGTGAATGGCCCCAGCCCACAGCTAATGGCAGGGGCTCAGGCTACTGGCCGGGCCGGCTCTGCGACCCCACCAGGCCCCGGCCCAGCTTTCTCACTGACGTGTCAAGAAGGGAGAGGGTGAGTGTGTGGGGACTTGGGGAGGGGTGGCTGCTGGGCCTAATCCCACTCCTACCCCCGAATGACAGTGCCCCAGCAGCTCGCAGCAGAGTTTCTGGGAGCCCTGGAGGATGTCAGCGTCTGACCTTTCGTGGCTGCGGCGGCTCCTGCTGCTGTTTGCGGAAGTCCCTAAGTCAGTGGCAGGAGGGTGAGTAAAATGTCACCCCTGTGCAATGACACAATGCTGAGGACAGTGCTGAGGGCAGTGCTGAGGGCAGTGCTGAGGCTGGTGGAATGTCACAAGGTTGGGGAGAATGTGGCAGATTCCCCACACACACAGACCGGAAGGACTGTGGCCACAGACCGGAAGGACTGTGGCCACAGACCAGGCAGCACAGGCCCCTCCAAGGGACAGCGGGACTGCACCAGGTGGTAACAAGGGCTCCATTGCCCTATAAAGAAGTAATAAAATGCTCTGCTTCCCTTTGGGAGGCCGAGGCGGGTGGATCACGAGGTCGGGAGATCGAGACCATCCTGGCTAACACAGTGAAACCCCGTCTCTACTAAAAACACAAAAAATTAGCCGGGTGTGGTGGTGGGCACCTGTAGTCCCAGCTACTTGGGAGGCTGAGGCAGGAGAATGGCGTGAACCCGGGAGGTGGAGCTTGGGCAGTGAGCCGAGATTGCGCCACTGCACTCCAGCCTGGGGGACAGAGAGAGACTCTGTCTCGGAAAAAAAAAAATACTCTGCTTCCATGCCACTAAAACAAGCACTTCCCACCTGTGTCCTCAGTGACTACCAGGAAGGTGATGGCTCCGAGCAGGACCTCCACCCACGGGTTACTGAGGCGTCTGCACCTGTGTCCTCAGTGACCACCAGGAAAGTGATGGCTCCAAACAGGGCCTCCACTCACGGGTTACTGAGGCATCTGCACCTGTGTCCTCAGTGACCACCAGGAAGGTGATGGCTCCGAGCAGGACCTCCACTCATGGGTTACTGAGACACCTACTGTCATTTCCAGGGTTCCGGGACAAAACAGTATGTGGATACTTGGATTTAAATTCCAGCACTGCCATGATTTCAGGGGCTGTTATTTCAGCTCCTGAGCCTGTTTCCTTGTCTGTAGAGTGGGGCGCACACGGCCAACCTCACAGAGCTGTGGGCTCCATCCAGGCGGCTGTTGCTGTTTCCCACTCAGTGCTCAGCGGCTCCCAGGCCACCCCTGCAAAATTGCTGCTTCCTCCAAAGAGGTTTGGGCTTGGATCAGATTTAGAATTCCCTGGAAAGGGCCCATCAAGAGGGCCCCCTTTCCAGGCATTTGCACTGATTAAACTCTCGTGTGACCTGTCCATGACTCTAGGGAGAGGAGCAATGGGGGTGATGACTGTGACAAGCTGGAGACCCTCTTGGACAGGTGGTCACGATTCCATTTGCTCCCGGCACCACCCTGTGAGTCATGGCAGGTGTTGGCATCCCATTTTCCTGAGAAAGAAATGGAGAAAATGTGACTTTCCACACAGCTTGTTAGTGGCAGAGTGGAGGTGAAGCCCCAGCTGTCCTAAGTCTGAGCAAGGCTCCTGCTGTGAGCTCAGTTCTGAGCCCAGATTCTAGGGATGGAAGGGAGGACTGGGTGCCTTGGGAAGGGGGCAGGAGGCCTGGCCCGCAGGGAGGCAGAAGCAGAGCAGCCACAAGGCTATGGTGACCAGTAGTGGCTGGGGAGGGCCAGCTGAGAGCAGCCACAAGGCCATGGTGACCAGTAGTGGCTGGGAGGGCCAGTTGAGAGCAGCCACAAGGCCATGGTGACCAGTAGTGGCTGGGGAGGGCCGGCTGAGAGCAGCCACAAGGCCATGGTGACCAGTAGTGGCTGTGGAGGGCCAGCTGAGGACCCACACCTGGACCCGAGCAGCACTAGACTTGAGCCCTCTGCAGGGTGGATGGGGCTGAGGCTGGTATCTGGTGGCAAGAAGCAGTGAGTAGGTTACTGGGTGTTAGCCTGGCAGCTAGGACGGTCAGAAGCCTCTTGTTTCAGACAGAGTGATGGGGAAGTGGACTTTGGCTGGTCTTTTTGATGGTTGATGGATCTGCTCATTCATCTGTGGGGTATTCATGAGCATCTTCCATGTTCCAGGTCGGGGGATCAGGACGCAGGTAAAGGAGACAAAAAGCCTTCTCGTCAAGGAGCTTACGTGTGGTGAAGGGAGAGAAACGGTAAACAGACGTAAATAAAAACATGTCATGTTGAGGGTGATGCTACTGTGGAAACAAAAAGCAGGCTGGGGACCAGGGATGCTGGAGTAGAGTGAAAGGGGCCGTTGAAACCATTCGCATTGGTCGGAAACCTGAGCACAAAGAAAGACAGCAAGGAGAGCCTGAGTGTGCACAAAGGGTGGAACAGGGAACGTAGCTCTGAAGAGAACTCGGTGGTTCTGAGTGCAGGAGCCCCAGGCTGGCCGTCTCTCAGCCAGGCTGCCCAATCCTGGAGGAGGCTGGCTGTGCACAGGGATGGGCCTTGTGTAGACCACTGGGTGCATGCTGCATCAGAGGGCACACAATGTCCAGTGCTGCCTTGACATCTTGGAGCCTCTAAGTCCCCAAACTCTAACCTTTGAGCTCCCCTGCTCTCCCCAGAGATGGCCCCCCAACTCCCTCCGCCCAACCAAGTGGGAAAGGCTCCCTTCCGTTGGCTGCATGTGTTACATCCCGCCCGGCCCACAGCCTGGTTCCACCTTCCTGTCCGCCCCTGGAATCACTTACAGAAGCCATTCACTAAATCCCACGGGAACCAGTCTCCCGCCCCTCCGCCTTCACTACGTCACTATCAAGCCTACTTCCCACAGCCCTGTGCACTCTGGCCCCCCGTGGAGCCTCATGTGGCCTCCCAACTGCCCATCTATGTAGCTGCTGATTGCATCTGTCCAGTGCCAGGTGTCATGGGTTTGAGTGTCCTCAGAAACCCAGGGTCCTCTCTCACCAGTGATGTAAAGAGGGAAACAGAACCCCGGCCATGATGTGTGCTGAGGCCTGCTGGGACGCCAGGGGAGGGATGAGGAATGCCAGAGGATGCCAGGGGAGGCCTGCAGGGATGCCACAGAGGGATGGTCGGGGCCCCACACCCCAAGGAGGCTGAGAAGGGACAGAGCGGAACAGGGCTCTAGTGTCTCCCCCATCGCCAGCACTGGGCCTCCTGGAGCCCATCAGTCACGGGACGTTTAGAGACAGGCAGTGGATACCATGCGGCAGGGTCAGCCGGTGGCTCATGAACGCACCTGCTCCCTGCTTCCTCTGCTGCTTTGCTGTCACTGCAGCGTCTGTAGCTCCCCTTGCAGCTGGGTACAGCTCTGCCGCCACGTCCTGGCCCATGGGGTGTGGTGTGTATCCATTCTGGGTTGCGTTCTTACGAGGAATGGCTGTGCACTTTCCTTGCTTTTACCTGCTGCCTCTGGGTTTTAGGCTGAATTAGCCACCTTCGGCCCAGAATGGAAGTTCCATGTTGAGGTTGGCACAGCTGTCCTTAGGGTCCTCAATAACTTACATCTAAATTGTTACGCAAGAAAAAGAAACTCCAAGCTTGTTTAAACCGTGGTATGTGGGATCCTTTTGCTATAGAAGCTTGGACAATACTCCAATCCATAAAGACAGGGGGACATTACTTACATGCATTAATAAAAACAACACTAATGCTATTAATACCAGAAATGTTATCCACCTTTTTTGGAGTTATTGTGTTTTACGTACTATCCTAAGAGCATTAGGATTCAGAGACATAATTTAGTCCTCACAGGAGTCTTGCAAGTCTGTTATTATTACCCTGTGTTAGTCTGTTCTCACGCTGCTATAAAGAAACAACTGAGGCTGGGTAAGGAAAAGGATTTAATTGACTCACAGTTCCTCATGGCTGGGGAGGCCTCAGGGAACTTACAGTCACGGTGGAAGGGGAAGAAAACATGTCCTTCTTCACAAGGTGGCAGGAGAGAGTGTGAGCATGTGAAGGAGGAACTGTCAAATACTTATAAAACCATCTTGATCTCATGAGAACTCACTCACTATCATGAGAACAGCATGGGAGAAACTATCCCCATGATCCAATCACCTCCCACCAGGACCCTCCATCCAAGGTGGGGATTATGGGGATTACAATTCAAGATGAGTTTCGGGCGGGGACACAGCCAAACCGTATCCTCCCCTTATTTGACAAAGAGGCTAAGTGCAGTAGGGAAGGTAACACTGAGACCCAGCAGGCCCACCTTCACCAAGTCCACTTATCATTAGATGTGATCTATGGGTGTATCGGTGTCTTATTGCTGCTATAATAAATTCCCACAAACTTAGTGGTCTAAAACAATGCAACTATGTGATCTCACCATTCCATAATTATAAATCCTGCATGGACTAAAATGAGGGCATTGCAAAGGCCACAGTCCTCCAGGAGCCTCTGGGAGATGATCTGTTTTGTGACCTTCCTGCCCTCACTCCTTGAGACTGCCTGATTCTGCACCTCATAGCTCTTCCTTCTCTTCAAAGACAGCAGCCTGGCCTCTTCCAATGTCTTTCTGACCCCAGCTCGCTCTTCTGCTTCCCCCTCTGGCTTATACGTGAAGCCACCCTTGTGACATTGGACGTTGGTCCACCCAGATAAACTAGAACAATCCCCAATCTCAAGATTGTCTGATTACAACCCTAATTCCACCTGAAACCTTGGCTCCCTTTGCCCTGTCACTCCGAATATTCACAGGTTTCAGGCAATGGGATGCAGACATCACTGGAGGGCCCCTTATTCTGCCATCACTGGTGCTTGCAAAGTGTCTGGAATTCAGCTTTTAGAGAAGGGACCACATAGGTTTGGTTCCTCACTGTCTATCCAGCACCCAGCCTGGTTCTAGGTACACAGCAGTGCTTGGAATCTGATTGGAGGACAGTCGGGTCAAACAGCCCAGCGTCATACAGTGAACAGTGAAATGCTACGTGTGTAGGACTGCTGAGGATGGAACAATACACTGTGTTACAGTCAGGGCTGGAAGACTCAGAAAATGCTTAGAAAGAAAGCGTTTAACCTAAGCCTACCAGGTGTGCCAGGTAGAAATGGAGGTTTCTCTTCCCTTAAGAAGCTTGGAGGCGCTGACTTCTGATGTTGGCTCAGAGGTTTCGGGATGCTGGGACCCATGTCTCTGTGGTTCACTTGAACTTTCCCTTCTTCATCTCCTCATGGTCACAGGATGGCTGCCACAGCGCCAGGATCAAATTACGTTAAAGAGAGGCAGGGGAGGAGACACACCCGCAGACTTCTACTTCAGTCTTATTGCTGGAATGGTGCCACCAGGCCACCTTTAGCTGCCTTGGCAGGTGAGACAGTAAGCAGTTATATCAAGATATCTCCAGTACAGGCAGGCAAAGGGGATGGGTGTTGAGGGTAGGTCCAGGTAAGCAACCCTAAGGGGCAGCCAGGCAGGAAACGGGAGACAGAAAAAGGGTTCGCCTGAGCCAGGAGGTGGAGGCACAAAAACAGAATGTGTGAGGATGTGGCATGTGGTCTGGAATAGCAGGACACCGAGCCCATGGGCGATGGGTGATGGTCCTCCTGAGTCAGCCCCAGATGCCACACTGAGGCTTTGGACATTGTCCTGGGGCTGGTGGTGGGGGAGGGGACATGATACGGGTGTGTTTTAGAGACAGCTTTAGCAGGTGGGTGGAGGAGTGGTTGTGGATGAAGCCTGGAGTCTGGACCTGCTGGTGGCAGATGGCACAGAGATCCAGGCAGCAATGGTGCACGTCCTATGGGAAGCAGTCACTCCTTGCACCCTGGACTCTGGTTCTCCCTGGGATCCCAGGGAAGGATGGACCAGTGGAGCCTGGGAAAGGCTTCAAGGTGGAGGCAAGGCTGAGTCATCGTCTGAGTCTAAGGAAGAAAGAAGTCATCAGTCCAAGAAAGGAAGACCATGGGTAAGACTAGGGGAAGAGATTGGTGGCCTGGGGCTTGAATTAGAAGAGAGTTTGTGCCTTAGGTAAGATGTTTTGTGTGTCTAGGGCCAGAGGACCTGTGGAGCACAGGCTGTGGGATGCACTGTTGGAGCAATGGGCACCCTGTGTGGGTGCACACAGGGGCAGTGAATGGCCGAAGACGTGGTAAGATGTAGGGGGCAAGCCATCATGCTACCTGGAGATCCAAAATGCCAGTGACAATGCGTGTTGAGGATGGGTCCAGGTGAACGACCCTATAAGGCAAATGATCCCAGGAGGATTATCCACAGGAACTCTGATCCGCCGGGCACGTGGTCAGTGCCAGACAGCAGGCTGGACACGTGTGGGTCGCTTCTTTCTCATAACACTGGGAGTAGGTGTGTTTACCTCTGTTCTACAGAGGGGGAAACTAAGGCTAAGGTAACAGTAACAACAATGAAATGAAAACAATGATAGAGCTGGGCTGGAGCCAGGTCCGTCTGTGGGTGGATGGCAGATTCTTTGCCTCCTGCCTGGGGACCAGCCTCACACACTTTCTGCTCCAGGTCTTGAAGAGCTGTGTTGGGATGTGGCTCTCTGCAGGGAGGGTGACATCCCAGCCCTATTCCTGCCACCCACAGGTCACTATCCGTGTTTCGGTCTGGAGTGTCCTGACGTGTGTGTGCTGGGCTCTGCTGGCACAGGCACCTGTTTCTGCAGGGTCCATCCTGGCACAGGGGGGTGTGGGGGCATCACTCAGTGCCCTTGGGTCTGGAGACATGAATCATGAACCCTCCCACCCACCCCAGGATTTGGTCAGTTATAAAAATATCCAGAATTGGCATGGGGCGGATTCAGGAACCGAAGCTTGCTCTTGCCCTGTTCTTGCAGTATTGGATTGTACAATTATAGCTCTTTAGAAGTTTCCTAATGTGCCACAAGATGTCAAGCAGCAGCACCAAGATTAATACTTTCTTTAATGACCATTGCTGACTTTGACCTTGAAGTGTGTGGTGTGTTCTGAGAGCACATTTCCTCCCCTCTGCTTTGCAGCTCCTGGATTTTGAAAAATTAACTCCTTGCTCTCATCTCAACAGTTCACCTAAGGTGTTCACTTGCTCTGTTTACCTTGAGCTAAAGTGTTTTAGAGAGACAGTGGGAGAGGGAGGAGGGAGGCAAAGAAAGGGAGAGGGGAGATGGAGAGGTAGGAGGAGAGGAAGGAAGGTCAGAAGGAAGGGCAGGGAGAGGTAGGGAGAAGGGGGATGGGGGAGGGGTGGGGGAAAGAGACCTTTTTATTCAGACTTCCTGCTTGTCTCCAAGTCTTCAACGGCCTGCCGGGTACCTGGTGAAGCCGCTTCTCTGAACCCAGCCTCACATGTGTGCTCTGCCTGGCCCTCTGGAGCCTCCGGCCCTGGCAGTGAGTGTAGGCATCCTTTCCACTACACGCTCATGAATCCTCTCCTTGCTGCCCTCAGTTCTCCTCTCCTCCTTTCCTTCCGTCCTTTTCTAACCTCCTCTGCTTCTCTCTCCCTCCCACGTTTGGGAATCTGGTGTTGTCCTGGCCTTCGTTTCCAGCCTAGACTGCCTTGTTCAAGATGAATCCAGGAGCCCCAGATTACTCCAGCCCCGAGGCAGGGTCCCTGGGTAGGAGGGCAGTGTGGCGAGTCAGCGGGGAGGACTGACGGCGAAGGGGCCTTTTTGTAACTGTGCGTGTCAGCCAGGCCACCCTCTCAGCTGCATCGTGGTTTACCTGGCCACGGCGGAGTGACTGGACTCCCAATCCCACGTGACAGCAGAGGCTGAGTGCAGAGGGTGGGAGGAAAAGGGGACTCTGGGGTGGGAACAGGAGGCCATGCTGGCTTCTTGGGCTGCCACAGAGGGACCTGGGGCCACTCCTGGGTCTGACACTACTTGCTGTGTGATCTTAGGAATGCCACTTACCTTCCCTTGACCTCAGTTTCCTCATTTGTCCAATGAGAAAAACAGCCCTGCCCAGGCTGCTTTTCAGGGTGTGTGTGAGGCTCAAAGACGCCAAACGGGATCACATTCTGAGTGGGAGAAAGCACTGGGCTCTATGCTGTTAGCTTGGCTGATGGGGCCACCTGGTCAGCTGGCATTGCACACAGGGGGCCAGGCCAGGCTCTGGGGGCCTTATGCTGTAGCCCCTGTCTCAGTCCACTCTGTGTTGCTATAAAATAATACCTCAGACTGGGTAATTTGTATGTATATATTAAAAAAGGTGTATTTTGCTCACGGTTCTCCAGGTTGGGAAGTTCAAGGGCATGGCCCAGGCTTCTGGGGAGGCCTCTTGTGCTTCCTCATAGCATGGCAGAGAAGGCCAAAGGGGAAGCAGATGTCTTCTGCGAGGGGAAACTCAAGGGGTGTCCTGGCTCTATAACAAATGAATCTAAGTTGGCCAGAATGAATTCAGTCTCTAGAGAGTGGGAACTCAGGCACTACAGGAGAACCGCACTAAGCCATTTGGGAGGAATCTGCCTCCACAACCAAACCCCTCCTACTGGCCCACCTCTCAACACCCCACACTGCGGTGGGATGAGCAAGCCCCATCCAAACTATTGCAGCCCCAAGCATCACTCATTTGCTGGGTGATATCGGGCAGCTGCTCCAGCTCTCTGGGCCTCAGTGTAACAATCATATTAGTCCAAGATCTCTTTCCAGGTTGGGGTGGAATGTGGAATGCACAGGAGCACATTCAGAAGGGGAGGGTGTTAACAGAGCACAGCACCTTTTGAGTTCGGTGCATGTGGGGCTGGGGCACAGGTGCTGGCAGTAGCACTCCCTGTCCCGAGGCCTCGTGTCTGCTGTGTTCCCGTCAGGGCTTCTCGCAGAAGGCCGTCCTGCGGGCCTTTGGGGTGAGATGGTGTGCTGCCTGTTGGTGGGTGCAGGGGCACTGAGCCCGTTCCGTTAGCACTCAGGGCTGACACCTGCAGTGGCTCACTCGAGTCAATTTGTCCAGGAGCTGCTCCAGGAATCAGCTGTGCTGCTGAGATCCCACTCCTCTTTATGGAGTAAACCCGAAATAAGGACGTTATCGGCCGAGGAGATGATGAGTTCTGGACCATCTGCCAAGAGACATTGATGATGCTCATGATCCCAGGTTGCTGGGCTCATGCTCAAGGCTTGCTCCTTATTTATTTCTCTCCTATCTTTTCTTTATGGAGAAAAGCTCTTTAGAAGTTTCCTAATGTGCCACAAGGAACGTTAGGGAATCTTCCTAATGTTCCCGTCCGACTCTGCGATTCCTGAATCTTCCCACTGCTGAGCTTTTGCCCTCCTGTCTGCCCCAGTCTGAGTCCCTGCTCCTTCTCCTCTGCCTGCCTGGGTCCAGCCGATTATGTAGGTGATGCTTCTTCTGGTACTTCACTCCACGACGAGGACCAAATTTTAAGGTCATGAATGTAAGGTGCGAGCACGGGTCCCAACTCCGGCTTCCTGAGTACACGCTGGGGAAGCAGGAAGACTTGGACCCAGACCTGGGGAGGCCATGTTTTTGTTTTGTGCTGACCACACTCGATTTGTTGTGGTTCTGTTCTGGGCCTAGCAGGGAAACATGGCAAGAATGGTTAAAGGTCTGGACTCAGAACCGGAGCAGGGGAGGTAGGGAGGGTGCAGAAGTGCTCTGACTGGTGGGAGGTGGGAGAGCTGTGAAGGAACACGGTGGCTGTTCCCAAATCCCATTTCTGGGTGTCCACTGAGAGAGCCATTAGGATCGATGGGTGGAAGTTAGAGGGAAATTGATTCTCTCTCTTTCTTAAATATCAATGCTATTATGGGGGGCGGGAACAAATGTTGCACCCCCACCCATAATTCTATGTTAAAATGCCAACACCTGATGGGATGGTGTTAGGAGGCGTGGCCTCTGGAAGGTGATTAGGTCGTGAGGGAGAAGCCTCATGAATAGGATTAGTGCCTGTATTAGTCTGTTCTTATGCTGCTAATAAAGACATACCCAAGACTGGGTAATTTCTAAAGGAAAGAGATTTAATAGGCTCACAGTTCCATATGGCTGGGGAGGCCTCACAATCATGGTGGAAGGCAAAGGAGAAGCAAAGGCACATCTTCCATGGTGACAGGCAAGAGAGTGTGTGCAGGGGAACAGCCCTTTATAAAACCATCAGGTCTCATGAGACTTATTCACTGTCATGAGAACAACACAGGAAAGACCGCCCCCATGATTCAGTTATCCCTCACTGGGTCCCTCCCATGACATCTGGGAATTATGGGAGCTACAATTCAAGATGAGACTTGGGTGGGGACACAGCCAGACCTTGTCAGTGCCCTAATGAAAGAGACTTGAGAGAGGCTCTGCCTGTCTTCCAGAGCATGGGGTTATAGGGAGAAGGATGTGGCCCTCACCACACTGAACTGCCAGCACCTTGATCTTGGACTCCCCAGGCTGCAGAACTATGAGAAATGAGTTCCTGTTGTTTACGAGCCACTGAGTCTAAGGCATTTTGTCATAGCCTGGACCGACTAAGGCAATCCTAAGGGACATGGAAGTAGAGGGGTGTGTTATGAAGTAGTTATGGAACTTTCCAGTACAGGGGGATGTGTGTGGTGGAAGGGATTTGTGCTTCAAGGGAGGGGGCAGTGGCTAATTTCTCACGTGTCTGCCACCTGACATGCTGCAGCCCCGTAAGTGAGGGGTAGTTTGGGTGTGGCTTGGCAGGAGGGCTGGGGCAATGACCTCTGAAGCCTCCAGCCCAGCTGTAAGCAGGGCCTGGATCACCACAGGGAGGCAGGGGCTGAGCTCTGAGATGGACAATGGAGCCCTGGAGGGAGGCAGAGGAGTCTGGGATTGGAGTGGAGGAGCCGAGAACAAGCGTGGAGCCAGGAGTGGCAGGTGTGGACCACGCTGGGAATACTCAGGCTAAGTCACAGGAGTACAGGCTTTGGGAGGTGGGTGGTTTGGACTCAGGGTATCTCCATGTGCTCCATACGCTCTCCCAGCAGAAGCTCTGAGTGCACTTAACCTGCCACCAGCACCACGCCCTCCTGCCCCAGCACCACTTCCTCCTGCACCAGCACCACACCCTCCCACACAAGTATCGTGCCCTTCTGCACAAGCACCATGTCCTCTTGCACAAGCACCACACTTTGCTACACCATCTCCATGTCCTCCTGCTCCAGAAGCTCCAGCACCACGTCTTCTTGCACCAGCACCACCTCCTCCTGCACCAGCACCACCTCCTCCTGTACCAGCACCATGCCCTCCTGCACCAGCACCACGTCTTCCTGCTCCAGCACCACACCCTCCAGCTCTAGCACCATGCCCTCCTTCTCCAGCACCACCTCCTCCTGCTCTAGCACCACACCCTCCTGCTCTAGCACCACATCCTCCTGCTCCAGCATCACACCCTCCTGCACCAGCACCACATCCTCCTGCACAAGCACCATGCCCTCCTGCGCCAGCACCACCTCCTCC
This sequence comes from Mandrillus leucophaeus, assembly GCF_000951045.1. Lineage (NCBI taxonomy): Eukaryota > Metazoa > Chordata > Mammalia > Primates > Cercopithecidae > Mandrillus > Mandrillus leucophaeus. Next base: position 2,795,722 of record NW_012101299.1, read on the forward strand.
TGCACCATCTCCACATCCTCCTGCACCAGCACCACCTCCTCCTGCACCAGCACCATGCTCTCCTGCACCAGCACCATGTCCTCCTGCACCATCTCCATGTCCTCCTGCACAAGCACCACATCCTCCTCCTCCAGCACCATGTCTTCCTGCTCCAGCATCACACCCTCCTGCTCTAGCACCACACCCTCCTTCTCCAGCACCACCTCCTCCTGCACCAGCACCATGCCTTCCTGCTCTAGCACCACGTCCTCCTGCACCATCTCCACATCCTCCTGCACAAGCACCACATCCTGCTACAGAACCACATCTTCCTGCTCCAGCACCACCTCCTCTTGCACCAGCACCACGTCTTCCTGCTCCAGCAGCACGTCTTCCTGCACCATCTCCACCTCCTCCTGCACCAGCACCACGCCCTCCTGCACCATCTCCACCTCCTCCAGCACCAGCACCACGCCCTCCTGCTCCAGCACCACATCCTTCTGCTCCAGCACCACATCTTCCTGCACCAACACCCCCACTCCTGCTCCAGCACCACATCTTCCTGCTCCAGAACCACATCATCCTTCTACCTTTAACCTCCGTTGTGAGTCCTTAATTTCCCCCACTGACCTGCTTAGAACAAAGCACTGTTGATCCCTATCATTCATGGATTCCACAGTTGTGAATTCACCTACTCTTGAAAATCCACTTCTAACCCCCAAATCAACCCTGGCAGCACTCTCACAGTCATCTGCAGACGTACAGAGGGGTGAGAGATTTGAGTTCCCAGCTCAGGTGGAGCAAAGCTCTGCCTGCCTTCTCACACCGGCCCGCGCCGTAAACAAATATGTTGCTTTAAGGTCTATTTAGTGCCACTTTTTCCATATTTTGATGCTTTTTGTGGGTAATTTGGCTGTTTAGAATGGCCCACAAGCTCAGTGCTGAGGAGCTGTGCTCCCAAGTGCAGGAAGGCCATGATGTGCCTTTAGAGAAAATATGTGTCTCAGAGAGGCTTCAAGCAGGCTTTGTTCTGGCGCTGCTGGCTCTGAGTGTTATCAATAGTATACATAATATAATTAATAGTATACATTAAACAAGGCATCTCTAAACAGAAACACAGATGAAACAAGGTCATGTACTGATTGTTGATGAGAATGTGACCAGAGGCCTGTAGGAACCTAGCCTTGTATTTCTCCTAGGAACTGAGGTTCAGCTGCTGATTTTCTGTTTATGGCATAACTACTGTGGATGACGAACATTTGGACTGGGCTCGGTTTGTACTGGGCTTGGTTTGGACCAGCTTTCTTTATGACTTTCCACATTCTGCACTGATAATTACATGAGTGCTTATTCGAATCTTTCTAGTGGCTGGACAAGCACACGGTCTATGGACGACAGTGGGTGGAGGCTGGAGACAGAACCCTCAGTTGTGAGATCTTCATGACAGTCCAGGAGTGGAGAGGGGAGGCTAGAAAGGAAGGCTCAGCTGTGAGTTACTATTTGGGAAACTGACAGGACACAGACTAGCAGTACAGGATTGGGCTCACTGGCTGTGTGTCCTGCAGCAGCCAGGTTGCCTGGGTTCAAGCACCGAGGTGACACTTTCCGTTCCCCATGGGGAGGCTCCTCAATTTATCTGTGCTTCACCCTTCTTAGTTGTAGATGGGCACACCTTGCTTACATGGTCATTGTGAGGAATTAAATGAGCTCATGAGTACAAACTACTGAACATTATGCCTGGCACAGGGACAGGGCTCAATAAGCCCCAGCTCTTAGCATCTGATGGGGAGGGATGGGGGAGGAGCAGGAGATGCCAGGTCCCAGCCCGAGACAGGAGAATCACCAAGGGCACCCTCACGGGGAGAAGAAGCAGCGCCAGTAACATCGGCAGTCCCTCTTACCCCAAACATTTCCTTTCCCAGCTCATCAGCTGGAACTTCTCAGCATTCTTTTCAGCTGAAATTTTATTTCTGGACGTTCCTTGCCAGCACAACACCAGCTGTTATTTGCTAGAAGGAATCCACTTATGTAACTGTCATCTTTGAAAGGGGATTGGAAGAGGGCGGAGGAGTCTGGGAGAGAGGGTAGAGAAAGTGGCCTATTTCCACAGTGCCCATGTTGACAGGGCTCTGGGGCACCTGAGCAGGGCTTTTACATTCAGAGGGGACTTAGGTGGTGAATTGCAAGAGAAGGACACCTTACCAACAGGGCACCAAAGTCTTTCAGAAGTTTGTTCTTCAGAGCTCAGTAGATTCCCTCCCCATGTGATGCTTGAAAGGGTGGGAGCCCCGACGCCTGCACGGCGCCCTGCAGCCCACATGCGGGGTCTGCACTGTCTGACTGGGCCAGGTGCCTGTGAGGGCAGGGCTGTTCCACGAAGGGGAGGCCGCAGTTTGAGGGGTGCCTCTGCCTCGGTCATGCATGGGCAGGGCCTGGAGCGGGGGCGCTGTGAGCATGGGGCTTCCCATCCAGTCCAGAATGACGTGAGTGAGAGGGGCTTCCCTAGAACCAGCACAGAGGGAGCTTCGGTGCCTCCACCTTTGCCTCTGCCTCCTGTCCTGAGCTGGGGGAACGTTGACAATAATGACTCAGGTTCGACAAACCACTTCCCTTCCGGGCCCTTCAGGTGAAGGCTGGAGAGAGGCCACATTGCCAAGAGAGCTTCGCGTGCAGGGGTGTGAGCTGGTCACTCACGCATGGACCCCTCTGCCCGGCACACGCTGGGCCACATGTCCCAGCTCCTTTATTGTTAGACGTGCTGCATCATGGAAAAGGGGCAGAGTGGACGTGTTTTGCTTTGGGGACTAAGTCCTTAAGAAGCACTGGGCCTCCCCACTCTTTCCCCCTTTATTGCACTGGAAGCACACGAGTGAGCCCACCGCATGGGGCAGATGATGGGATTCACTCAGGTCCCAGAGTCGCCACCATCTGCGGCAAGAACTGCCCTCCATGCACTCCTGCTTGAGCGAGAAGTGAGCTTCCAGTGGGTTTGGCCCCATACGTATTGAGAGGTCTGTTGTGACCGCGTGCAGCTGACTGTAATCTGTAAACCCACTGTGCTGGTTGAAGCAGATTACTTTTGCCGGCTCTTCCAAGTAACTAAAACATCTAGTTTCCCCAACAGAGATCCATCCAGTATTTTGGTCAGTCGTGCCTCATGGTATATGTGAAAAACCAGTAGTTTAAATGGGGAACTACGTCTGCTTCTGGAATCCTACCAAGTGGGATCTTGGAGCAGGTTACGCCGGAGGAAGCCTGCGTCACTTGCTGTATGTGAAAGTGAAGTGTGAGGAAGTCGCCATCATCAGCCGGGGCCCCTGGGGCTTCTGAACTTACCGTCTGCCTCAACAGCCTGGAGTTTCTAAACTGCACGAAAAGCCCCAGCGAGTTGCCACCCATCGCAGGTCAGTTATTAATGAATTGGCCGATGACTAGCACTTGCTCATTTATAATGAGCATCTTTAGCATATTCATTGATGCTGTAGATACCATTGTTCAACAGGAAGGGATGCGAAGGGGTCTGCCTCTGGCTCCTAAGGCGAAGCTGTTCTGTGTGTGTGTGTGTGTGTGTGTGTGTGTGTGTGTGTGTAAGAGGTGCAATTTACGCAGCAGATGTTGGAGCCCCGACTGTGTCCCACACCAGGAGACAGCAATGAAGAAGAGATGCACCTGCCCCACGGTGCAGAGGATTCTGCCTGTCCCAGCCTCCAGCATGGACCCACTGAAATGGTTCGCGTGAGGCATCTTACCTGGTAAAGGGCTTTGTGTTCCTGGCACTACCCCCGTCCCGCTCTTGGCTGTTCTTGGTAGCAGCTGGTTTCTGGGATAATGGCTCTGCCAAGCAGACATTGTTTCCCCTATGGAAGTGTGAGGAGCATGATGTGAAGCTCAGTGAGGGAAAGTGACCTGCAGGTGCCTCATTTCTGGTAAGAGGCTTGTGATGCTTATAAATCCACGATGGGCTGAACTGTGTCTCTTCCAAATTCATACGTTGAAGTCCTACACCCCCAGTGCCTTAGAATGTGACTTTATTTAGAGTTGGGGTCTTAAAAGAGGTCATTAAATCAAACCGAAGTCAGTAGGGTTGGTTCTAATTCGACCTGCCTGGTATCCTCATAAGAAGAAGAGATGGGGACACAGACACACAGAGGATGACCATGTGAGGACCCTGGGAGAGAGGGCTGGGGAGGAGGCAGCCCTGCTGGCACCTTGATCTTAGAGGTCCAGCTTCCAGATCTGGGAGACATAAGCTTCTGTTGTTTAAGCCCCACTCCCTGTCCCTCCCATCCTGGGCCTGAGCTGATTGATTACAGGGTCCCGTTGGCTTGTTGCCTTGATATCACTTTCCACTACCCTCTCCCCACCCTCCCACCCTTCTCCAGCCAAGCTGACATTCTTTATCTCCCTTGAACATGTAGGTGGGGTTGGTTGGCTGGCTCATCTGCTTGGAATGTTCTTCCCCAGACACCTTCAAGTGGCCGTTCCTTCACTTACCTGCGGTCTTTTCTCAGAGTCCCCGCTCCATCCCATTGGTTCTCCCTGCTCTTCCCCTATGGCGGCCACCACCATCTGCTTATTTATTCAATTGATTTCTCCCACAAGAATGGGGCTGACCTTGGGGAGGGTCTCTGCTCACTGAGGAGTGCCTGGTGCCCAGCCCACTGCCTGGCTGGCCTAAGAGGCTTAGCAAATGCTCGTCCAATGAAGGATGGAAAGATGACGCTGTCCCAGGGAAGTGTGTGATCCTGGCCGTGTCCTCCCACCATTACCCACAGATCTGGTGGGGATAGTGATGCTCACTTAGCCTCGTGGTTTAAGTGGGATTAAGTGGGATGGCACGCCAATATCACCAGTCTTCTTCTAAGAATGCCACCTTCCCCTGGAAGACGCAGGCTGAGGACTCTGAATGCAAGGCTGTGGCATTTCTGGCAGAGATCGGTGGCCTTCTGGACATTAATATCCGCAAAGCTTGCCTGGGAGCTCCACAGGAAGTTCTGGCCGGTGGTCACCTACTCCATTTTCTTGGGGCTCATGGAAAGCCTTCAGCAGTATCCTCTGTCAACAGCTCATCCCACTTGCTGCTGATTGCCAAGGTCCCTTTCATCTCCTTTCTCAATCCAGTGCAGATTTGAACATTGTGTCCCTCCATTTAGACCTTCAGTGGGCCCCTCATTTTCTTAAGAGCTAACTCCACACTTCCTCCTGCCCTCTCTGGCCCACAGCAGCCGATGTCCTCCCAGCTCCAGAACCCTGGTGTCCACTGCTTCTCTGTGGGACCTCTGGTTCCAACTGGGTCCATCTCCTCACCACTCTGGAGGCCCCTCAACGCCATCCTCTGTCAGCGCCACTGCTCTCACCTCCACCTTCCTAGTCCTTTCCCCTCTCTCGCCACCCCCTCCATCTGCCTGGTTCCTTGCAGCCCTCCAGGCTCAGCTCAGGGGAGACACTTCTGTCTCCGTAGTCTTCTGTGCCTTTTCTTCTTTCTTTACCAGTAATACCACTTGCTACCTAAATATCACTTTGCAATACCTCCAAGTGTTGAGTAGTTTGAGGCCCAAGCCACACAGCCTGCAAAGCTGGAAGTATTCATTCTCTAATTGTTTACAGAAAGCATTTGCTCACCCTGATCTGGAAGGTGACAAGTGAGGAGCCTTCAGTGCTCTGTCGTGAACACTTATCTCGATTGTGTGTTTGGTGAGGGCTTTGTGGAAGGTGCTTGTGGGTGCCGCCTTTGGTGAAGGCACAGATTCCTCACTTATTTGAGGGCAGATCTCTGTGTACCAGAGAGGCAGAAGCAGGAGGTGCAGTGGGGCCACTCTCCATGGCCCCAGGCAGACAGTCTCTTCTCCTTTTCTCTTCGTCTCTGTTCATATCCCCAGTTTTCCTAATTTGGGCCACATCGCTTTCTCCCAGCCCAGCACATGGGTAGTGGCAAGTAGGCAGGCGGATCTCAACTTTTGCTCTAAAAAGCATCTCTCATACACAACTGCGGCATCAGTGGGGAGAGGTGCTCCAGGAGGCAACTGATTTTGCAACCAGAGGTTATTTCTTTTTTGCTATTTCCAGTCATCAGAGAAAATATGGATTTTCTGTATAGCTTTGATGTGTCAGAACCTGTAATTGTGATCAATTTCTGTGTAACAGATTAACTCAAAACCCAGCAGCTTAAAACAACAAACGTTTAACACCTCACACTATTTCTGTGAGCCAGGAATTCGGAAACAGCTTAGCTGGTAGTTTTGTTCTGAGTCTCAGGAGACCACAGTCAAGAACGTAGACCAGGGCCATGCTCACCCGAAGGCTTGACCGAGGCCAGAAGACCCATTTTTGAGTCTCACTCTCAGGGCTGTTGCGGGAGAAGCCTCAGCTCCTCCCTGCAGGCACCCACGACAGGATGCCCAGTGCCCTTGATGAGGCAGCTGGCTTCTCCAGAGCGAGGGATCAGAGAGGGTGAGGAGAAAGCTGCAGTGCCTTTGTGGCCTGACTTTGGAAGTGGCCCAGGATGACTTCCATCACTTCTGTCTGTTAGACGGCAGCCATTAAGTCGTGCCCACATTCAACAGGAGGGTCTAAGCTTCCCCTCCTTAATGGAGAATTGTTTGTGGACATCTTTTAGAACCACTGCAGAACTAAATAAATATGACCAGCATGTGTGTTTGTTTGTGTGTGTGTGTAACTGTGTGTGTGGAGCTTATATCTGTGTTTGTATATGTGTGTGTGGTGTGTTGTGTGCACATTTTGTGCACCTATGTGTTGTACGTATATGTGTGTGGTTTGTGTGTGTATATGTATGTGTGATGTCTGTGAATATGTGTGTGTGGTATGTTTTGGGGTGGTGTGTTTGTATATGTGTATTTTGTGTGCATGTGTGTATGTGTGTGTGGTATGTTTGTACATTTTTGTGCATGGTGTGTGTATATATGTGGTGTATTTTCATGTGCATTTTGTGTGTGTTTGTGTGTGCATTTTGTGTGTGTCTGTGTGTAGTGTGTGTGTGCATTTTGCATGTGTATTTGTGGTGTCTTTGTGTGTGTGTTTGTGTGTGCATGGTGTGTGGTGTGTGTTTGTGCGTGCATTGTGTGTGGTATGTGTGTTTGTGTGTGCATTGTGTGATTGTTTGGTGTGCGTGTGCATGTGTGTGTTTGTGTGTAGCACTGGCCATGCCGGATACTGAACTATGCGTTGAGGATGCAAACGTGATCTCAGAGGAGCTGGTGAGATCGCTGGGCCTGGGGTGTGCAGTCGTGCACCAGACAGCGGCATGCGGTGGCTCTGAGTTCCAAGATAAACATACAAGGCTTTAGAGGAGAAAGGTCACCACGGCTTGGCGTGTTCCAGGAAAGCTTTATGGGAGGGTGTCAAAGGCGCCAGTGACCACTGACTGCTTTGGGCAGAGTCCTGTGGGAGACGGAGTGTCACTCAGGGCTGAAAGTTTAGGGAGTGGGTCCCTGCAGAGGCCAGCACGGGACCCTCCAAGCCCCTGTGGGATGCGGAAGCAGCAGGGTTGAGTGCAGGAGCCAAGTCTGGACGGGGTTATCAGGGTCATAGGGCCTGGTGAGGGCAGCGATGGACGTGGGGCTGTGCTGCTGAGGGCTGCAGCTACCACCACGGGGCCACCGTGATTGTGGCCTCTCCACCCCCAGCGTCCTGCCTGTGTCCCCAGTGGCCAACCCCACACAGCAGCTGGAGGGCCTGGGTGCAGGCTCAGGGCAAGTGGGGCTGGGAGAGCCGGCCTCGCCCCTGCAGACTGGGGTAGCACCGTAGAGGGGCAGCAGCTCCCAGCCAGGAGGTGGCGGCACGGGTGGGCATCAGGGCTTTGGTTAAAACCGCCTGGAACCCGAGATGGTCCCAGAAGCATTGCTCAGGCCTTCCCCTGCTGTCCTGCTCCGTCCACGGGTGTGGGGTCTGTGTCATTCTTTATTTGGTGGTGACTTTCCAGGGATGCATTGCAATAAAAATGAACCTGAATGTAACAAAACATCATGAATCCAGGCCTGAGGTGGGGGTGGGCGAACTCCCCTAACTTTGATGTCACTCTGCTTATTTTTGTCTGAGGATCTGAGACCCTTGAGAGAAAAATTTCCTGGTGGGGTGTCGTCCAGACCTAGTTTCCCTTTCTCTTCAAAATTGCGCTTCATCTTGTGAAGGCTGCACTGTGCTGTCCGCGGCGCGCTCCACCTGCCTGAGAGAAGACAAACGCCCAGGCGGAGCTGAGGGATGCTTTGCTCGTTCAGGACTGAGGGACCACAGAGACGTGTGGCTGTCGGGGTTCAGCCGGGGGAGCCGCGGTGTGGGCCAGGGCTGCTGGGGGTGACCCGGTGCCCTGATGGCCCAGTGTGATCCTGCTTCAGTGCGTGTGGAGAAGCCGCCCTCCCCAGGGGCATTGTTCACATAGGATGCCCCCATAGTCGAAAGGTGCCCTGGTCATATCAGCAGGTGCCCCCTATCACCAGGTCATATCACATAGGATGCCCCCATGGTCGAAAGATGGCCTGGTCATGTCAGCAGGTGCCCCCCTATCACCAGGTCACATCACATAGGATGTCCCCATGGTCGAAAGATGCCCTGGTCATGTCAGCAGGTGCCCCCTCCACCTGGGAAGCTCCGGGAGCTCTATTGCATTCTTTAGGAGAGCCAAGCGTGTAAATTTGCGTGCTTCAATCACATCAGCGTTTTGGAAACCAGGATATGTGGAGATGCAGTTCACTCAGCTTCATGGAGCTTTGGTGCCTGCCCCCGTGCCTGCACGGGCCTTGCATACAGTGGGGTGTCAACAACGAGGTCTGGAAAGAAGGGTGAGCAGAGCTTTGGTGGGGCGGGGGTAGGGGGAAGTTGAGGGGGCTGGGAGGAGGGGCACATGTCCTCGGAGAAAAGAACAGGCCTCATTCCGGTTGCTGGCCTTCCTTCCAGAGCACAAACCCAAGAGGACAGTGGTGCACAGAAGGAGCCGATGCTGAGTGGGGGCAGGCCCCGCACTTCTTCCTGGGATCTGAGGCCGCAGTGGCCCCAGAGCAGCTTGGACTTGTGGCCCCTGAGGGACCCTGTGTGCAGCGTGGCGTGAACAGCATGGATGGTAACAGCAGCTCATCGTGTCAAGGAAGAAGCTAACAGACAGCCCTGCAAGGGGCAGTTTTTAGGGTGGTGGGGACCCACCGTGCCAGCTGCAGCTTTGAGGGTGGTGGGTACCTGCCTGTAGCCACCCCTCAGTGAGCTCTACACCTCAGCTGCACTTGCTAAGATGAATGAAACCCTGGGTTCAGAGCAGGGAGGGACCCGGCCCATTGACTTCCAAACCCAGCTGCCTGTGCATCTGTCACCAGGAACTGGGAACAGCATTCCAGCCGCTGACTCTGGGCCCTGCCAGTCTGAAGTGGGGCCTGCCCATCAGCATTAGAAACGGGAGTCCCAGGCAATTGTGATGCAGCTGGTTCACGGACTGGGACTTGAGGAGCCATTAAACTCATCCAACAATCTCATCTCATGTGTGGAGAAACTGAGGCTTGGAGCAGCTGAGTGATTTTTCCAAAGCTGTGCACCCACATACTCCCTGCCCTGTGTGTGCTCTGTCCACTGCCCCTTAATTCCCGTGGCCAGTGCCGCTTGGGGCAGCTTTGAGTTTCCACGTGCACGGCCTGGGCATTGCAGGAGGCCATCGAATAGATGAAGCTAGTGTTTAGAGGTCTTGCCCATTTCATGATTTGTCTCAGGTCCCCGGTGGGTGAGGGTCAGACTCAGGGTCTGACTCCAGACGGTCTGGTCTGGTTCACCACCTGTTGAATTCACCAGCTAGCTAAGGGACACCGGGTACCCTCAGCTGCACCCAGAGGTCCTCCGGAGAAATCCAGAAAGCCTGTGGTCACTGGAGTGCTCAGGGAGGCCTCCTCCAGTTGTTTTGCTGGCCGGGGCTGTTTGTCTCATGGTGGGTGCATCTGTGGTCACCGCGGCTGCCATCTGGGGTCCTGCAGGCCCCATGGGCTCCATTTGGAAGCACTTGGTGTTTTCTGGACCTGACGCCTTGTATCTGTGTGCACTGCAGTGGCTAGAAGCCGTGGTAGCAGAAGATACGGTGAGATGGGGCCTACGCGGTTTTGTTCTTTCTTGAGTCTGAAGCAGAAGATACGGTGAGATGGGGTCTATGTGGTTTTGTTCTTTCTTGGGTCTGAAATTTGGGCAAAAGGACTCTTCAAGGTGTTCGAGTTAAGAACCGCCAGACTTGCAAGGCCGCTGGGTGGGCCCCTCTGTGATTCACCAGCGTCTCCCCGGCCCTGTGTGAAGCAGCCAAACCGGTTTTCTTCCCTAGCAGCACCACTCTGATTCCCTCTGGGCCTTGTTCCTGGTGACAGGGGCCCTCCCCGGCCAGCTCAGCCCTACTGCAGGGGCTCCCAGGGCCCTTTCCTCCGGGAGCATTCCTGGGGTTCAGCGGGGCCTCATTCATCCAGTCACTCAGCTGTGTGTCCAAAAATGCCTGTGGGGTGCTCCCTACGTACCAGCGTAGGACAGGAATCAAGTCTCCGACCTCACGAGGCTGCTTCTGTTGTTTCCTGATCCCAGCTCTGAAAGATACGCTCTGCAGCCCGGCAGGATGTCGTGCAGCACCTGTCTGTCACCATCCTTCACATAGGCTGGTCTTCGCTGCCCAGTCAGAGCACCAGGCAGGGAAGACGGGGACCACACCTCTGGCATTTGTGATGGCCTGGCAGGTGCTTATGGGGAATGGGTGGAGAGAGTTGGCTAAGCCTGATATGAAACCTCTCTCTCTTTAAAAAATCGATATGACTTCATACCTTACCACATGCACGTATTAGTAAGTATTGGGAAAGAGTAAAAACAGAAGTCTTTATTTTTTAATGGGACATGATTAAACTTTAATGGCCAGTGACCTCATGAAATGAATGCCATGCAATGCCATTTACTCATCTAGGCTTGTGCATACCTTCTGGGTATTAGAAAATTACATAATTAAGTATAGATTACCACAGACGTGTCATTACGCATTTTATTATTCCTTAGAGACTTAATAGTAATACTCTGTATTTATATGTGCTTTTCATCATATTATCTCCAATCACTTTACAAATATTATCTCATTAATCCTTTGCAACAGTTTTGTGACTATCCCTATTTAATAGATTAAAAGCC
>NW_012101299.1:2806889-2810945 GCF_000951045.1 Mandrillus leucophaeus
GTGGCTAGAAGCCGTGGTAGCAGAAGATACGGTGAGATGGGGCCTACGCGGTTTTGTTCTTTCTTGAGTCTGAAGCAGAAGATACGGTGAGATGGGGTCTATGTGGTTTTGTTCTTTCTTGGGTCTGAAATTTGGGCAAAAGGACTCTTCAAGGTGTTCGAGTTAAGAACCGCCAGACTTGCAAGGCCGCTGGGTGGGCCCCTCTGTGATTCACCAGCGTCTCCCCGGCCCTGTGTGAAGCAGCCAAACCGGTTTTCTTCCCTAGCAGCACCACTCTGATTCCCTCTGGGCCTTGTTCCTGGTGACAGGGGCCCTCCCCGGCCAGCTCAGCCCTACTGCAGGGGCTCCCAGGGCCCTTTCCTCCGGGAGCATTCCTGGGGTTCAGCGGGGCCTCATTCATCCAGTCACTCAGCTGTGTGTCCAAAAATGCCTGTGGGGTGCTCCCTACGTACCAGCGTAGGACAGGAATCAAGTCTCCGACCTCACGAGGCTGCTTCTGTTGTTTCCTGATCCCAGCTCTGAAAGATACGCTCTGCAGCCCGGCAGGATGTCGTGCAGCACCTGTCTGTCACCATCCTTCACATAGGCTGGTCTTCGCTGCCCAGTCAGAGCACCAGGCAGGGAAGACGGGGACCACACCTCTGGCATTTGTGATGGCCTGGCAGGTGCTTATGGGGAATGGGTGGAGAGAGTTGGCTAAGCCTGATATGAAACCTCTCTCTCTTTAAAAAATCGATATGACTTCATACCTTACCACATGCACGTATTAGTAAGTATTGGGAAAGAGTAAAAACAGAAGTCTTTATTTTTTAATGGGACATGATTAAACTTTAATGGCCAGTGACCTCATGAAATGAATGCCATGCAATGCCATTTACTCATCTAGGCTTGTGCATACCTTCTGGGTATTAGAAAATTACATAATTAAGTATAGATTACCACAGACGTGTCATTACGCATTTTATTATTCCTTAGAGACTTAATAGTAATACTCTGTATTTATATGTGCTTTTCATCATATTATCTCCAATCACTTTACAAATATTATCTCATTAATCCTTTGCAACAGTTTTGTGACTATCCCTATTTAATAGATTAAAAGCCGCAACCTGAAGTGATTAAGTGACAAGTTGAATATCCCATTCTTCACTGTGCTACAAAGGCAAGAAGGCAAGCTCATTGCCATTTCCACTTGGAGGGGACATCTTCTTTTTTCCTTTTTTCGTTTGAGATGGAGTCTCGCTCTTGTCACCCAGGTGGGAGTGTGGTGGAGCGATCTCCGCTCACTGCAACCTCTGCCTCGTAGGGGTTCAAGTGATTCTTCTGCCTCAGCCTCCTGCGTAGCTGGGATTACAGGCAGGTACCACTATGCCCAGCAAATCTTTGTACTTTTAGTAGAGATGGGGCTTCACCATGTTGGCCAGACTGGTGTCCAACTCCTGACCTCAGGTGATCCGTCCGCCTTGGGCTCCCGAAGTGTTGGGATTACAGGCGTGAGCCACCGTGCCTGGCTGACATCTTCTAATTATTCGAGAACAGAAGCCCTTGTTTCCTAAGCTCACGTGAACATCAGCAGAAATAAAATTGTACATCGCAGAATAATCGGAGTTGCAGATTTTCTGTGGCCCCCATACTGAGAGGTCTTTCTTTGCATTTGAGTTCTAAGAGAAAACTGTAGTTCCAAAGAGAAGCAATTCTTTAAATGTCCTACCTAATCCAGTGGCGGGAGATGGGCACTGTGGGCTCAGATCACTCACAAGCACATTTGCTGTGCGTCTGTGCTGCGCTCGTGTTTGTGGATGGCAGCTGCGGGTGTGATGCCCGGGTAGGCTGGTGCTCACGGACATCAAGACCGATCCCTGAGCTCCTCCTGGAGATGAGTGTCATTGGGAGGGTTTGGGCCTGATTTCTTGAGGGTTTGTGTGCTTCATACTCACCATCTTCATTCCTCATAGCAAGCCCCGTGGGGCAGCTGCAATGCTCCCCATTCTACAGATCAGAGAGCACAGGCTGGAAACACGAGGTGATTTGCTGAAAAAGTCACACCGTGGGCAGGCAGCGGAACGATGAGGGCCATGCTCGTCTGGCGGACCCCAAGTTCCAGGCAGCCTCTGAGAAGAGAAGGGCTCTGAGGTTTAAATTCATTAGAAAACATGCAAACATTGACTCCTTTAGCAAAGAGCTTTTTCTTCTGAAAAAGTGAAACATTTTCTGTCAAGTTAATAAGATAGGACATTAGGCAGAATAAAGGTTTTCATTTTCATGAAACATGCCAGCTTGGTTAAAAAAATTACTAGGATCTTTGTTCTTGGCAATATTCTTGAATTTCTTCCTTTTTTTTTTTTTTTTTTGCTTTGTTGCCCAGGCTGGAGTGTAGCTGCGTGATCATGGCTCACTACAGCCTTGACCTCCTGGGCTCAAGCAATCCTCTTGTCTCAACCTCCTGAGTGGCTGGGACCACAGACACACACCGTCAACTTTCCACTTCTGATGTGGTTTGAATCTGTGTTCCTGCCCCAAGTGTCATGTCAAATTGTAATCTCCAGTGTTGGAGGTGGGCCTGGTGGGGCTGAATGGCTCATGGGGGTGGATTTCCTTCCTGGTGCAGTTCCTGTGATAGTGAGTTCGCGTGAGATCTGGTTGTTTAAAAGTGTGTAGCACTCTCCCCGCTTCTCGCTTGCTCCTGCGTTTGCCATGGAAGATGCCTGCTCCCCCTTCCCCTCTGCCATGGATAAGAGCTCCCTGAGGCCTGTCTAGGAGCAGAAGCCTCTCCATGGTTCCCACACAACCTGCGGAACTGTGAGGCAATTAAACCTCTTTTCTTATAAATCACTCCGTCTCAGGTTTTTTGTTTTTTCCCCCGGAGTCTCGCTCTGTCACCAGGCTGGAGTGAGTGCAGTGGTGCGATCTCTGCTCACTGCAACCTCCGCCTCCTGGGTTCAAGCAATTCTCCTGCCTCAGCCTCCCAAGTAGCTGGGACTACAGGCGTGCACCACACCCAGCTAATACTTGTATTTTTAGTAGAGATGTGGTTTCCATGTTGTCCAGGATGGTCTCGATCTCTTGACCTCATGATCCACCTGCCTCAGCTTCCCAAAGTGCTGGGATTACAGGCGTGAGCCATCACACCTGGCCCAGGTATTGTTTTATAGCAATGCAAGAATGGCCTAATACAACATCCTAAAGTGGATCTCGGTGAACACTCATGTCATAGAAGTTCAGAAGGGCCTTTGGTATCTAACCAAGCATTTCCCAAGTTATTTTCCTGTCTGAACAGCCTCATCCTCTGTAAACCCAATAGCCCAGGAAAAATGGTAATCGAAAGTCAAAACCCTGGGCTGCGAACCTAAACCCAGGTGCATGGTAAGCATGCATTAACAATTCAAAATAAATACATGAGATATCTGGGGATTCTTAGTAGTCCAAAAGTCATGTTTTCTACCTCAATATTTCTTGTTGATTTTCTTCAGCTTTCCTGTCGTGAAAATGGGTGAGAGCCTTGCGTTACTGAGTTAATCTCAGTGGGATTTGTAAATTGTATCCGATCCTGGGAATGAGTACTATGGAACTGGAGTGTATTTATGTGTAATTATCATTCATTTTCCTTTTCAGCTTGATGGTGCAGGAAACAGTAAATGCATCAGATATTTATTTAATGGGTAATTCATGGTGGGGGCTCTTAAAGAAACAAATTATCTAACTAATTGGTGGAAGTTTGACTTCTTGACTTTTTAAACGACTGTAGTTACTTTTGATAACATTAAGGAGGCAGCACCTATAATTCCACCTTCCACTGAAAACCGTGTTGGATTGGAAGGAGGCATCTGGTGGCCAGGGCAGAGCGGCTCCCTGTGCTGAGATGACCGGACAAGGTGGCAGGTGGTGGTCTGTTCTCTTCTGTCTGGGGACAGGAACGTGCAGGGGCCAGCTGGGAGTGCTCCTCCTGTGAGTTTCGGGTCAAAGAAGGACCCACAGGAGGTGGCAAAGACGTGGGCAGGAGGAGACCTGGGAGAGGGCAACATACTCGCTGAGTGGAAGAGCCAGGCTCGTGGGGAG
>NW_012101299.1:2811220-2816841 GCF_000951045.1 Mandrillus leucophaeus
TTTTTTGAGACTGAGTTTCACTCTTGTCACCCACGCCGAAGTGCAGTGGTACGAACTCAGGTCACTGCAACCTCTGCCTCCCAGGTTCAAGCGATTCTCATGCCTCAGCCTCCCGAGTAGCTGGGATTACAGGTGCCTGTTGCCACGCCCAGCTAATTATTGTATTTTTAGTAGAGACAGGGTTTCACCATTTTGGCCAGGGTGGTCTTGAACTCCTGATCTCAGGTGATCCACCTGCCTTGGCCCCCCAAAGTCCTGGGATTACAGGCATGAGGCACCATGCCTGACCAGCTTCATTGCTTTATAAACAATAGAACATTTTAGTATCAAAAAGGAAACCTTCAGAATGAAGGCAGTCCTTCAATAAATTTGGGTTTGTGGAAACATTCTCTACTGTACTTACTGTGCTCATTTCCTCCATGAAATCCTGACCTAGTCCAAGGACGACTGTTTGGGAACCCCTGGCCCAGCCGATCCTGTGGGGTCCTCAGTCACCCACTGGCAAGTCCTCTGTGTCTGGGGGTCAGTCGTGGGCAGCCCTGGCTGGATAGCTTCTGACCTGAGGACCCTGTCACTCAAGCACGCAGACAAGATTTCTCCCAGAACAACCTCCTCTACCTATGGCTTCTGGGGACACAGATGAGAAAGGTGGCATCTGATGTGGGGCATCTGTGCTCTACAGTAACGCCCAGCATCATGAAGGTGGACACGTGATGTGTGGGAAGATCTGGGGGTGCACGGAGTGACTGTGGGTGTGCGTGGCTTTGGAGGCACACATTAAATGCTTGCTGATCAAACCCACTGATAAACGAAGGAGGCCCTGATGAAGATCACAGACCACACAGATGTGATGGATGAGGACATTCAGGCCACCAGGGGGGCACATTTGTTGTTTCTGCATCTCAGCACCACACTCCCGTTTTTGTGCATTTCCTTTAGCGCTGCCATCGGTGGGTTCGTCAAGGTGCCATGCCCTCTCTGGCCGCAGAGCTGGTGTGTGATCTGAGCTGAGCGGACTATGCTTTCTCTCCATGGGAAGAGCTAGTCAAGGATGAAGGCCTTGGAGCTGTTTTTCCTGGTGGTACTTGTCCTGAGCTGTCCGTTGGTTCCTCCTGCGGGGACCCTGGGAGCTGCCTAGATTCTCGTCCTCCCTGAGGCACAGATGTTGGCTTGTGTTCCTCTGAATTCTCCCCTCCTTTGATGTTTACATCAAGAAGAGCTAATTTCAGTTGCTTGTAACCAAATAACTTTAACTGATGCAGCAATGACATTTGCTAGTGCCATACTGGTTGCTAGGTTATGCTTTCCAGATCCCTTTCTCATGAAATTAGCTCTGGCTGATGTGTCGTAAGTGGATATCACTGGTGTCATTTGGGGGCCAAATCACTTACTTGGAAATTTAGGAAAATCAAAAGTTCTCTCTCTCTCTGGTCCAGGGCCCTTGACATTCAAGGTGGTGACTATCTGGGCAGCCTTATGACCTGGCTGACTCTTACTCCTGCTCCCTGTGGCCACACGGACCTGTGACAGACATAGTGCAAGGAGGAAATGAAATGTCTTAAGTCAGTGAGATGTGGGGCCTGTTTGTTATGCAGCACAATCTGGACCATCCTGACTGACGTGATGGTCAACCTGCAACATCAAGCCTTTTTCTTTTTTTTTTAAATGTTTATTGATTTATTTTTATCATTTTATTTTATAATGTATTTGTTTTAAAATTGAAAAGTGGAAAAGCATATACATTTCTGGTGTGCAATGTGACATTTTGATAGATGTGTTTATTGTGGAATGATTACATTAAGCTAATTAGCATATCTATTGCCTCATGTCCTTATCATTTTTTGTGGTGAGAACATTTAAAATCTACTATCTTGGCAATTTTCAAGTGTATGATACACTATTATTAACTACAGTCATTATTCTATGCAATAGATCCCCAGACCTTATTTCTCCTGTATAACTAAAACTTGGTACCCTTTGACCAATATCTCCCCACTCCCTGTCCAATGTTTTTCTTAATTCTCACAGCAAATTTGTTAGTGAGCACCACAAACATAATCTCAGACCTCCATGTCCTCTGTGGAATGGAGATGCAAGTATGCCTGACTCACAGGGTCATGTGGCTTCCATGGGATTAACATGCATGAAGCGTTGGGATCCCTGGGAGCTCCACGTCACGGGAGCTGTCTGTCACTCTTCCTGGATACTTCTAAATGACACCTTGAAGCTGGGCACACCTCTCCCTCCCTCAACCACTACTACTCTAGTCCACATTCTCTGTTTTCCCTTCCTGGGTTATTCTATTGCTTCCCGATTGGTCTTTTGTTTTTATTCTTGTCCCTCTTCCCACGTGATGTATTTTTCTCACCAGCAGAGAGAGTGACCCAGTGAAAACATGAATGGAGTCATGCCACCCACTTGGCCAAGCCTTCCCCTGGCATTTCCTTGTGCTTAGGCTACAAGGCGAGTTCGTGACCTGCTAAGCTCCAGGGGATCCAGTTTCTGTATCTTGTGCTGCTCTTGTCTTGCTCTGCCCCTGCTCTGTTGATCTTCCTTCTGTTTCACAAGCAAGCCACACACAAGTCTCACCTGGCCTTTGCACATGTGCTTACCTTTGTCCACAGCCTTCATCCTCCAGCTCTCACCTAGACAGACTCCATTCCATCATCCAAGTCTTAGCTCAGTTGTCATTGCCTCAGCTCAAACGTCCCCTCTCAGCCCAGCTGTCACGTAGCCATCTCATGCATAGTCGCTTTTGCTTGCCTTGGGCCTGGAGAGGAGCCCAGCTTCAGGCAATCCTTACTACATAAGGACTCAATGAAGGCATGGGGGCATGGCATCCAAGGCTGCCTCCTGTGTGCTCATGGGGGGCGGGGAGTCTGCACATCCACAATTCTGGCACTGCGACATTTCCTGACTTGCCTACTTGTCTCTCCCGTGGAGTGATACCCCCAGTGAGAACAGGACCTTGTGCTCTTGTTCCCTGCTTCTCGGGTCTCCAAGACACAGCGCGGGTTTGGCATGAAGGACGGCCTCAGTAGGCACTTGTTGAACTAGTGAGTGACTAAATACATCATTGCGCAAGATGACATTTGGTCTCCATCTTCAAGAAGCTTCGTGTGAACTCGTGCAAAACTTATGAATATCCATCCCTGAAAGCTGACCACAAGCTTCGTGCCAGGACTCTTTTCCATGGCTGAAGAGCAAGACATTGCACATGAAAGCACTGAGCTTAGTGCCTGGCACATACACATTCACCCTTTTGTTTCTGCAAAATAATTGGAGAACTTACATATTATCATGATTTTTTCCTTTTGTGAAGTGCCATGCTGAGAACTATGAGAAACACAGCCTGGAAAAGCAGGAGTGGGTTAAGCTGCAGAAGGCTGTTGATGTCCACAACACTGGATGAGGAGGAAGGGAGGGGAAGGTGAGCTCCACCAGCACTGAGCAGCCTCAGGGCTCCAACCTGAGAAGGCAGAGCAGAGCGGAGGACTTCATTTGTCAATCCACTTTCCCCTTGTTACACTCAGCATAGATGCCTTTTCAACCTTCCTGATGTAAAAACATCAGAAAATACAGAGTGACAAAAAAAGAAAACAAAAACACTCATAATTGTACCTGCCTAAGAAATCACCACTAACATTTGGTTTAATCTTTCCAGACTCTTCTAATCTGCCAACCACCTGAACCACATAAGACATTCTGTTTTCTAACCTCTTTTTTTTTTTTTTTTTTAATCAGGAGCATCTTTCTCTACCACTAAGTAGGATTGCCGTGGGTGTCAATGACTCTCTCTCATTCCTTTGTAGAACGCCCAGCAGTGAATCGAACCTATCTCCTATTACTGGATAATTAAATTGTTTATGCTTCTTCATTGTTATAAAAATATTACTAGGACTAACATTTTGGCAAACTCTTTGTACATACTCACAATCATTTCCTTAGGTTCTGTCTCTGAAAGCAGAAGTGTCCCCCAGTCACAGTGCCGGCAGGCTTGTGTGTTTCATGCAATCACGTTCAGGAAGGAGGATGGCACATCTGCCTCACACAGCTGAAGTTTCTGAGAACCAGAACAAGTTGCAGTAACCATTTCCATTACAGGTCCTTGCTGCTGGCTGTTGGTTTCCATCAGGTTCCGTTTCTTGTGGCACATTTCTACTGTTGACAGCACACACCAATTCCTATCATACATAAGATTGCCATATTAGGCAAAAACAAAAAATGAAAAATACAAGATGCCCAGTTAAATTCAAATTTCAGATATACAACTTTTTTTTTTTTGGTATAAGCACCTCTTAAACATTGCATGGGACTACTTACACTAAAAGACATTTGTTGTTTCTCTGAAATTACCTGGCATCTTGAATTTTATCTGGTTACCGTAGTCGCAGGAAAGATTTATTTGAAAGAAAAATGCAGAGTGCTTTTGAGTAACTGACTAGAACTGTCCATCAGGCATGTCAGCCCCGCTGGAATGAGAGCCAGCCTTGGATGGACAGCTGCCACGTGTCCCTCACTCTTCTCAACATGCCATGCCCACGAGAGCTCCTTCCATCCTCATAGGGGCTCTGTGAAGCGGGAACCACTCTGCCCCTCTCTGTACAGTTGAGGATCCTGTGGTCCTGCTCACCAGCTGTGAAGATCTGCCCCCCAGGCCAGGTGGCTCTGGCAAACATTGGCACTTTCACCGACCGTCTCCCTCCCCTGGTCCTCCCCATCCGTGTCTCACATGCACCCCTGAGCCCAGCATCCTTCCGGCTCACGCCATGCTGTTTCTTTGCTGTACCCCTGTAGAAACTTCTGTGATCATCTCTGGAATTCTTCCATCTCTACAATTCATCCACTCCCAGAACAGAAAAGGTTAGATGGTCTGGAGCTCCCGTGGCACAATCGGCTAGCATGCGGTACTTATACAGAAAAGATTAGATGGTCAGAAGGGCAGGGTTTGTTAAAATGATTAAAATTAATTATTTAATATTAGTAAAGTCCATGATAACAACAGCTGACCCTTGTGGAGTTCCTCCTACATGCAAACACCACAAAACACATTTTATTTACGTGTATTATTTCACTTAATCATTATAAAAACCTGTGATGATGATGCTATTAATAACCCCATTTTGCAGATGAGTAAATCAGGGCAATGAAAAATGAAGTCATCAAACAAACCGCAGGCACACCTGCCGCTGAGCGCAGGTCCGCCTACACTGAGACTCTGCCTCCGCTTCTCTCGCACATTGGCTGGACCTTGGCTGCTTTTCCTTCCCCATTTTCTGACCCAAGCGAGTTGCAGATCCCGGGGAGAATCTGGCCGGACACATGGCAGCCTGAGACGTTTCTCAGAAGTCTGACCCGTCTGTCAGCCTTGGAGGGCAGCCAGGAGTCCCCTGCCAGCTCTCGATTTTGTCTTTGGGGTCTGAGGGGCTGAATCAGAATGTGATGGCTGTGACTGCAGCCCCGGAACATATAAAGGGAGCAGTGGAGCTGGAAAATCACCTGATGCTCTGTGCTCTGGCAGCCAAAGAAGATCAGAGGATCAAGGTGAGAAAGCAGGACTGAGGGTTTCGCCCCCAGGTGCTCCTGTGCTGAAGCAGTGTCCCCTGTCCTGCCACAATGAA
>NW_012101299.1:2817676-2827970 GCF_000951045.1 Mandrillus leucophaeus
CATGTGTCCATGTGTGTATGTGTGTGCATGTTTGTATGTGTATGTGTGTGCATGTGTGTGTGCATATGTGCGTGTGTGAATGTGCACATGTATGCGTGTGTGTGTGCATGTGTATGTGTGTGCATGTTTGTGTGTGCATGTTTGTGTGTGTATGTGTGTGCATGTGTGTTGTGTGCGTTTGTGTATGTTTGTGCATGTATGTGTATGTGTTTATGTGTGTGCATGTGTGTATGTGTGCACATGTGCACAAATGTGCACATGTGTGCACGAGGGTCTCTGGGGTTTGCACTTTAGCGCCACCTCTTGTGGGTGGTGTGGAAAAGGCTTTGGCCTCCCTTAGGCATCTTAGGTGCCAGGGGCTACGACCTGTCCTGGAAAATGCCAGGAAAATGTCACTTTGAACTTTCCCAACAACATGGCAAAGTGACTTGTTAGGGGAGGGGAGAAAAAGGAGGGCAAGATCTCCATTCAGGGGGCTTTTCTTCATGTGGATTTCAAGATCATTCGGGCTTGATGATTTTGGGCTTTCCCTTTTGGAAGAGTTTATTGGAAATGAGGCCACCACATCCAGTGTATTTGGCTTCAGGAGCTGAACTCAAATGAGTGGCCCATGTCAGAATCTGTTCAAGGCCTATGAATTACCACCCTTAATATTTTCAGACAATTATAAAAGGCACCAAGCCAATACCAGATGGTTTCCTTTTACTAAAATGCCCAGCAGCTTTTCCTGTGATGCCTTGGATGAGAATCCAGAAGGGTTGAGCTAAACTCTTGGTACTGCCACTTCCTCTTTATTTGATCCAGGCAAATGATGATGATGATCATTGCTGTGACTACTGGTGTAGTGCTAATTGCCATTGTTATCATTACCATCATCACCACCATCATCCATCACTATCACCATCGTTTTGCCTCCTCTTCACCATCATCACTGTGTAGTCCTCCTCCTCATGATCACTGTGTCGTCCTCCTCCTCCTCATCATCATAATCACTGTGTCGTCCTCCTCCTCCTCATCAGTTGTGTAGTGCTCCTACACCTCTTCCTCTTTCTCCTCATCATGATGACTTGCATAGTGCTCCTCGTCATCATCACTGCTGTTGTCATCAGCAGCAGCCTGGTACTCCTCCTCCTCTTCCTCTCTTATGGAGTGCTCCTCATCATTGCCCTCATTGTCATCATCACTTGAGTACCACGTGTGCAGTGCTTTCTAAACACTTAGCGTGTATTGACTCATTTCATCCTCACTGCTACCCAGGAAGGAGGGCACTGTTATGATCATCCTGTTACAGGTGAGGAAGGAGTGCTCAAGCTCTCCATCCAGAGGCTGTGGAACTGGGAGGTGGCCCTAGCACTCCTGCCCTAGGACTGAGATGGCTGCCTGCCCCCAGCCGTGGAATGCTGTGGTCCTCCCTTTCCTCATCAGTAAAACGGGCATAATATTTTCCTCTAGAGCTGTGGCATGAGGACTGGAGGACTAGAGCAGATAATGGATGAGAGGCTGCCGGGCACAAAGTCAGCCTGAAGCAAATAGAGGTTCAGACACAGAAGGAAAGAGACTGCTGGGCTTAAGGTGAGGGATTCCCACGTCCAGGAAGAATGATTGGTAGACAGGGCTCTGCAGGGCCTGCAGTGGCACCGGCAGACTTGGCAAAGTCTCCCTCTCTGGCTGAGGTGCCTGAAATGCCCACAGCAAAGTGCCAGTGTTGTCGGGGAGGGGCAGAGCCAGATGATGCTTCATCTCTCTGCTCCAGCGATTACAGCAGGCCAGGGGCTGCAGAGAGAGGGGCCGTGGTGGAGCAGGGCCACGGCAAGAAAAGTCGACTGAAACCCACAGATACCGGGTGCTTCTTGGGTAGTTACAAGAGAGGACCCTAGGCAGCAAGGGAGGTGGCCTGAGGCCACAGGCAGCAGTTAGTGTGGGCATGTGTGGGATCAGCATAGGGGAGTGGAGATTGGCTGACCTGCAGGTTCTGCAGAGCTCCAGATAGCACTTGGCATAGCTTGGAGATGGAATGGGAGCTGAGATGGATTTGCCTCTCCCAGGCTTTTCAGGGGAACTGTTAGTGAGTCATCTCACTGGGTCTCACAAGAGCCCCAACCCATGAGTGTGGGAGAACCATCAACACTCAGCTTGGGGACAGTCTAAACGGTGTCTGGCCTGCTTCTTCTTTGTTTCTTTCACATCATGGCATGCAGAGAAAACAAGACTTGCACATCGCATTGGAGCTAGGATGAGCTGACTGAAGGTGGACTGAGGTAGCCATCCAAGGTCTGTGCAGGGCTCCATGGTGACCCCAGGCCCTGTAGACTGCCTCTAGTGTGGAGCCCAGGCTTTGGGAGGCCTGGGCTGGTCTTCCCTCTGCCCAGTGGTCATCCTGTCTCCACTTGGGCATCACCTCATCCAAAGTTTGCCCACTAGGCTGCCAACAGCTTCCACTCTGAGAAGCACAGCCTGGTATGCTGTGATTTCTGCCCTCTGGTCCTGTCCTTTTCTTTGGGAGCAACAGAAACTGATACCAGGAGACTGCAGACTGGAGAAGACAGGAGGTGGCTGTGAGTTCACAGATGGGAAGTGGGAGAGCCGAGTGGACTCCTCCACAGCCCTCCCATTCGCACTTCCCAGTCGAGCTGCTGCAGAGCATTACTTTGCAGTTTCTCTGCACGTTGTTACTGTCTCTAAGCAAGACACATATTCTCACACAGAGTGAAGACCGTCCTGTTCTGTTCTGAGACAGCCTAGCCTTTGCATCCAACAGACCTGGGTTCAGATCGTGGGTCTGTCACTCAGTAGCTGAATGGCAGCTCCTCAAAGATTGATGTGCCTGATCTATGCAATGAGGCCAACAAACAGACCGTAGTCGTTATGCTTGGAGAGCAGCGCTGGGCATATGGTAGATGCACAGGAATGTTCGTTTTCCTTCCTCTCATCCTTCCCGGGGGGAACGGAAAAAGATCTGAACACAGGTCCACGTGCAGTGAGTCTCACCATCTTCTGGAGGGAAAAATAACCATGAGGCCTGAGGTTAGAGCTGTCAGGAAAGTGTTAGAGGGTGACTTTGCATAGTCACACTACACTGCTGGATTTCCATTTGTTTTTAGAATTTTATTTAGAATGGGGTTTCAGAAGATATAGGGGCAGGGATGGTTTAAGATCAGAGACAGTGGGGTGCTGACTTTGAACAGCTTATCATAGAGTTATCAGAGGATAAGTCAAGAGCAATAAGTGAAAAGTCAGCAGCTGGAAGGCAGGATAACCCCAGGGAAAAGAAGTCAGGGGTGAGGGGCTGGGTGGAAATCTGTTGTGATTATTTCTAGCTTTCTAGATAAATGGTTATCAAATTTGGATAAATATTTATTGAAACCAAACTGGAGCATAAGAGAAAATCTCCCTTCTAGGGAGAAGGACGAAAATTCCCCTCCCTTTGTTTCTAAGGTTGCAACAAAGATTTTGTGATATAAACTGTGTGATGAAAAAGTAGGACTGTCCCCTAGGAGCCAAGGTTGAGAGTTCAATGAAACATGGGTCCAGAGGTGCATGTGGTCAAGACTGGGGTCAGTCCAGGTGGGAGAGCTTAACAGGGCCCAGAGCTCCAGGGCCAAGTGGGGTCAAGGACAAATCTGGAGGACAGGGGTGTGATGAGGGCTGATATGATGGAGGTGTGACAACTAGGTGGGTTTCTGCAACAGGTCCTTCACTTGCCAGTTTCAGTGGTCCTCCCAGCCTTTTCTTCTCCAAGCTAAGGTCTACAAACCAGGGTTCATGGAAGCTTTAAGCACAGCCAGGGAGCCTTCATCTAGGTTGATCTTTGCCATTAACTCATTGATATACCATGGGTAAGTCACTTAACTTTCTGGGATTTTCCATGTTTATCTGAAATTATGGGCTGTCTACAAATTTCAGTAATCATGACTTGCCAATGAGACAGAACTTCACAGAAAAGTTTCCACCCAATATAGAAATGTAAGACACTAGGAAATTTCTCTTGGGAAGATATTAGGCAAGTTAAAGATGAAATATTTCCTGTTCATCTTACAGTTATACTGTGGATACAGCAGGCAATGAATGCATTGACTAACGAATTCAGGCAAGCTTTGTCTTGAACAAAGCTTTACATAGTTTTCCCTCTAAAGAGTGTGTTGTGCCATTTAGGCAAAGAGAGTGCTATGAGTTTACACTTTGATACATCCTTTCTGCATTACACAGAGCAATGATATATAAAACACAAAGAAGAGGAAGTTAAAAAGAAATAGTCTGGCTGAAAAGCAAGGCAGACATCTTTATGGATCAGCAATGGAACTGACACTCTTGTGGTGAGCTGGCCTGCTGAGTCCAGGTGCAGAAGCCAGTGAAGGCTAGGAACTCACCTCCCGCAGGCAGTGGAGGAGGGTGTCCCTCCTGCTGGACTGAGCTGGGGCTGGGAGCACCAGCCAAGCCTGCTGCGTGGAATGAGGGAAGGGCATGAGTCCAGTCAGCTCAATAAGGGAGGCTGGAAACAAGAAGTGCTGTGGACCCAGGTATGTCTTTTATGAAAGTATGTGTGACTAAGGAAGTGAAATGGCGAATACACAGCCTCAAACTTGTTAACTGAGCCAAGCTCTTTATTGGCTATAACTGATATCTCCTCTGTAGTAGTAGTGATAAAAAAAGAAGCCCCTCAACACCATTAGAAAACTTGGCTACAGAATATGAGAGTGGGGAGCTGGGCAGAAGCAGCTGTATTATTGTCACACAAAGAGGTGTGCTGGAGAGAGAGAAAAAGAAGGAGGGGGGGAGAGAGAGAGAATCTTCAACTCAAAATAAACCATAGGTTAAAATTTCAATCTCACTTATAAATATAGATGCAAAAATTAAGTATAAAATGTTAATAAAATAAACTTAGCAATTTATAAAAGTAATAATATTGCAATGCCTAAGTAGAGGTTATTTTTGGGAGACAAGCACAGTTCAGGATCAGAAAATCTATTCCTATGAAAAGATTATAGAGTAAAGGGGAAAAGATGACCATGTCATTAAATGCAGAAAAACATTTATTACAATTCAATGTTAACACATTATAAAAAGTTCTGAGCAAACCAAGAATAGAAGGAATTTTCCTCACCTGAAATTTGTAACAAACATTAAACTTAATGAGCATATCTCCACCAAATACCCTCAGTAAAGCCCCCAAAAAGACACTGACATTTCTAGCCAATGCAATAAGATAAGAAAAAGAGAAAGTAAAGGTAAACCTTATTCATGGAAAAACAAGCACAATGTCATGTCAATTTGTTTTGAATTAATTCATAAATTCAGTGTAGACAACCACATTTATATCTACAACCCTAACTCCCGAGCTGCTGGAATGCATTCGTAACTGCCTGTAAGACATCTCCATGTCTAACAAGCGTGTAAAGCTTACATTTTAGAAATGGAACCCTTGTCTTCACTTTCTACTGCTGCCCTTGAACCTGCTTCTGCAAGATTTCTATTTCAACAAAACGGCACCACTATTTTACATGATTGCTCCCCCCGCAAAAAAAACCCTTCTCTCTTTCCCTCTGACTGTACACAAATTCATCAGCTTGACCTTCAAGTTATATCTAAAATCCAATCACTCTTCCTAGGGCACAGCATACTTTGCACATGCATTGAAGCCGCTACCATCATCTGCTGTCTAAACTGTGTAAACAGTTTTCTATCGGCCTCCCTGATTTCACTCTTGGTGGATTTTCATCACACTTAAATGCATCCCGAACTTTTTAGCTTGGGCTCTAGCTGCTATCTTTCTGATCTTGTCTTCTACCCTTATCCTACCTTATTTATTTTCCCAGCACACTGCCTTTTCAAGTGTGCCTCAAACACACAGAACTTCTGCTTCTTGTCCCTGTACTTGGTGTTTTCTCTGCCTGGAAAATCCTCCAGGCCCATTAAAATCTGCGCTCCATGAGGGCAAGGCTGTTTTCTGGCTTTGTGTCATAGCAGCAGCATTTAGAACAGCGCCTGGCATACTAGAGGCGTCCAAAAGATTAAATAGATAAGTGATTATATGAAAGAGTGACCATTAAAAACTAAGGGGGAAGTGGGAAAAAAGATGGAGTAGCCAAACAATAAAGCTGGGACAATTTGCTTTCCAAAAGAAAAACAACAAAATTACATACCGACCTCACGTTGACTAGAAGAACGTTCAGGGGCATTTCTCATTATGTGAAGCAAAACTTTAAGACTTTAAAAAGAAAGTATATATTTAAAAGAAGATCCCTGGTAGGAGAAGACTTTGTGAATGAAACACTAGAATGTAGATCAAGAAGGGTAAAGCGCAGCTTCAACGCATGGGCAGGTGAAGCTTTGCCTTTCTTGCTTCTGGAGAGGCTGCAGGTGAGACGGGTGTGGCTGGTGACAGTCAGTGAATATGACTCCAGGCCTCTGATATCATGAAGGACCTTGAAAATGAGCATGTGGATATGTCTGCTCAAATCCTGGAGTTCTCTAACGAGAAGACTTGAGAGGAAGGGGATTTAGGAAACTTTAAAAACCTACCTAATAAGAGGCAATGCATACATCCCTCCAAAGTGGTTGAACATCTGTAAGAATCTTCAGGAATAGGTAACTTTAATGTGTGGGGAACACTTCCAAAGTGATGCCTTTCCACATTCCCCGAGCTCTGTTAACAGCATCCTAGGGAAAGTGTGCCTCCACTGTCACCCTCACCTGCCACCTGCCACCTGCCATGAGCCATGTGGTGAGCAGGGTGATGTGGCCTGAAGATGGCAATGGGTCTTGGCTCTGCCATGTGACATCCACACACTCCATCCACTAAATGCAGATGACAATAGCACCTGTCCCTCCGGGCCTTTAGGGCCTTTAATAAGTTAACAAGAGTGAAGTCCAAGCATCATGGAAAATAGCAGTTTATTTGTGCCTGGAGAAGAACAAGGTCTCAGTGTGAGCAACGTGTCTTATTTGACAGAGATTGACAAATCTCTTGGGACGGGACCTAAAGATGAACTCGGAAAGCTCAGCGGAGACTGTCTGCAGGCATCAAGGGCTGCTCAGTTTCATCCAGGAGGCCTGGGAAAGATGAAAAGGCAGGCTCAAGAGTGCTCTGAGGCTCTGCAGACAAGGGATCCACAACTCTGTTCACTCCTTGGCTGACTGTGTCCAGAAGAGGCAGGTGGGGCAATGAGAAAAGAGGGTTTTCTGCTCAGCCGCCCTGGTCTGAAGCACAGCGGGTTATTCTTAGCTGCAGCCTTACCATCAGGGTTGAAATTCCACAAGCCTCTGCTGTCTTCCATCCATCATCGTTTCCTATTTACAAGGCAATCTTGTGCTACAAGCTACAATGAAACAGAGCTTCTTGCTGGGATGCATTACAGTGATGCTTTGTAAGTGAGCTTGTGGGGTTGCAGGATCTTACGATCTTGCCTGAGAACTTTGAAGCAGCATCATGCATCTAAACACAGCTCTTTGGAGCACAGAAAGTTTGAAAAGAGAACCTCATGCTTGGCTTCTGAGGAAATGGCATTTGTTTGCGTCTGTAAGAAAACCACTCAGGGCAGCATTTACAAGTATTTAGATTAAACACTGTCTCACGCACACATGCTTATGCATGCACATTCTCACACTCACACACATACACTCACACACAAGCTCACACATGCACACATGGCCACACATGCATCCTCACACACTCACATATGCACACAGGCACACTCACGTGCACACACACAACTCACACTCACCAAGGAAAGACCAGTGTCGCCCAGGCAAGAAACTGATTCAACCAATTGCTCACAGTGCATGTGCCCCATTCTGCTCCTCTTCCTTGTGCCATCTTTCAAGCCCCTCTGAGACGTAAGAGAGAAGGCTGTGGAAATAGGAAGGGGGCCATATCCCTGATCCGGACTTTGGGTTTACCCCCGAATAGCATAGAAAGAAAGATGCTGTGTTGTTCATGCATCATTGAGGGACAAGAGGGTAAAAAAAGGGACTCACTTCTACAGACTCGGGATGAAGGGACACCCAGCAGGCATGTGTCCTCTGCCCGGAGCCCCAGTGCCCTGGCGGCTGCCCCTGCCATGGGGAGGGGCCATCACAGGGGCTCGGTCCTCTCTTTCCTCTTCTCAGTGGTGTCAGTGGAGCCGAATGGACAGAAATGCTGGGGGACAGAGTGGGGCTCAGGAGTTCAGCACCCACTCTGGTCTCTGTCGTGCTGTGTTCAGGTCTCACGGTCACCCTGAGAGACAGGTCCCGAAGCTGAGACTCACAGATCTTAAGCAACTTTTCCAAGGCCATACGGCCCATTCATGATGTGTATTAAAACTATACTTGGTATGTAAATTAGCAATTTACAAAATGAAAAATGCAATAAGCTATTGGAACATAAAAAAATGCTCAACTCCACTAGTAAACAAACACCAGTCAAAGTAATAACGAGATCATTTGTGCCCATTAAACCAGTAGAGATTTTTTAATGCTAACACGTTATTTTAATAAGGGTATATTAGTAGAGGGGAGTATAAATCAGTTCATCCCTTTGGGGGATGGTCTGTATATTTATTTTAAAATGTTAACTTTTTAATTTAAAACAACATATAATATTTAATGTATTGAAATTACTTATTTTAAAAATGCTTATGGCTTTTGATCTGGTAACCCCAACTCCAGAAGGCATACTATGGCTGTGCTCAATTTGCCTCCTTCCACCTGGGAAGCGTAGGGTTGCACCCATCCTCACCCACCCAGGGGAATCCCTGGGAAGGCTGGAGGGAAGTGACCGTCTAATTGGGTTGTTTCGCTGGCTCTGGGTGAACAGGGGCAGCCACTTCCTTTATGTGGGTCTTGGTGTTCTCCTCCGTAAGTGAGAGGCTCAGCTGAGACTGGCCCTAAAGCCCCAGCTCTGGTTTCTAGAAGAATTCTGAGATTCCGTGGCAGCACCTGGTCCCGAGGAAAGCCTCACTGAATATACCCAAATCTATGTGAAGAGAATATTTCACCATCCCTTTCAGAGGAAAAATAGAACGCAGTGATGAACAATGACAGGAAGCGGTTTTTTGATACCCATATTCCGCATGACCTGTAAGTATGAATATTACCTCTTTTTGTCAGCTGCATTGGAAAAAATAAATTACCACCAGTCAATCTCTTACAATCATAAGAGCAAGGCACGGCTTAATTGCTTCAGTTAAGTGTTCATAACTTCACCAGTGCTCATAAATGCCATTACACATCAGGCCACTGAAACAGACCTGTTGATTTATTAAATGACGATGGGCAGGGAGCAGGGGGAGGTTTCCTTTGAGTTAATACATAGAGTGAAGATACCTCAGTGGTTCGGTGTGATACCAGGTGTGGGTTCTTTCAATCAGGATAAATGCAAAAAGGCAACAGAAAGTTATCACGGTGATGGTGGTGCAATTAGGGTGCAAGAGACTCTGGACATTCTAACCTAAAATGTATGTAATAATGACCCCACGTTCAATAGGATATATGTTGATAATTTTTACTTGTTTCCCCCCATTTAAGCACAGAAGTGTTTTAGAAATTTCTTTGTTATGATCATGAACTCCTGGTCCAAAATATTTCCCAGGTAGCTTGATAATTTGCAAAAGACGATACATGTATCCACTCAGCACATATTTGCAAAGATCCTACTGTGCGCCAGACACTCGTCTACATCCTACTGTGCGCCAGACACTCGTCTACGCTCTGAGACCCGTCAGTGAAAGAATCCCTCCCTCATGGAGTTGACATGTCAGTGGGCAGTAAGCTCACGGTTCTGCTGTGGAAGTAGCTGCAGCATTTCCGAGGCCGTGAACACGCCCCTCCTGTTACCACGCTGCCGTTCTCGTCCATCTGCCTGGGATGCAGGGGCCGTGTTTTGGGTTTCATTATGGTATCCAGCACCTGGGTAGCCCTGGGCACACAGCAGGTGTTTTTGAGAGGCGTGTGGGATCACAGAACAGGCAAGGGTCATGTGAGGCCTGACGTCAGGTGAAGCGGTTTTGCTTAGTAGATTATTCTTGTTCTTTCTCCTAAAGTAAAGTAGAGGTGTGCTCACCTCTCCCTGGACGCCAGCATCCCATCCGAGCCTGGGGTGCTGGATGGTGCCATTTTACTGGTCAGAGCTTGTCGGCGCAGAAGGGGTCCAGGGGTGGTCTTCATGGAGCTTGAGAACTGGGTGCTGCCAGTGTTTACTTCCATCCAGGGCCGCTTCTGCAGGAATCTGCAGAGGGTGAAAACCTATCAAGATGGTGTGGGAACAGTCCTTCGGAGGCGGGAGAATAGGGTCTGGAGGCAGGGGGAACAGTCCTTC
>NW_012101299.1:2828275-2864122 GCF_000951045.1 Mandrillus leucophaeus
GGGAGAATAGGGTCTGGAGGCAGGGGACCTGAGGCTGTTTCACAGCGACTTCCTAGAACTAAACTGAAAGGAAAAGCCTAACTTTGCGCGCTAAGTAACAAAAGGACCAGAGGCTACTCCCTTTGACCTTTTCTGTGCGGCAGATGGGAAACTGGCTGTCCGCAACAAATCAGGCGGATTGCTGGTCCAGTCTTTGTTTGCAACTTTGTAACTTCACTCTAGCCTCTGAATGGTTGCTGTCCACAGCCTGTCAGACTGATGGCTGGTTACCACCTCATTTACATGAGGTGAGCAGGAAGGGGCCAATGGGAAATCTCTAGAGGGTATTTGGACCCAGGAAGATTCTGTATCTGGGCTCTGGAGCCACTGCACTGTGGAGTGCACTGTCGTTTTTAACAAATCCCTGCTTTTGTTCTTTTGTTGCTTCATTCTTTCTTTGCTTTGCTGGGCGTTTTGTCTACATTTTTTTTTTTTTTTAAAGACAGAGTCTCACTCTGCTGTTCCGGCTGGAGTGCAGTGGTGTGATCACAGCTCACTGCAACCTCTGCCTCCTGGGTTCAGGCGATTCTCCTGTCTCAGCCTCCCGAGTAGCTGGGACTACAGGCGCCTGCCACCACACCCGGCTAATTTTAGTGTTTTTAGTAGAGATGGGGTTTTACCATATTGGCCAGGCTGGTGTGGAACTCCTGATCTCAGGTGATCCACCCACCTCGGCCTCCCAAGGTGCTGGGATTACAGGAGTGAGCCACCGCCCCTGGCCTTGTCCAGTTCTTTGTTCAAAACACCAAGAAACTGGACAAGTACCAGTCACAACCCTCTACCAGTGACACTTCAGCCTTGACTCTTTCCAGGGGGAGTGGAGTGCTGGCTCTGCCATGCCGCTGTCAACAACTTTTATTCTGCTTCATTCAGAAGGCGTGTCCCCGGCTTCCCTTCTGTGCTCTCTTCCCTTTGGGTCACACAGGAGCCTCAGCAGGGACTTTTCCCTGTGCGTTTCGGCAGCTGTGATCCACTCAGTTCTACTGCTGCACTAGGTGTTAAGACGAAGCCATTCACCATGGGGACATCCTGAGGACGTTTTAACAAGGCTTTCCCCACACACTACTTTGTTTAATCTTCACAACTCTGAGAGGTGGATTATCACTATTAACCTCATCATCGGATGCAGAGACAGAAGTTCAAGGGTTCAAGGCACTGGTCTAAGACGACGCAGTTTGCCATATCCTTAGTGACGCCAGGACTCCAAGGAAGTCTCTCCCTAAAGCCCTTGCATGTCCCCACTCTACCTGGCTACCACTGACAAACCTCCCTCTGTTTTTCAGCATCCGCTGACGCACAGCAAGAATGCTAGTCGCCAACGTGATTCCAAACTTGTGGTTCTGATTGAAATGCTCTTCTGCTAACGTGGGCAACTTTGATCTTCCTGAAACGATTACTCCAAATTGTATCGTTTCTTGAAAAGCCCGTGTCAGCTGTAAATGTTGTGTTGTAGGTCGATGCGCCTATTGGTGCTGTAGGAAGGATGCTGAGCAGGACGAGGAAGGGGGTGCTTTTTGGGTATCTCAGTGCTGGGGGCCACTTGGCGGCGGGAGGAGGCAGAGCTGTTCGTTGTGTAGAACTTGATGGGTCCAATCACCTCCTTGATCCTTCATAAGGACTAAGTCTTACCTAAAATTCTCTATTCCAGTTATTCTATACTCTGGGCAAATTTCTTTCTTTTCTTTTCTTTTCTTTCTTTTTTTTTCTTTTCTTTCTTTCTTTTTTTTTGAGACAGAGTCTTGTTCTGTCACCCAGGCTGGAGTACAGTGGTGCGATCTCTGCTTACTGCAACCTCTGCCTCTCCGGTTCAAACAATTCTCCTGCATCAGCCTCCCAAGTAGCTGGGACTACAGACACATGCCACCACGCCCAACTATATATGTATTTTTTGTATTTTTAGTAGAGATGAGGTTTCACCATGTTGGCCAGGCTGGTCTCAAGCTCCTGACCTCAAATGATTCACCTGCCTTGGCCTCCCAGAGTGCTGGGATTACAGGCATGAGCCACTGCGCCCGGCCTCTGGTCAGATTTCTTAGGGCATGAGTGCTGTGTCATTTTCTGTTCTTGTCTGTTCTGTAGAACCAGCTAGTTCAAATACAGCACGTAAGCTCTCGCGGCTGCTGGTGATGTCAGCAATGTTCCTTTGTAAGAGCTGGTGGTTTCCTTCTTTTATCGGCATAAAGTTGCCCAGAGATTGTTTAGAAAAGTATCCACATCATGTTCCTCAGGTCATCTGCAAAACTATTTTCCAAAGATTCAAAGGAGGATTCAGGAATCACCGAAGGCAGAAAATAGAGGCTTTTCCGCATCTTTCGTGATCCAACTTTCTCAAGCACTCAAGAGCTCTTGTCAGTGATATTGTTGGGAACTCACTCAAACTGCAGAAATTCACAGCTAAGGCTGATGTTCCTGGACGTTGGCATTGTGTTGCCTCAGAAAGGGAGGCGCAGGGGTTTCCTGAGCCAGCAAGGGACCATGGGGATGTGGCATGCTGGAGAATACCACTGTGCAGCTGCAGTCACCAAACTGTGCTTCTTCCTCACAAGCCTCTCTCCAAACCAGCTTTGTGGAGCAGCCTGGGGCATGCTGTGGGGCAGGTCATCCTCTGTCATCCCAGGGAGGCCGGAGACTTCATCCTGTGGGAAGTCTTTAACTTTCTGGCTGGCATGAAGTCTGCCCTGTGATGGGCTGGGGGGCCCACTGACCCTGTGAGCAGGTGTAGGGTCAAGAGGGAGGAGTAGGCTGGGAGGGAGGAGGAGTCCCTGCTGCCACCGGACACCTGTCCAGTCCATGGGGTGTGTTCTGAACCCCCGACTCAGAAATGGCCCAGCTGAAGATCACAATTCCCCATCAGCTCCGTGGAGCTGCTCTGGTCATGGTCCTGACAGTTCTTGTTTCGAGTTATTCAACAAGAAGTTATTTAATGCCTGGTGTATGCCATTGATTTATTCAACAAATATTTATTGAGTGTTTACTGCATTGCAGAAACCCTGCTCGGCACTGGACATACAAGGAGAGATAAGGCATATTCCCTGAGAGCCATGTGTCTAGTGCGGGAGACAGATGCGTGTGGCTGAGTGCACCGTGTTACGGAGGTGTGGGAGGTGAAGGCCGGCAGGCCCTACAGTGACAGGCGACTGCTGAATCGTGCGCAAGGTTAGAAGTGCACACATGTTGGATTCACCTGTGCATGTCTGGAAGCAGCGTTTGTTTCTTGCAACTCTTTGGATGCACCTAACACCGGTGTTTTAGTACATTCAGAATTCCTGTAGAATAGAATAGCTTCAAAAGCCTTTTAGTTATTTGGAAAAGAATCTATGCTTATAATTGAACGTTTAAAAAATACAGCAACCTTTTTAAATGAGAAAAAGAAATAAAAGGAGGATCATAGCAATGATTACTCCAAAATATGAATGTATTCCCCTCAGTCTTTTCCCTATTCCTATTTTTAAATGGTCGAGCTTACAGACTATTAAAATTTAATATTCTTCCTTTTTATTTTTACTTCTGGTATTGTCATATAATTTTCCTCCACTCTTAAGGATTCTTTGTAAGCAGGGTTTTAAAGTGGTTGAATAATATTTCATGATTTGGGTATGCTTTTTTGATTTAACAGGCTTGCTATTACAAATGAG
The DNA here is from genome assembly GCF_000951045.1 of Mandrillus leucophaeus. NCBI lineage: Eukaryota > Metazoa > Chordata > Mammalia > Primates > Cercopithecidae > Mandrillus > Mandrillus leucophaeus. The sequence continues at coordinate 2,831,950 of NW_012101299.1, forward strand.
GTTTTGATACCTGTCTTTGTCAACAAAATACTATGTTTTTGTTAGCAATTTTTCATTGGTTCATTCAGATAGATTACTCGCACTACAGCTAGTGTAACAAAGTGCAAGGGTGTTGTTTCAAGGTCTATGATTAATGTGAGTCCATTATTTTGCAGAAAGGTTAAATAAATTTATGTTCCCGCCAGCATACCTTACCAACCCTCTGTAGGGCTGTGTACACACCCCTAACATGCCCTGGCTAATTTGATAGGCAAGAACACCACCTTGCTATTTTAACTATACTTCTTTTATACTAATGCAGTTAATTTTTTATTAGCGATTTTTATTTCCTTTTCTGTTCATTTAGCTGCCTTTTCTATTTTTCTGTCTGCATCTTAGTGGATTTTTTCTGTAACTTTTGTAGTTTGGCATATCACCTTCCTTTATGACATGTGTTACAAGTACTTCTCAGATTCCTATTTAATTTTTTAAAATGTTACGTTTGGTTGATGTACCAAATGTTATGCTTTTATGTTGAATCTATTGATGTTTTCCCCTTCAATTCCAAGAAGAAGTGTAACTTTTGATATAAAATGACTCACATGCCGTAATTTCAGATTTTCGGTGTTGCTATTTCGGAGTTATGTGAAGCTGACCTTCAGCGAACACAGGGGGTCACGGTATTCGATGAGTGGGACCCCCTTGTGTGCCATTTGTAGGTAATGTGGTGGGCTCCAAAATAGAAGCAACAAAAAGCTTCTCAAAGTGGAAGATCTGGGAGTGTGAACATTTAATTTCTATTTAGTTTGGTAGCCAAATAGTTAGACATTTTGATTCATCTGGGCTCATGGTTCTGCAGGATTCTTTCTCTCGAGTTCCCCCTACCCCGAATATTACTGATGCATGCAACCTGGATTGATAGTTGCATTACAGCCCCTTTCTTCAGCTTGTTCTCAAAGAAATGCCAGCAAAGAGGGTAGGAGAATAGAGACAAGGAACTGCCTCCAAATGTCAAGGGAAGACCTGTGTTTTTCTTGGACGGAAAAGCCACATGATTTAAGTTTCAAGGACATCTTTGCTTTGCCCCCTCTCTCTGCTTTATGTGTGTGTGTGTGTGTGTGTGTGTGTGTACATATTTCACTTAAAAGCAAGCTCTTAAAGAGTCAGGCTTCCAAGACCCTGTCTTCAAATATTCATTCACATTTTATTTGTTTGGAATTTTGTGGCAGTTTGGCGTCAGGAGGTTCAGAACGAGTTCTAACTCTTCTGGTTATAAGTAAGCAGCAGTTCATCCTGGATGACAACCATGGACAGGATTGTTGAGGTCCTTGTGGGGAAGGAGCTGGGCTAATTTCTCTACATGAATACTCACTGAGTACTCAGGAGAAAACACTCTAAAGTAGGATTTGTGAGTGCCGCATTTTGCTGAGCTTAGGCAGAGTGGGGGCACCAGGATTGGACCAGGGGTGTCTGATGGCAGAGGCCCCGTGTGTCACTCCCACGAGACTGCCCTTCCCATCAGAGCACGGCCCATGGCCGGCAGGGTGCGTGTGGCTTAGGAAAATTCTACCTACAAACACTGGGAGGAAAAGGTGCTGGTCAACCAGGATTCGGTAGAGGATGTTTGCTGGTGAACCCGTCTGTCCTGACTTCGGGAGTAGAAATGATGTGGAGGATGGATTCATTGAGGATTCCTGAGGATCTGGCCAGGCCTTAGGGGAACACTGAAAACATGAATTTATTGTTCCGCAGAGGTCAGAGCTAGAAGTGTTTTGTTTTCAGATGAATCTGGAACCTAAGCCCATTCTGTAAGGAACTGCCATTTAGTCCTACAAATCAAATGCAGAGAATTCTGATTGTTTGACACCTCCCATTTGGGATATACAAACACAATTAGGGTTCATCTGGATGACTGCAGTGAAACAAAAACACTCTGTGATGGCCAAGTGTGGAGCTGGGAGGAGCGAGAGGAAGGAGCTGGTGATGGTTTTGTGACTCTTTCCCCAAATAGCATGCCCATGAGTCAGAGGCTCTGGGAGAAGGCTGGTGGTGACTCAAGGCCAGGTAACCAGCGAGCCCTGACTGTCCCTCCATGCAGGACTCGACTCGACACGGAATCCAGGGAATTGTTCCAACAACACCAGGCCAGGACTCTTATTTGTTTTCATGTTTGAAGGTGGATCTAAGTCCTGCAACATCATCAAAACATCGTTTTAATGCAGGTGCCGGTGCCACGCGTGAGAGGACTTGTGCCTGCCGGCAGTGGAAAAGTACCGCCTTGAGTCACCGCGGTGCTGAAGGTCGCCGGGCCTCCTTACGCAAGTCCTGGACCCGGTGCCCGTGAACTCGCTACCCTGGGCTGCGATTGTTCTTTCTTTGGTTTCCCTGTGAGCCTCAGTGAGAAACCACCGGAAGCCGCAGTGACTCATAGACAGTGGAGTGTCAGAGCCAAAAGGGGCCGCGTGAGCTTCCAACTCGACCCACGGCTCTGCCAGGAGAGGCAGCCGTGTCCAGAGGGGCAGGGAGACCTGTCTAGTGACCTGGCTGGTGGGTGACACAGACAGGCCTAGGAATGGAGTCTTCTGGTGACAGTTTAGTGTGTTTGATCATGAGGAGAGCATTCAGACCGCACATCCTCATGGTTGTCTGTTCGTCTGGGACTCCGGGCCCCTGATCATCTCCTCCGCTTCTCTCGGTGACACCAGGTGGTTTCTTTGTCTGGGACCCCCACACCTCCATTCTCTTGAGTGCTTGGGGCTATGGCCTGTGACGGTCCTTAGAATTCAAGACTACTGGATGGAGAGGGGAGTGAGGGGCCAGCGGAAGCCTGCAGGTGCCTGACAGCTGGGTTTCCTCTTTGCTGCCTCAAGTGGTGGGGTGGGGGCTTCTGCATCTTCAAGGATGAGAATCCCCATGGATGTCCCCTTGGGTCTGATGGTTTTAGGCTGCAGAGCCCTGCATTCCTCTTCTGAAATAGGCGAAGATGTGTGTGTGCTCACGTTACCTTTTCTGAGTCAGCCCCCAAGCCCACAGGCTGAGTCTTCAGCTCCGCTAATGGTGCCTGCCCTGGGCCAGGTGGGGGAGCTTAGTGAGTAAGGGGCCCAGGAGGAGAGAAACACAGTGGGGAGGGGGCCCTGGACCACGTCTGCGACAGACCAGGAAGGGCTCATCCAGTAAACTCACCTGGTTTGGGTTTTTGAAAGAACACCCAGCTCGTGTATTAATTATAACATGGGTGCAGGGGGAGTCCGGCAGCGGCGAGACAGTGGGGAGGCAGCTGGTGTGGCCCAGCAGGAAGCCAGGATATGGCTGGGGCTGGAACACCATGTTGCAGAGAAGTAGGTTTGCTGCAGACGTGGGCTGGTGGGAGTGGGACAGGGCTTGGATGTGAGGCCATGTGAGAGAAAGCGGTGAGAGGACACCCTGTCCCGCATGAGCGGCTTGGGATGGGCAGGCGTCACCTGTGGAAGGCAGGGGAGAGAAAGCCATGTCAGGTGAGGGTACATGGAGCAGGTGAGCCCCATCTCGGGTAGATTAAGTTGGACGAGTCTAAGGGGTAACTGGTTGAAGATATTCAATAGGAAGGTACCTGGGGATACACGGTGGGGCCCGGGGGAAAGATCTGGGTTGAAAATAAGTTTAGGCTGGGTGCGGTGGCTCATGCCTATAATCCCAGTACTTTGGGAGGCCAAGACGGGTGGATCACCTGAGGTCAGGAGTTTGAGACCAGTCTGGCCAACATGGTGAAACCTCTTCTCTACCAAAAATACAAAAATTAGCTGGGGGTGGTGGTGGGCACCTGTAATCCCAGCTACACGGGCAACTGAGGCAGGAGAATCGCTTGAACCCGGGAGTTGGAGGTTGCAGTGAGCCGAGATCATGCCACTGTTCTCCAGCCTTGGTGACAAGAGCGAAACTCTGTCAAAAAAAAAAAAAAGAAAGAAAGAAAAGAAAAGAAAAGGACATAAGTTTGGGAGAAGAAGGCAATGAGTGGAGACTGAAGCCATGGCAGTGGGTGGTAGGCAGGTGTCAAGGAGAGAGGAGAAAAGGGAGCCCCGCCAAGGCTGGGGGATGCGGTGCTTACCAGCGTGACAGAGAAGCCACCAAGGAGCTGGAAGGAGCTCCTAGGAAGGCTGGGAGGAGCCCCCGAGAGCCAGGGGAGGATGGCTCCAAGGAAGAGCCTGCTGTGCATGAGTGGGGCCCAAGTAGGTCCTGTCCTGTCCACAGGGGCAAACAGCAGAGCACGGTGGATGGTTGGGGGTACACACAAGAGGCCCTCCTGTGCCACTGCAGCATCGCTGCCCACCCTGCCCAGGTCTGCCCAGCTGCCCGGCTGCCTCAGCTCCTGTCTGCCTACATTTTTCCTCTGGCTTTTCTGAGGTCCTGGCAGGCGGCTGTTCTCAGAGGTGGGAGCTGCGTTGCTGATGGCTGCACGAGCAGCTCTGTTGGGGCAGTGGGGGAGGTGATTGGGCTCACCTGCACAAGGGTTGCCCCTGCGGCTGAGATGGGTAGGTGCTGAGCCTAGGTGGGGCCAAGGGCAACAGGTGAAATTCGATTTTTCTTTATCTTCAGTGCCACACTAATCTTATCTGCACTCTGGGGAATGGAGATTGTTGCAGAAACAAATATTTGCTTCCAGGGTGGTTCCGCAGCCTTCAGTCCCCGGCACACATCTGCCCCTCCCCTTGGGCCCAGCTCTGTAACAAAGACTCCATCTGCCTGGTCAGGGCCTCCTGGTGGCCAAGGGCCCTGAGGACTCCGAGGGCTCCGAGGGCTGATTGCCGACCCTGTACTTTGGCAGAGGCTCCAGACCCACCACGGCCACCCCTCCTAGGGCACCTTCCATCACTGAGCCTCACCTCACTCTCAGGGGAGGATGGAGACCTTCAAGGCTGCAAGATCTTTGTTTTCTAGAGAGAAGACTACACCCAGTACTGATTTGGGTCCAATCAGAAAGCCATTCTGAGTGCTCACAGCAGGAAGAGATTAATCCGGAGCATTTTCTCATGTGCGTGTGGAAGAGCTAAGAACTCGAAGGGGGTGGGGTGATCACATAGAGACCAGCAAGTGCTAGAGTAGGGTGCAGAGATGTGCCTGGTGGGAGCAGGACTGTGAGGCTGTCCCACGGGAGCTCAGCCAGAGGAGGTGCCCCATGTTGGGACTGGCTGTGCCCTGAGTCGGGGGTGGCCTGGGAGGAGAATGCCCTTGGCACTCCTTCCTCCTGCCCTCTACCTCCTGACAGGGCTGCTTAGTGGCTACACCCATCAGGAGAGGAGCGGGCACCTGTCAGAAGGGCAAATGGATGGTGGGGTGGGGGCAGGACGATGATAGTGACGACGCTAATGTCCACTGTCCTTCTGGCTCCTCCAGGCACCAGATGCTCGGCCATGCCCTCCACTCGGTATTATCCCAGCACTTACCACGTCGGCACAGTGGGGTCAGCATGACAGTGCTCTCATGGCAAAGATGGTGAGACCAACTTTCCCGTCACAGCAGGGACACAGTGGGCAGGGATTTGAACCTGGAATCGACGTCAGCGTCCACCGTCTTACCCACGGTGAAGTAGCTTTTGCTTGTCTAGCATGCACACGTATGACCATTCTGAGGCTGTCAGTGGATGAAGGTGTAGGGAGTCCACAGGGGAGCATGAAGCCGGCATGGAAGGACCATCGCCCTCTCAACAGTGCCCTGCTGCTGGTGCTTACCAGTGGAGGAACTGCTACCGAGCTCATTAGCCACCAGGATGTCCAGAAGCAAAGTGATTGAGGGTCCAGTCTTCCTACCACCACGAAGTTGCTAAGCACGCTGCAGAGGCCCCTGACCACCACCTACTGTGGCCAGGGTTGTGGAGGTCCTGTCGGACCTGCTGTTGTGCCCCTGGTTTTGGAGAGATGCTGCTTCCTCGTGGACCACTAGCTGGATGCTCCTACCTCCACCCCAAACACAGTGACATCCATAGTCTTCTAGTCGTGTTTGGTTTCTTACTGGCTGTGGGCTGGGGAAAGGGTCTCCATCTCAGTAACAGTATGTCCTGCAAGGACTCAGGGTTCTAGCTGACCTTCCCCTCAGGCGTCTCTGTCCAGCCCTGAGTGAGTCTCTTAGAAAATGAACAGTTACTTTAACTTGACAACAGAGTTTGTTAAAGTTCTCGGAGTTAAATAAATGGTGTGACTAGCACATTTCCAGACATGTACACAGAGAATGGCAGTCACCAAGATGGCAAAACCATGATCTGTTTCCTTTGCTTCGTCCACTACAACGTTTGCTCATGCAGCTGGCTGCACCTGTTGGAAACGCAACAGCACAGCACATGACCCCGTGAAGGAAAGGTGCAGGTGCTCCCCACTGCAGACAGATGCAGGAAACCCAACTCCCCACCGTCTTCCCTTGCTCTTTCCTGGTAGGAAGTTGGTCTGTGGGTCTGTTGCGCACAGTGAAACCCAACATGGCAGCATCTGGTGTCCTTCCATCAAGGGCATCCAACCTGCTGGAAACCCACCCTGGAGGTGGTCCTGGGAGGCTGTGGGGCAGGTGGTAGCAGGACGCAGTGCCCTCCCTGCTCTGCACGGTGGGCTGTCTCCCACCTGGTCCCTGTCAGCACTGTCATTGCTGACTGAAGCTTCCATGAGCTTGTAGGTGAATGGCCTCCAAGCCGGTCCCTCCACCCAACTCCTCCCATGTTAACTAGGTCTTGAAACTTGTGACTCCTTTTTCTGTAATTAGTTCCTTTGCTTCTTAACCACCTCTGCTGGTTCACGTTGGGGGTGAACAGGTACAGGTGAGGAAAGGAAGACCCACTGAGATGGGTGGCCTCCCCCAAAGCGGGCACACCACTGTCACCCACTACTTCCTTCCTACCTGGAGAAAGCCATGGGGTGCCTGCCTCCCCTCCCCAGGGGCACATATTGTGCCGGGGTGACAGTGTTTCTAGGGACAGGGGAGGACAGAGGTGCTTCTGGGATAATTTCTCAGTGTTGTGAGTTGAATCGTGTCCCCCTAAAACTGTGCTGACATCCTGATGCCAGTACCTATGAATATGACTGTTTGGACATAGGGTCTTTCCAGATACGCTCACGTTAATGTGAGGTCTTTTCACGGGCCGTTAACCCAATAGCTGTGTTTGCTAAGGAGGGAAAAGCACATGGACACACAGAGAGAAGGCCACGCAATGGCAATGCTACAGTATGCTGTTACACTACACTGCACTCTATCAAGTGCTACACCAAGTACAGTAGAATATGACACAGCATAGGTAGCATAATATAGCATGGTAGGGTATAACATAGGATAGTGTAGTGTAGTATAGCATAGTATCGTACAGTGTAGTGTTGTATAGCACAGTGCAATATAGCATAGCATAATATAGCATAGTCCAATATGTTATAATATAGGATAGCATAGCATTATAGACAGAAATGGGAGCTGTACAGCTGCAAGCCTGGTGACTCCCAGGACCGACGGCAGTCACAGAAGCTGGGAGGGGTGAGGGACATTCCATCCACAGCCTCCAAGGGAACAGGGCCCTGCCAACACCTTGATTTCAGGCCTCAGGACACTGGGATTGTGAGGGAGGACATTTCTATTGTTTTAAGCCGCATGTTTGCCGTCCTTTGCGATGGCAGCCTCAGGAGGCTCACCCTACGTGCTTGTGCAGGCCGGAGGCTCCACGGAAACGTCAGCGGCAACATGCAAGGGCAGGGCAGCCAACTCCACAGCAGGTCTAGACAGGCACAGGGCCGGGGCAGCTGCTGTGGCCACCTGGGATTTTAAAAAATGGGGATCAAACCTTTCCAGATTGGTCAAACAGTATTGAAGAAAAAGAGGAAGGAAGAGAGAGGGGGTCAGTTATTCAGTCACCCGATAGGTACATGATGTTCAGTGGATTCCGACGTACACAGTTCAAAGGATCACAGGGCTCTACGGACAGAGCCTCAGCGTCTCGAAGTGGCTTCTCAGACTGCATCTGGTCACGATAACAGCTCTGGCCCATAGACCAGGGACATGTTAGAGTCCCTGTGTGATAGATAAAAGGCAGGCACAGAGGGAGGTGAGGCCGGCCTTAAATCATGTACATGTCCATTCCTGACTCCAGACCTTGTTCCTTCTTCTGTACTGGAGATGGGCTGTGAAAGAAGAGTGTAGTGTGGTGTGGTGTGGTGTGGTGTGGGGTAGTGCACTCACCGTAGAGCAGCATAGAGTAATGCAGTGCAGTGTAGTACAGTGTTGTAGAGTGTAGTGTAGTGTCATGTAGTGTGGTAGAGTGTAGTGCAGTGAAGCGTACTCTAGTGTGGTATAGTCGAATATAGCATAGCATAGCATAGCGTAGTATGCCATAATACAGTACAGTATAGTATAAGATAGCATTGTATAGTATAGTGTAGAATAGTGTAGTATCGTTTAAGGTAATATACTGTGGTATAGTATAATGTAGCATAGCGTAGCATAGTGTAGCATAAAATAGTACAGTATAGTATAAGCATTGTATGGTATAGTGTAGCATAACATAGTGTGGTATAGTATAATATAGCATAGTGTAGTATAGTGCAGCATAATATAGTGAGGCACAGTATAATATAGTGTAGCACAGCATAGTGCAGTATAGTGTAGAATAATATACTACAGTATGGTATAAGATAGTATAATACAGCATAGTGTATTACAGTGTAGAATAATATACTACAGTATGGTATAAGATAGTATAATGCAGCATAGTGTAGTATAGTGTAGAATAATATACTACAGTATGGTATAAGATAGTATAATACAGCATAGTGCATTACAGTGTAGAATAATATACTACAGTATGGTATAAGATAGTACAATACAGCATAGTGCAGCACAGTGTAGTATAGTGTAGCATAATATAATGTAGTAAAGTATAGCATAGCATAGTGTAGTATCATGTAGCATAATATAGTGTGGTATAATGTAATATAGTATAGCATAGCACAGTATAGCATAATATAGTACAGTATATTGTAAGACAGCATTGTGTAGTATAGTTTAGCATTGTGTAGCATAGTATAGCACAGTATAAAAAGTATAGTGTAGTATAGTGTAGCATAGTGTATTGTGTAGCATATAGGCTCATATAGTATAATATAGCATAGTGTAGGATAGTGGGGTATAGTGTAATACAGCATGGTACAGTATAATGTAGCATAGGGTAGCATAGTGTGGTGTAGTGTAATATATTATGGTACAGTAGAGTATAATACAGCATTGTGTAGCATAGTGTGGTGTAGTGTAATATAATATAGTGTGGTATAGTATAATATAGCATAACATAGCATAGTGTAGTGTAGCATAACATAGTACAGTATGGTAAAATATAACATTGTATAGTATAGTGTAGCATAATATAGTGTGGTATAGTATAATATAATATAGCATAGCATAGTGTAGCATAATATAGTACAGTGCAGTATAAAATAGCACTGTATGGCATAGTGTATATAGGGTAGGATAGTGTATAGTGTAAATAGGGTAGTATAGTGTAGCATAATATAGTGCAGTATAGTATAATATAGTATAGTGTAGCGTAGCATAGTGTATTGTTTTATAGCATAGTATAGTATGGGTAGCATAGTATGATACAGTATAGTGCAGCATAGTGTAGTATAGTGTAGCATAATATAGTGTAGTATAATATAGTGTGGTATAGTATAGCATAGTGAACCATATTGTAGTGTAGTGTAATATAGTATGGTATAGTATAATATGGCATAGTGTAGCATAGTGTAGTGTGTTGTAGCATAATATAGTGTGGTAGAGTATAATACAGTATGGCGTGGTGTAGTTTAGTATAGTGTGGCATCGTATAGTATAGTGTTGCATAGCATAGTGTAGTGCAGCAGAGGACAGTGTAGTACACACAGTATAATGTCGTATTGTATAGTATAGTATAACATAGTGTAGTATAGTACAGCATAATATAGTGTAGTCCAGTATGATATTACACAGTATAGCATGGCACAGCACCACAGAGTATAATATGGAATAGTGTAGTGCAATATAGTTTCTGTTTTGGGAGGTGAGTAGCGATTATGTTTCAGTGAAAGCCTGACTCAGTGAAGCGGCCAACGTGTCTTCTAATACAAACGATGACCTAGGTCTACATTACACTTACCCTTCAGAAAGGAACGAGATGGGGAACTTCTTGAGAGTCAGGCAATTTCTCCAGTGACCTAGGGCCACCCAGTTAATAGCCCTTAGTCACAGCGTTCTTGGCACACACAGATGCTGGCGTCTCAGCAGGAGTAATGGGCTGACTCTCAAAAGCACAACAAACGCCCTGCTGTGATTATGGGCGTGGCCTCTCCCAGACCTCAGCAGGTGCTTTACATGGCGTTGGTAGCACCTGCCTCCGGGGTGGGTTTGGAGCGGGTTGGGGTGAGACTTGCGACCGCCACCAGGATGGCCCTGGCTCTCTCTGGCAGCTCTCCTGTCCATCTGCAGAGGCTGGCCACCATTCTCACCTAGGAGCTAGAGCCCATTTCTCCACCGCACTGAATGAGGCCATTGCCTCTCTTAGGATAATTTGGGTAGAAATAAATCCTGAATGCTTGGCTGACAGGCATTGAAGTTATCAAGATCACACTGCTCTTCTCTGGGATGGTCCCTGTCTTTCTTCCCATTCCTTTTTACCTTCCCAGGCAGTTCCTCCTGCCCCCAGCACACTCCACCCGTGTCTCTACCTGCTGTCGGTCCCACTGCAAACACTTGCTGGAGCATTTAAACCAGCAAGGCAATGCTCTCCAGACAGTTGCTGACTGTCCTTGTTCCTTCCTGTTCCCTGGAGGAAGCCCACGTGAAATGTTATGATAACCTACAGATGACCATTTCCGGAAGAGAAAGAGCCTACCTTGTTAAATAAGTGAACTAATTGGCAGAAATTCTATTATCTGCCATGTGAATTCTAACTTCTGGGGATAAGTATGCAGGAATTCCTAGTTGGGGAGCGGGTGAAAAGTGCAAAGTAGCGTTTGCATGTCAGAAAGGAGTGATCGAGCAGTGATGTGAAGCCACTGTGTGCTTAGGTACATGCATGTGCACACGTGTGTATGCGTGTGTACATGTGTGTGCATGCCTGAGCGTGTGTGTGTGTGTGTGTGTGTGTTAGGATCCTGCCCTGAGCTAGCCTTGAGGAAGGTGAATTCTGATTTCTGTGCACTCTGCACTCTAGCCATCGTGCCATCATTTTACCCCTTTATATTTCTACATCACCCTCTTCCTTCTCCTTATGGGAGCTTTCTATGTCTGGACTGATTTGATCAAATTGAATACTATGCAACACCAAACTCCGTTGTAAGTCTGATTTGTTATAAATGATTTTCAGTAGAATGATGGTCGATGGCTTTAATGAATTTTAATGAGCTTGGCTGTATGAACAGAGGTAAACAGCATCTGTGTTTTGGGGGCCGTGTTGTCATGGAATTCTAACTCATAGAGGGAAAACCCAGTTTCCCAGAGCACAGTCCTTACAGCAAAGTCCTTACGGCCATTTATGAAATTGTCCAGGCTCTAGAAAGTCTCTCTTCTGCAAGGATCTGTCTGAGAGTCACGGAGCATCCGGAGTGTTCTGTCTGGACTGCTGGCTGGGAGCCCTCTCCTGGCGTTTGAACAAGGGGCAGCTGGGTCCTTGGTTTGCCGTGTAAAGAGAGGAGGACAGAGCCCAGAGGAGTTGAACCCCAGCAGAAAGGGGTGCTTGACCAGCAGGAGAGAAGACAACCGAACGCGTGAGTGTCCAGGCGGGGCCCAGCGCCCGTGCCTGGAGCCAAGGGGAGGAAGGAGAGGGGCGGCTTTGGAGCAGCTGTGCCCTGAGAGCAGGTGGGTGGGAGCTGAGGGGGGCAGCCAGCAGCTCTGCACAAGGGACAAGACCCAGGGACAGAAAGCACGGAAAGCCAGTGACCAGGACCTGCTCTCTACTCCTGGGGGGCCAGAGCCCAGCCCAGGACTAGGAGGAGAGACAGGGCAGGACATGGCCATGGAGGCAGCTGTCCATGGTCTCCGGAGTGCGTGAGGGCTGTGCCTCTTCGGTGGCTGCTGCTCCTTCTGAACACTGGCCTGCGGTCGGCAGCGAGGCCTCTGGGGAGAGCTCCTGATTTCACTTTCATGCTCTGCCGCCACTGAGAGGAGTTAGGAAAATACCATGGGCTGCGTGATTTAATCGCCCTGCTATTTGTTAATTAGTCTGTGTGAAGTGCCAGTCCGCAGTGTGCGTGGGCGTGGGGGCAGGACTGCGGTTTGCTGGGAAGCAGCCGCTCTGAGCAGAGGCAGTTGGAGTTCACCTGCTCAGCTGCTTCTGTGCTTAGATGCTCCGATTTCCCGAGCTGCCCACGCTTCCCAGTCCCTTTGAGAAGTTTTCCGTCTAAAAACTGCCTTAAGGGCCTCTCACTTGTTCAAATAGGAGCCACGATTCCCTCCACCCAAGCCATTCGGGAGACGTGCAGAACGGAGCCCACCTTCACAACCAGGGTTGATGCTGGGCCTCCGGACTCCCTGGACCTGTCCCTCTCCAGGTGGGGCTGCTTCCTCCACTTCACTTGCCCAGGGCTTTGGGGTTTCCCCTTCCTCTGCCCTAGCAAGGGTTGTTTTCAGGAAAAGATGTATATCAGTCATTTACATGCTAGTGTGAATGAGCTCCAGCCAACACTTCCTGTGAGTCACTCAGTATGTGTTAACCAAGGGCTGCTGTTTCCGGTGCTGGGGACATGAAAACCTTGTTCCTGCCCTGTGAGTTCTACACTAGAGCCAGAAGTGGAAGGAAAAACAGATCACTGAAGCCAATGTGGTCAGTGCAGTGTTAATCCCAGGGAAGCTTTAGGAGCGGGCAGTACTTACTGTGGATGAGGGCTGGTCAAGGAAGGCTTTCTGGAGGAGGTGACAGCTAGTCTTGGTCTTAAGGATGAGTGGGAAAAGAGAGGAGAACATGTGGATAATGCCAGGCAGAAGGGCTACACAGCCAAGTCACAGCCAAGGCGAAACGGAGGGAGAGTTCTAGAAGCTGCGTGTTTGGTGCTGCTGGGTAGTGTGAAAGGATAGGCTGGAGCTAGGTAGCTAAGCAGCTTGGCAAGTGGAGCTACTGAGGATTCGAAACAGGACCTCTGGAGTCCTCTCCACCGTTTATGGGTTGAACCATGTGAAATAGACAATATTCGGCCATTTAGGGCCAAGACAAATGCCAGCTTTGTGGGGTGCAGCCTCACAGAGAGGCTGCTTGGGGGTCTTTGCAGAGGGTGGATGAGCAGAGGGCATCCTCCGGAGCCTGTTGGGGGACCCAGCTCTGAGGCCGCCAGGCCAGTGGTGTCCAGACTCTAGTGTAGGCTGGGGGAAAGGGGAGGTTCAAGAAACACGGAGGAGGTGAAGCGGCAGAACCAGGGGGATGGGGTGCTGCGGAGGAGAAGGAGCGCTGAGGCTGAGGTCCAGGTCTGCAGAGATGTAGACTGTGTGTGTCCCGCCGGGTAAGAGACAGGTTGGAGGGCAGGGGCTTAGAGCGGCTGTGATGAGCTCGCTTCAGATGAACTTGGAGAGTTTAGGCAACAGTGTCTAAACCTCCGTGTGCTGGGCGCTCCTGAAGCCTGACAGTGGTGGAATGAATCCACAGGGATGAAGCTGTAGTGGTGGGGTCTTTACAGATGTCGTGGATGATTTGGGGGAAGGAGGACCCTGCCAGTCTCTCTCACGTCGCATTTTGAGGCGGTCACGGTTCGGGCCCGCTGTGGTCTTGCTCTGGGCTCACAGACGATTGTATGTCCTGCTGGCTCCAAGGTTAGAGACCAAGGAGGCCTTGGTGATTTGTAGGCCGTAGGCCTCTGTTTAGGTGGAAGGGTGATGGCTGGGCCTTCTAGGGAGCCCAGCTCCGGGGAGTTGTCCCACACCCTCAGGGCAGCACAGCTTACTGGGAGGGGGGCGGGGGTCTAGGAGGCACGGCAGGCACTTGGGCCATCCAGGGCTCTCCACCATGGGTTCCCATGGGCTCCCTGCTGGATGGTGACTTTTCCCAGGCCCTTCCTCCTTTTTGACACCCCCCGGCTATGGCCTCTTCCCGTTTCACGCACACCCCCAGCTTTGCCGCTGACCTCGACTATTCTAACGCAGTGTTTGCTGATTGTGCTGTCTTCCACACCCCATCATGGGAGCTCTGCACGTCTCTCTCTAAGTGATGACTAACGAAGATAACAGTCATAACCACAGACAAAGGCCTAAGGCCGGCCATGTGCCTGCCAGACTCTCGTAGAATGGTTTATATGAATGAGCTCGTTAATCCCCTAACACAGCCAGTAAGTGGCTGAGTTAGGATTTGAACCCGAGGAAGTGGCATGTCCCTGCTCACATGTAAGTGGAGTCAGGGTTGTGGCAGCCCTCCTTTCCCTTTCTAGGAGAGACACGGTTTCAGCAGGGACCCTGCAGTCAGCATCTCGTCCTTCCCTTTGGTCAGGAGAAGTGATCCTTGTTGGGGAGAGGACCCTGAGGCTGCTGCGGAGGGCTGTGGGCAGAAGGGGCTGTGGGATCCTCATCAGATCCACCCTTCAGGCAGCCAGCTCCTGGGACCTGAGCTCACATCACAATAGTTAAAAACATGTTAAATACCTTCTGACTCCCCTTTTCTCTCAATATAGGTCTGTGGGTGCCTCGTCTGAGCTACATAGTTTCCAGGTTACCTGGGACCGTGGATAACTCTCAGCTCAGCAACTGTCAGTTGATTTCCAAGCTGCTGTTGGCTGGACTCAGGCTCAGCAGGGAGCACCTGGCAAGCCCTGTGCTGCGAGCTGGACTCAGGCCCATCTCGCTGATTACTCTTGTTTTGCTCTCCAGTATGTCCTCAGGAGGTCAGAGTCCGCTTGTTGTTTTTCATGGCCACGGGAGGAGGGGCACCAACATGAGGGTGTAGCATCTCCCCAGTGCTGGCTTCTCAGGGCTGGGGCAACCCTGGGGGAGGGGTCGGGACAGGGAACTCTGTCGCTTGTTGCCACTGCCTGGGTCAACTGCCTGGCAGGGCTGGCCACTCGTGCTCAGAAGGCTGAGGCCTTATCTACCTTCTCCTCTCCCTCAGCGCTCGCGCAAGGACACACCTGAGTTGGCATCCTCTGTGTGCTCATGAGCTACTCGCATGATAAGTCTTTGTTGTACTGTGGGATGTCACTTGGTTCATGCTGAAGAGAAATTGTAAAGGACTCCTTTGCCTGCTCAGTCCCCGTGGCCTCTGTCACGTTCTGTCCCCGTCCCCTTTGGGAGCACAGCAGCAGTGGGCTGGCTGAGCTGTGCAGGTGAGGTTCAGGGATGAGGTGCAGCTGTGTGAAAAGTGAGCCTGCTGGACAGGGGAGCTTTCCTCAAGGCCTACACCTCGCTCTGATGGCGTTAGGGTTGAGGGGAAACTTCAATCAAAATGCACAGGACTTGGATGTCGAGATGATGTTGCTGCTGTCAGGACAAGTCACTCTCCACCAATGACTTCCTTTGATGTTCTGAGCTCAGCCTGGAGTCTGACCAGGGACTACAGCACTTGTTCTCCCAAGGGAAGGCTGGCGGCCAAACCTACCTGTGCACACCTGAACCTGCTCCTTGGCAGAGATGAAGGGCGTGATGTTTCGCAGCCACTCAACACCCATGGACAATTTGGCTCCTTGTAAGGAGTTAGTCATGCCTTTGAACTGACTTGCTTGAAATATAATTGCTCCTATTTTGCTCCAAAGACTGGTGGCATGGTGGGTTAGAGTTATTTGTATTTATTGAAATTGTTGTAATTAGCAGTCTCAGGGCTCAGTCTAACTGCATAGTCCATGCTGGACAACTAAAAAAAAAAAAAAAATACAGTCCTTCTTCATCTTCAGTTCTCCAACAGTTGCCAGTTACACACGGCTAATCTTTGCAGTGAAAGTTGTCTTTGGAGGATGTGCCTTCTGGGTCCCAGGTGGTCCTGGTCTTGGGCTGGGACCTAAGTGAGCTGCTTTGAAGTAAGCTGACAATACACAATTATTAAGGCTATTTTGACCTGCAAGTATGGTTTCTTAAAAAGGAACAATTAAATACCATGTGGCAGTTATTTAGACTTTACATTGACTAAGGAAAGGAGAAAATGGAAGAAGAACTCCCTCCTGCTTAGATGCAGTAGCTTTTTTTTAAAAAATAATCTTTTGGGGAATAAACTTAACCAAGGAGGTGAAGGACTTGTAAACAAAATGTTAAAGCTGCGCTGAAGACTAGAAAATGTTGATGGAAACGGTTAAAGAAGACACAATTAAATGAAAAGACATCCCGTGTTCATGAATCGAAAGACAATATTGTCAAGATGTCAAATACTATAGATTCTATGCAATCCCTGTCAAAACCCCACTTTTTTCAAACATAGGAAAATCCATTCTAAAAGTCACATGGAATCTCAAGGGACCCCAAATAGCCAAAACAATCTTGTAAAAGAACAATGTTGGAGGTCTCACACTTTATGATTTCAAAACTACAGTAATTAAAAAGCTACAGTAATTAAAACAGCATGATATTGCCACAAAGACATAGAAAAATGGGATAGAATATAAATCTCAGAAATAAATCCTCACATATATGGTCAAATGATCTTTGGTGAGGGTGCCAAGACCACTCAATAGGGAAAAGACAAATTATGTTGGAAAAATTAGATATATATATACAAAAGAACGAAGTTGGACCCTAACCTTACGCTATATACAATAATCTACTAAAAATGGATGAAAGAACTAGCTATAATACCAAAAAGTATAAAATTCCTAGAGGGAAATATCGAGGAAAACTTCATGCATTGATTTGGCATGATTTTTTGGATATGGCACCAAAAGCACAGGTGACAAAAGCAAAAACAGAGAAATGGGACTACATCATACTTAAAAACTTCTGTGTATCGAAGTACACAGTCAACACAGTAAAAACACAACCTGCAGAATGAGAGAAGATATTTGCAAATTATATATCTGTTGAGGGGTTAATATCCAGAATACATAAAGAACATTTAAATCTTAACTACAACAACAAAATAAGTAACTCAATTTAAAAGTGGGCAAAGGCCTTGACTAGACATTTCTTCAAAGAGGATATACAAATAGCCAAATGAGCACATGAAAAGGTGCTCAATATTACTAACATTAGATAAATGAAAATCAAAACCCCAATGAAGTGTCACCTGACATCCATTAGGATGGCTACAATAAAAAAACCCGAAGTGTCAACAAGCGTGTAGAGAATTTGAAAACTTAATGTAAAGTTGGTGAGAATGTAAAATGGTGGGGCCACTATGTAAACCAGTGTGGTTGTTCCTCAAAAAGTTAAAGATAGAACTATCACAGGATCCAGCAATGCCACTTCTGGTTATATACCCAAAGGAAATAAAAGTAGGATCTCAAATCGCGATTTTTATACCCACATTCATAGCAACAGTATACGATAGCCATGTGGTGGAAACAACTCGACATCTATTCTCTTTTTAAAAAATTATTTACTTTTTATTGACACCTATTAGATGTACACATTTTCAGGGTACAAAATTTGATGCAGTCACATAATCAAATTGGGGTAATGGGGATATCCATTACCTTAAATATTTATCTTTTCTTTGTGCTAAGAACAATTGCATTATTCTCTTCCAGCTATTTCAAAACAACCGATTAATGTTAACTGTAGTCACTCCTACTCATCTATCAAACACCAGGTCTGATTTCTTCTGTGTGTAGGTTTATATCTTTAATCAGCCTTTCTTTTTTCCCTACCCTTCCCACTACCCTTCCCAGCCTCTGGTAGCCACCAATCCGCTCTCTATCTTCATGAGGTTCTCTTTTTTGGCCTCCAGATATGAGTGAGAACATGTGATATTTGTCTTTCTGTGCTTGGCTTATTTCACTTAACATCACGTTTCTACAAATGATAGGATTTCGTTCTTTTTTATTCCTGAATAGTAATATTTCATTGTGTATTTATACCTCATTTTCTTTTTCCATTCATCCACAGATGGACACTTGCGTTGATTCTGTATTTTGACTATTGTGAATAGTGTTGCCATAAGCATGGGAGTGCAGACTTAAATATATACCCAACAGTGGGATTGCGGGATCATGCGGTGGTTCTATGTTTAGTTTTTTGAGGAATCTCCATACTGGTTTCCACCGTGGCTGTGCTAATTCACATTCCTGCCAATGGTGAACAAGGGTTTCCCCTTTCTCCACATTCTCACCAGCATCTGTTATTGCCTGTCTTTTTGAGAAAAAGCATTCTGACTGAGGTGAAGTGATATTTCACTGTGGTTTTGACTTACATTTCTCTGATGATTAGTGATGTTGAACATTTTTTTCATATACCTGTTGACCATATGTATGTCTTCTGTCAAGAAATGTCTGTTCAGATCTTTTGGCCATTTTAAAATCAGATTATTTGTTTTTTTGCTATTTGAGCTCCTTATATATTTTGCTTATTAATTCCTTGTCAGATAAAGAATTGGCAAATATTTTCTCCTATTCTGTAGGCTGTATACTCACTTTGTTGATTGTTTTGTTTACTGTGTAGAAACTTTTTTTTTTTTTTTGGAGAGATAGTTTCACTATGTTGCCCTGGCTGGTCTTGAACTCATGGCCTCAAGTGATTCTCCTACCTTGGCCTCCTAAAGCTCTGGGATTATAAGCATGAGCCACCATGCCTGGCCTTGCGCAGAACCTTTTCATCTTTCAAATTCATTCTACAAGGCTAGCATTACCATGATACCCAAACCAGATAAGGATACAACAACAACAAAAAAAAACTACAGGCCACGATCACTGATGAACATAGATGCACAAATCCTCAACAAAATACTAGCCAACTGAATTCAACAGCACATCAAAAAGATCATTCACCATGATCAAGCGAGTTTCACCCCAGGGTGCAAGGATTCTACATATGCAAATCAATAAGTATTGAAATGATCATGATTTTTGTTTTCAGTTCTATTAATGTTCTTGATTCTGTTAATGTTCTGTTCACATTGCAGAAAACGCATTTGACAAAATAATTTCAGCAGCTGCCGAAAAAGCATTCAATAAAATTCAGCATACTCTTATGATATAAAACCTTCAATAAACTGGGTATAGAAGAAACATACCTTAAAATAATAAAGGTCATATTAATTCCCTGAGTGCATTCGTATTAATTCACTGAGTCATGCAGATCTTCCAAATGTTGACACATTTCAGAATACCAACACAGTGAAAAAGGTACATAACATGTAGGTGTTATTGCAAAAATAATTTTTACATTATGGATCCCCAGAGAGTGCTTGGGGACCCTCAGGGATCCGCAGGCTGTGTTTCTGTGAACTGCTGTATGATCCAAAACACATCCTATCGCTGATTTCAGACCCAAGAGTAAAGGAAACTGGCTCAACTGTTTTAGAAAGAGGGATGCATAGTTCCATGGCAGAAGGCATGGATGCAGGTGGGGAAGGATGGGAGCCAGAAGATGGCCCATCACAGAGCTCTTGCTGAGTGAGGACTGGCATCATAGCAGAAGTTGATCCTGGGCTTGAGGTGTCTGGTTGGACTCATTTTATCGTTCACGTTCACATCTTGTTACCTGCCACCTGACATTATGGCTTAACTGTTTCATGCGTACCTGGCTGGTCATTCTACCTGGTAGTTAAGCTTCTTGTGGTTAGAGATTCCACATTCTCTCTGCACCCCTGGAACAGTGACTGCACACCCCAGGTCCTCTCTGCTTAACGTTCCTCCTCTAGGGTTTAGAGGAGCAGCTCTGCAGTCGGACTGTCCCAGTGCAAAGCCAGCCTCCACGATGAAGAGCCATGTGACAAGGGGTGAGTTAACTTTTCTAAAACTCACGGTCGCTGTCTGTAATGTGGTGCAGCTCCAAGTGTGCTGTGACGGTTGGAGGAGATAAGGCTTGGAGAGCTCTGAACACCCAGAAGGCAGTACGCCGGGGGAGATTTTAGTCATGGGCTTTTCATCCCAGGACTCTCCATTTCACCAGCACTTGGTGATGGTGGTAGGGTGAATGTGTTCCTCTCCGCAGGTACAGGGCTGGGCTGTCTGCCTATTTTTTTTTTTTTTCAGACAGAGTTTTGCTCTTGTTGCCCAGGCTGGAGTACAGTGGCAAGATCTCGGCTCACTGCAACCTCCACCTCCTGGGGTTCAAGCGATTCTCCTGCCTCAGCCTCCTGAGTAGCTGGGATTACAGGCATGCACCACCATGCCTGGCTAATTTTTGTATTTTCAGTAGAGACGGGGTTTCACCATGTTGGCCAGGATGGTCTCGATCTCTTGACCTCATGATCTGCCCGCCGTGGTCTCCCAAAGTGCTGGGATTATAGGCATGAGCCACTGCGTTTGACCTGTCTGCCTATTTCTAAGCAATGAGGAAGGTAGCTTTAAAAACCAAGCACAGGTAGGGCTTTTCTCTTTGTTCTTTTCACACAGTTTTATTAGATATTCTCCACAGTGGAAATCCTTTCTCTTCCTCTCTTTTCGAAGAGCAGTTGAAGCTGAATATGCCCCTTTGCGCTTTCTTTGCCTAATGCATGTCTAGCAGGTTTTCCAGAAAGACCTTTGGGTCCAGGACCTGGTCTAGCTTCTAAGTCTGCTTTTGTTGAGTGTGGCAGCCTTGACAGAGTCAGGATTCCCAAAGCTTCCTCATCAGCGTGTCCGTCTTCCCTCTAGGGCTCTTGTAACATGGGATGGAGCTTCCACAAGATATTTAAGAAATTTTATCAAAATTGTGATTGATGATGATGACCTTATTTTTTTCATGAAATTCTTAAATGACTTAATTTCAGTTTCTTTGTCTATTTTAGCCCATTTCTGCTCCCTAAAGGGACTAGCTTCTGAAGAGGAAATTCTGACTTCCCGTTTACATTTTTATTTTCCTTTTCAGAGGAGAATATAGTTGGTTCTGTGAGCTAAGTGTGTCTTTTAAGATCCCCCACCTCATCCAGAGCTGGGCTGATGCTGTTACTCCTCTCATAGCCTACTCCTCCGCAGGGTGACCCGGGATCACTGAAAGTATTGAGCCCTCTGTGCTGGTCTATTCTGTAGGATGCTTGTCTCCTCTCAATGAAACTGGGGCACAGTGGTTCGAGGGACTATGACACACTTGTCCACTCTGTCTCCTACAGGACTTGTCTGGCCTCATCTCAGAAAACTCAGCCCTTTGGATATTCACAATATTGAGTTTATTCAGGAAGAGCTTAAAGAAACATTTTTGATCACCGACTGTTTGCTAGATCTTGGATGAAATTCACTCTGCTTTCAAATCCCGTATGTTCTAAATCCCTTATCAATGGTATGTAACTGTCATACTCAAAGAAAAGCAAACACTCATATTTAACGTGTCCCTCTGCCCTGGCCACTAGTTCCATGATGACAGTGTGGGACCTGGCCACGAGTTCCGTGAAGATGGAGGGGGGACCTGGCCACGCGTTCCTTGAAGACAGGGCAGGACCTGGCCATGTGTTCTATGAAGATGCGGGCAGCAGGGGCAGGGTGGGGCCTGGCCACGAGTTCTGTGAAGACGGTGGGGGGACCTGGCCACGAGTTCCATGAAGACGGGGTTGGGGGACCTGACCACGAGTTCCATGAGGATGGAGTGGGACCTGGCCACGAGCTCCATGAAGATGGGGGGGCACCTGGACACGAGTTCTGTGAAGACGGGGGGGAACCTGACCACGAGTTTCATGAGGACAGAGTGGGACCTGGCCACGAGTTCCATGAAGATGGGGGGGAACCTGGCCACGAGTTCTGTGAAGACGGGGGGGAACCTGACCACGAGTTTCGTGAGGACAGAATGGGACCTGGCCACGAGTTCCATGAAGATGGGGGGGAACCTGGCCACGAGTTCTGTGAAGACTGCGGGGGGAATCTGGCCATGAGTTCCGTGAGGACGGGTCGGGTCCTGGCCACGAGTTCCTTGAAGACAGAGTGGGATCTGTGTGTTCAGTGCTGGGTAGGATGCAGGTCTCCTGCACGGAGCAGCTGCAGCCTTGACACCTGGGTCCTCCCCTGGGTTTTGCTTAGTCCCAGGTAAACGAGGTGTGCAGTCCAGAAATAGGGTCTGTAGGGCACCCGGGCCAGTGGCACAGACATGAGCTTTACCCGAAACTCAAGATTTTCATTTCTGCACCTGATTCAAGTATGCAAGCTGGTTGAGCTGAGGCTTCACCTCCTTTTTTTTCTTTTCTTTTCTTTTCTCAGCTTGATGCAGGGAAGGTTTTATCTGTTCTTCCTCTTCCTTCTCCTCGGTTGTCCAGGCCTGGGTGTTTAGCACGTTCCCTCCAGTAAGTTTAAAGTGGCATCTCTCCGAGGGCCAGACCCCGGTGAGGATGGACATCTCAGCCCCAATTCTGAGTGGAAGGAGAGAGGCTTGGTCCAACTCTCAAAGCCTTCTATGCCCACCAGGAATCCAGGAAGACCTGGAGAGCCCGAAGCAGTAAATGGGAGAGGCGCTCCGTGGGAAACGCGGGCGGAGAGGGAGAACCCTTCTCACTGAAACCTCCAGCCCCGGCTTCTTCTCAGCCTTTGGCAGCTATTAAAAAAAAAATCTTTCAATTTTTGCCCACTAATGATGCCCATCATTCTCTGGAATCTGAATTCAGGAGCGCAGGCTCACAGCCCTCTGTCTTACATGATTTACAGGAACACTTTTTATCCCAAAAGCTGGGGCCATTTGTACCCGAGAAGGGTGTAGCCATAGGAGCCTCTGTACCTATACTTAGCAGATAATTAAGCCAGTTTTCTGGGTACTTAATAGTTTTCCACTTCACGGTGTGTAGGTTAAACTTGGTTTTAGTTATGACAGATTGGGATAACAAGTATAAAAGTAACCATCTAATTAACGGCTCCATGTACTGTATGATTCTGGAAAGGATTATTTAGAATTATTGGATCAGGCAAGGTTGTGGACATACTGTGTCTGGATTTTCCTAAGTTCTCTTAAAAAACAAGCTCAGACCAATACGTATATTTATGGGGGAGTATATAAAGGCAGTCTGCAGAATGCCCGTGTAGAGGCGTCTGGGCAAGAATGCCGGTGTGGATGCATCTGGGTAAGGCTGGTGGCCTCATGGAGGGACGATAGGTCATTGTCAGTTGCTGCGGCTGAATTAAGTTCACCCCCCAATTCACATGTTGAAGTCCTGACCCCTAGGACCTCAGAATGTAACTGTATTTGGAGATAGGGCATTTCAAGAGTTAATTAAAGTAAAATGGAGTATTAGGGTGGGCCCTGATCCCACCTGACCGGTGTCCTTATAAGAAGAGGAGATAAGGACACAGATACACCCAGAGGGCCGACCCTGCCAGGACCCAGGGAAGAGAAAGGGAAGGAGGCATTGGAGGGAGCCAGCCCTGCCCACATCTTGCTGTTTGTCTTCCAGCCTCCAGAGCTGCGGGAAATAAACTTCTGTGTGTAAGCCCCCCATCCATAGCCACATCGTGGGATTTTGTTCAGACAGCCGAGTTGACTCCCACACAGGTCTGGAGCAAGCACCCGCCGGGAGCCCCAGGGCTCTCCTCTCTCTCACAGTTTTTCTTGTGACTGAGGCTACTGGCAGAGCACACGATGTCCTTGCCACACTCTTCCTTAAGTGTAGAATTCTGATTTTTCTCAGGGAACAACGTGCCCTACCAAGCACTCAATTTTCTAAGCTTCCTTTCAGCTCCAGGCAGTGGCACTCAGGCGGAACGACATGGGCAGGTGCCCCCTCCTCTAGTGGGAAGGCAGAGGCTCCTGGGAAAGCCCTTCCCTGATCCTGAACATCTTGTCTGTCCTTGGCAGAGGGACGTACCCACAGTGGTCTGTGCCCAGAGGCAGCCGTGCTGGGGATGGGACTGTGGAGCGTGGGGAGGGCAGGGCCCTGGTCACCTCGTTGGCAGGCCTCACCTGTTTCCAGGCTTGTTTTTATGAGACAAATAAAAACCCATTTGTTTAAGTCAAGTCAGACCGAGTTTCTGCTATTTGTTCCTAAACTGACTTATAACTGACGACAGCCATGACTTGGATAAATCATGGAAAGTGCACATCTAAACGCTGTGGAAGGTAGAGCTGGGAGGATGCCTGGGCCTGCTACAGGACAGGGGCAGGATGCCACTCCCCAGGGAAAAGGTGACAACTCCAGATCTGGCTGCCACGGTGGTCCTACCAGTGTCGGAGAGGGATGCATGGACCGTTCTGAATTTAGTTCCGCAAACTCCAAGTCTGCTAGCACAAGGCAGGAGAGTATAGCTAAGCAGCCAGGGTGAAAAAGAAGTGAGTGTCTTCAGGGATGGAGGCCGACGGCTCAGCGTGGTGCCCCTTCACTCTTCACTCGGCCAGAGTGAGGACAGCCCGGGCACCCGCACGGCCGCGGTGAGGACGGTACAGGCACCTGCACGGCCGCGGTGAGGACAGCACGGGCACCTGCACGGCCGTAGTGGTGCTGCTTGCTCAGGCTGGCCAGGCTGTGGTGGGTCGCTGAGCTCGCTGTTTGCATCCCAGTGAGACAGATGGAGATGGTGGTGCTTGCCCAGTGGAGAGTGGCCTGGTGCTGAGGAGTTCTAGAATTTTGCATGGAAGGATTGAAAACTGAGAAGGCAGGAAGGACTGTCAGTGGGAAGAAGGACTGTGGTCATTTTGTGTGGCCTTAAGGGCTTCCCTGTGACAACAGGTGGAGGGGACAGGTCGGTGGGGGAGGGGAGGGGCAGTCACGGTGGGCTCCAGACAGGGAAGAAGTTTCCATCAGCGAGAGCTTTCACAAATTGGAATGGACTGCTCCAAAAAGTAGAATTTCCATGCCCTTGGGGGTGTCAAGAGCAAAACACGGGATCCCACCTGGAGGGCACCATCCAGGGGAATTCAGACAGGAGGTGAGGATGGGGTGGACAATGGCCTGAGCCTAAGCATGTGGCCGCCCCGGGGCTGGGTCTGCAGGCTGTTGATGAGCATGAGCCGTTGACTTTATTTACAGAGATTCTTTTCCAGGCTCCTCCCAGGTGCCCCAGGAGCATCAAGAAATGCAGACGTAACTGGGTCCAGGGCTCCTCACGCTTGGGTTGTGGGGACCTGCTCCCCGGATGGAGTGAGTGCTCCTAGAAGTCAGGGGAAGGTGGGTGCTGGGGGACGTCAAAAAAGGGAGAATGTGGGATTTCATATGGGCTGGGGAATGGCTTGGTTTCTTATAGGAAGACAGGAAGGTGGGATACCTGCTCCTAGGCAGGGAAGAACAAAAGAAACAGGGGAGGCAGCCTGGGTGGTGGCTGGGGGTCTCACCTGACCACAGCTGAGCTCCTGTTGACCTTGGAGAAGGAAGGGTGGGGCCAGACTCTGGATGGCTTGGAGCCCCCGACCAGGGTCCACACTGGGAAGAAAGTAAAGGGAAGTTAACGACTCAAGGTTTTCACACAGTTTTCTCAGGTAAGAAAAAAACTCCCTAAACTACAAGACCAACATAAACTAGGAAGGACTCCACGGCCCACCACCCTGTGGCACGATCCCTAAGTGTTTCTGAAGTTCACAGAAGCGATGTGGTAAAGAGGGGAAGGATGTTACCAGGTTTTAAAACATATTTTAAAGTTTAAATTTTTTTTGCCCTAAAAGCAGTGATAAAAGTTTACATGCTGTAAGGTTCACCTATTTTAAGTGCATAAGTCAATGGTTTGTAAAAAAAAAAAAAAAAAACACATAATTATGCAACTGCTGCTACTACAATTCAGTTTCCAACATTTCCATCACTTGGAAAGGCCCTAGTGCCCGTCTGTGCTCAATCTCCATTCTCGCCTCAGCCCAGGCAGCCACAAACTGGTTTTCCATTCCTACATGTTTGCCTTTCCTGGACATTCATGTAGATGGAATCAGGCAGTCCGGGATCTTTTGAGACTGGCTTCTTCACTCAGCATCATGGTTGAGCTCATCCATGTCCTAGCAAGCATCAGCAGTTTATTCTTTATTGCTGAAGAGTAATCCACTGTATGGAGGAACCACATTTTACGTATCCATTCCTTGAACTGTTTCCAGTTTGAATATGGTTTCAGTTTGAATATGTGTGAATTGTTTCTAGGATGAATACTGGTGGCATAGATCCTTGTTAGGAGTCTTTGTGTGGACATGCGCGGCTCCTTCTCTTGGGCGGGTGCTCAGGAGTGCCCCCTGAGTGTTGTTGCTCAGGAAGCGTGAGGAGGGGTGAGGAAGTGGGAGAGGATCCAAGAGCGGGTGCAAGCCGCGACTGGGGCTGAGCCCCTCCTGCATGGAAATGAGGAGCGTGATGAGATGGCGGCCAGGACACTCATGGCGGGAGAGGCTGAGGAGCTTGGGGAGGGCTGAACATCCATGCTCTTGGGAACCACAAGGAGGAGCTCAGGCTTGTAGTCAGGGGACATGGAGACTTCCCAGCTCCTAAATAAGGGTGCCATGCAGAGAGCAGGATTTTAGGAAGACAGGTTTGGTAGCAGGATGGTGGAGGGAACAGGGCAATAAGAAGCAGGAACTGGCAGAGGTTCAGGATGGTGTGAGCACAGAAGGCTTTTAAATCTGGCAGTGGCATTGAGGCTGGAAAGGGCAGTGCAGATGGACGCACAATAAGAACGCAGCGAGAAACCCCTCCTGGAATGTGGCTGGAGTCACCAGATGCCACAGTTGAATCTGTGGTCACTAAATGGCTTATCCTAACTAAAATCAGTTCTCATGCCCACAGAAAAGCACTTTCTATTTCTTTACAATTTCCTTTGTACATATGATGCTTGAGATTACTCAGTAATAACTGTAACATGACAAAATATGAATAAACTGCAAAATTGAACAGAATAAAATTCACAAGGGGCCCTAATTCCGACACCACGTAGATAGTAAATGACTAAAAATTCTAAATGAGCACAGAAAACATCTGTCGTGTCAAATGTATTAATTCCAACAGCCTAATATATATACTTAATTAAAATAGTGAAACCATCTGTCCAAAAGCCTTCTCCGTGAAACTTTTAATTAGTTGTCTCAGTTATATTATGTAGCAGAGAGAAAGGTCTTAGAGCTGCTTTCTTCTTAGTAGATTTGGAACCTGGGAAAGTGAAACGAAAATACTTCTTTGGGTGATATTTGAAAAGAAAAAGAGGCATTCCTCATATTTTCTCTTTGGATGTCTCTACAGCTGAATCCGATGAAAAATTGAGTCTCACATTGTAATGTTTACCTGAGTAGGCCCGTCCCCAACAGGGGTCATATTATCTTGAGCTTGGATTATATCTGAGGGTTATACTTAAGAAACATTATTTATTAAAAATCTTTAAAATTCAATTGTGAAGAAAACACATAAAAATTTACCATGTGTACAGTTCAGTATGTAAATTATATTCACACTGCTGTGCAATGGATTGCTTGAATTTTTTCACCTTGCAGAACTAGAACTCTGCACCCATTAAACATGCTCTGATTCTCTCTTACTCCCCGGCCATTGGCACTTACCGTTCTACTTTCTGTCTCTATGAATTTGACTGTTCTAGGGACCTCATTCAGCATTTGTCTTTCTGTGTCTGGCCCACTTCACTCAGCGTAATGTCCTCCAGGTTCATCTGTGTTGTAGCAGGTGCCGCGATTTCCTTCGTTTTTAAGACTGAATAATATTGCGTGGTGTATAGAGACCAAGTCTTCTTATCTATCCATCCGATGATGGACACTTGGCTGGCTTCAACCTCTTGGCTGTTGTGACTAGTGCCGCTATGAACACAGATGTGCAAATATCTCTTTGACATTCCACTTTTAATTCTTTTGTATGTATACCCAGAAGTGTGATTGCTGGATTATATGGTACTTCTACATTTTTTTTTTTTTTTGAGACAGTCTCATTCTGTCACCCAGGCTGGAGTGCAATGGTGAGATCTCGGCTCACTGCAACCTCCATCTCCTGGGTTTAAGTGATTCTCCTGCCTCAGCCTCCCAAGTAGCTGGGATTACAGGCATGCGCCACCACGCCTGGCTAATTTTTGTATTTGTAGTAGAAACGGGGTTTCACCATGTTGGCCAGGCTGGTCTCAAACTCCTGACCTCAGGTGATCCAACCACCTCGGCCTCCCAAAGTGTGGGGATTACAGGCATGAGCCACCACACCCAGCCTCTACTTTTAATTGTTTTGAGGAGTGGAACATTATTTCTTTTATGGTGAATTTTAAATCATGCAGATTTAAAAATATAGTAGATTTAAAAACATGTGTTGTAACAGAGTCCTGCTGATATTAACCTTTGGTTCAGAGGTTTCTTTAAAGTCACTGAAACAGTGAGCCAAATCGTACCTCCCTTGCATCCTAAAGTACAATTGAGATAAAGTGGTATAAAGAAAAAATACTACTATGGGCTTTAGGAGATGTGGATTCTAGTCTCAGCTTCACACCCTCTAGTTGCATGACTTTGACTAAGTCATTGCTCCTCTTTAGGTCCCAGTTTTCTCATCTGTGTAAAGGAAGAGTTTGAAATGAGTGATACCTAAGCCACCATTCAGCTTTAAGCATATTACAAGAATAACTTTCAACTGAAACAAGTGCATAAAAATACTGAACTTTATTTAATTATCGCAAGAGATGCAGAACTACTGAAGAAACTGGATGGAGTTGGAGTCAGACTGTGAAGGTGAGGAAGAGGCAAGAGTGGAATAAAAAGCACACAAGTCCCAGAGTGGGCATTGCCCTCCCCATGGGCTCTAACGCGACTTGGGCCGTGGAAGAAGAAAATCTCGACGTGGTAGGAAGTCAGAATCCCCTGGAAGAGGCCGCCTGCGAGAGAGTGGGCGCGGTCACCTAAGGGTCTCTTGTGGCGTTCTATGGAATTGTGTTGTTCTCAGGCAAATTGGTGTCCAAGGATTATTTTCCTCCATGTGTTTGGTATCGGAAAATACCACTAGCCAGTTTCAGCTTTCCATTTGTGTAAATAATTCATTTGCCTTTTGTCAAAGTTCGTGTTCAGGTTTTGGTCATTTGTTGAAATATTCATTATCCTTTTGGGCTTCAGGATGACAGTAGCAGTGGCTCATACCTGTTCTCAGTCCAGTGCACTAAGATGCTGTGATTCTCTGACACCCCAAGCCCCCTGTGCACTGGGAGTTTGGGAGAAAGGAAGGCTGACTTGGGTCGTGCTAATCAAATGCCCATAGGACTTAGGTTATATCTTGTTTTTGGAAAACTCACAGTAACAGATCTTTGATAGATTACCAATTTTGAGCAAAGTCCTTTCATTTGTCATGAACCCAAAATAATCTTTTTCCCATTTTGCCAGAAATGAATTTGCCCTTGACGTGAATGCCTGCTGAATGACGACAGAGTTGAGCTTGTGAGGACATTCTGTGTAACTGGGCTAAAAACATTGATTTCCTACATGACATCTGCATCCATATGATCTATTAGAAATTAATTACTGTAGCCATTTGCTTTTTAGGATGCTGACAGAAGTAACTGAATACAAATAAGGAAAACAAAAGAGAAATAAAGCAAAAACAAAGGGGGAAAAAGCAGATGATCATTTAATATGCAGACTGAATCTAAGCAAATTACTATCTAGTCACAGATTCTCTGTAGGGATAAGTTTGTGGGGAACATAATTAACAGACTGAGGAAAAGATGCAGCATCTTCATTTATTCTACAAACACCAGCCTGAATGTGAATTGACAATGTACTAACTTACTCTTAACATCCAAACAATTTGGAAGTAATTGACTCTTTGGATAATAAGGTCCTTTGGGGTTTTTCTGTTTCCCCAAAGATGTCTTAATAAACATCAATTAGCATTGCATAGGTCTACAGCTGTAGATGAAAATAATCTTTATGAGTTCTTTCTGTTTGCTGGAATTTTGGATAAATTGAGTTGGCTGCACCCACAGAGTAAGCAAACAGGCGTGCCCTCTCTTAATAGGACTTGTCACATCCTAATTTTGCTGGCCTTTTCCAGTTAAAATAAGTTTCATCACAGATCGTACCTTCTCCAAGCAGGCTTTCTGGATAATTCCCAGTGGCTTTCTCCCAACACCTCATCTCTTAGCCCCTCAGTCATCTTTGTGCCCGAGCCCGTGCTGCTGGTGCCTTGCCCCTAAAGGTCTTGAGTGAGATTCATCTCCCAGCAAAGTGGAAGCACTTCTCAAAAGTCGTTCTGTTCTGAGCAGTGATAAGTACCAAGTACCATGCTTACCGAGCTTTCTGAAACCGGGGGCCAAGTTATTTTCACATGGGGGTTTGTTCTGCCAGGATGGAAACAGTTCCCTTTCTGTTCCTATTTTTCTATTCCTCTCATCCTCACAAATGCCTCACAGCCACAGAATGGTTGCTGCATCTCCTGCCTCATGCCCACTTTCTCCAGAAGAGGAGGAAGAAGAAGAATGAGAAGTAGGAAAAGGAAAGAAAAGAAAGAAGAGGAGGAGAAAGAGAAGAAAGAAATACGGCACCCAAATCGGGAAAGCCAGAAGTTTCCAGAAGTCCCTGTTACCCCTCCCTTCCACCCCTGGATATAGCTGCATCAAAGAGGCCACCAGCTGCAGGGGAAGCGGGAGACTCAGGTTAAAAGCATCCGTGCACACAGCTGCCTGCAAAGTGCTGGGGTCGCTCAGTAAGGAGAGGGGAGAATGAGTGTGGAGCCCCTCACCCCTCTCCAGTGGGTTAGGAAGTCAGAAGGGAGACCCCACAATACCTTGCTGTGGAAGCTGGGATGCCTCCGAATGACCTTTGGGGCCCACTCATCATTACCAGACAGGGGTGAGAGATACTGCAGAATATCAACACCACTGAGCTCGGGGAACTACACCCTACAGCAGACCCAGGTTTGTGGAACTGCCTCTTGGAGTTGTGAAACAGAGAAGCTTGTTTGAAACACAAAGCAGTTGAGGTGGTCCTCCAGGACCCCACGGAGAGGTTCCAGCTAGGGTTTCTCTCTCAATCACCTGTTCTGTGGGGTTAGCTCTCCAGGTCGCTCCAGTTCTCCAGCAGGGTCTGTGCTCCCGCAAGTCCATCCTGGCCCCTCTTCGGAACCCAAGTGAGGAGAATCCTCTCCTAGTTTTTCTTTCCCATCAGAGTCAAATCAGATTAGAATTTTCAGACACTCCCTGTGTTTCTGACAAAAATGACAGCTATATTTCTGAGACAAAATCACCTACCAGTTAGCCAGGCGTTCTTTTCTGACACCAGGGTCTGAATTGTCCCTCTTGGACAGGACACCAAATTCTCAAAGGACAGAAACCACCTGGTGGGCCACAAGGGGAAGACCTGCTGCTGAAGGGCAGTGAGAGTGGAGAGTGGGGAGGCTGCAGTGTGGGCACTGCGGCCCCGAGACTGATGAGAAGCCCCTGAGACAGAGGAACCCCCGAAAAGAAGCATCCCCCACAGCACGGGCACTGTGGCCCCCGAGAGTGGAGAGTGGGGAGGGCTGCAGTGGGGGCACTGTGACCCTGAGTCAGAGGAGGAACCCCTGAGACAGAAGAGCCCTGAGACACAGGCGACCCCGAGATGGAGGAACTCCAAGGCACTTGAAGGGAACTCAGGTGTTAGGCTGGAATTCCTATGGCCCGCCGGTGCTTGTGACCCCTCTTGCAGTGAGGGGAGAGTTACCTTGGCCATTGGTAGGGCTGCTGATGCTGCTCTGCAGGGAGGAGAGCCAGGTTCCTATGGCTGGGAACAGCGATGGGGGCACACGGCTCGTGAAGGCAAAGCCAGACCAGGATTCCAGCGCTTCAGACTCCCCGGCTCTTCCTCAACCTTCTGCTTAGGCAGCTTTGTGGAAACCCACATTATAGCAAGATTCTCATTTCTGGCAGGAATTCATAATTTTGATATTGTTGATTTTGGAACACAGGTATAAAGCTTGAATTAGTTGTAAGGTTCAGCTCAGAGCACAGTGACACCAGTGACCTGTGCAAGTCTCCCCTCTTATCTCCATCATCCACTCACCCATCCATCCATCTATCCATCCATCCACCCACCCACTCATCCACCCACCCATCCACTTGTCCACCTATCCACCTACCCACCCACTCATCCACCCATCCATCTACCCATCCACCCATCCATCTACCTATCCATCCATCCACCCATCTACCCATTCACCCATTTATTCATCCATCCATCCATCCATCCATCCATCCATCCATCCATCCATCCATCCACTCATCCACTTATCCATCTACCCATCCACCCATTCATCTATCCATCCACCCATCCATCTATCCATCCATCCATCCATCCATCCATCCACCCACCC
>NW_012101299.1:2864172-2873553 GCF_000951045.1 Mandrillus leucophaeus
CCACCCATCTACCCATTCACCCATTTATTCATCCATCCATCCATCCATTCATCCATCCATCCACTCATCCACTCATCCATCTACCCATCCACCCATTCATCTATCCATCCACCCATCCATCCATCCATCCATCCATCCATCCACCCACTCATCTACCCATTCACCCATTTATCCATCCATCCATCCATCCATCCATCCATCCATCCATCCATCCATCCACTCATCTACCCATTCACCTATTTATCCATCTATCCATCCATCCATCCATCCATCCATCCATCCATCCATCCATCCAACCATCCACTCATCCACCCTTCCATCTACCCATCCACCCATTCATCTATCCATCCACCCATCCATCTATCCATCCATCCATCCATCCACTCACCCACCCATCTACCCATTCAACCATTTACCCATCCATCAATCCATCTACCCAAACACTCATCCACCCACTCACCCACCCATCCATCTACCTACTCACACACTCATCCATTCACCCATCTACCCATCTACCATCCATCTACCTATCCATCCATTCATTCATCCATCCAGCCACTCATCCACGCACCCATCCATCTACCTACCCATCCACTCATCCATCTACCCATCCATCCATCCATCCATCCATCCATCCACCCACCCACCCTCTCATCCACCCACCCATCCATCTACCTACCCACCCACTCATCCACCTACCCATTTACCCATCCATACATCCACCCATCCTATCTATCATCTATCTATATCTATCTCCTATCATCTGTCTATGTACAATCTATGTAGCCATCCTATCTATCATCTATCTATATCTATCTCCTATCATCTGTCTATGTACAATCTATGTAGCTATCTATCATCTATTTATGTATCTATTATCTATTATATATCTCTATTATCTATCATATATCATCTATTTATGTATGTATTATCTATCTAATCTATCTTTCTTTCTTTCTGTATCTATCTATCTATCTATCTATCTATCTATCTATCTATCTATCTATCTATCTCCACTTATCCCCAGGTCTTACATCTCTCTCTTTGCCCCTCCAAAGAATATTTATATTTATTTGAAGGAACCTAGTTCTTACTGC
This sequence comes from Mandrillus leucophaeus, assembly GCF_000951045.1. Classification (NCBI taxonomy): domain Eukaryota; kingdom Metazoa; phylum Chordata; class Mammalia; order Primates; family Cercopithecidae; genus Mandrillus; species Mandrillus leucophaeus. The sequence continues at coordinate 2,865,270 of NW_012101299.1, forward strand.
AATCCAAGTTTCAGAAGGTGAATGTTTTCATATTTCCTGAAAGCTTCTTGGAGAAGTTTGCTGATTTTATGCCACTTTACCTAGCTAAAAAGCCAAGATGCTGACTTTACCCTAGGCTAGGTGTTGCAGTGCATGGTGTATCTGAGAGGTGCTGGCGTCTTCTGGGTGTCTGTACCCACACTGGCCCCCAGGGCTTGGGTCTCACAGCTGAGCTTCAGCTGAGTGCAGGCTGCTCACATGCCACTCCTTCAGGGGGAAGGGCAGGTAGGGCCATCCCTGGGACTCTAAAGTCACTCTCTAATTTGTCCCTCTTTCCACCTCCTGGCCCTAACATCTTTTCAAAGTCTCATTGACTCCTGAATATCTACACTGCACAATGCTTTTACAGGGATTTCCTTGAAGAAGAAAAGAGGCCTGGGGCCGGGCACCGTGCAGTCCAGGAGGCATGTGGAATCTTTGCCTGAGCACAAGATGGGTCCCTGGCAAAGCATGGGGACCCTCTGCAGAGACCTATGTGGCTGGATGCTCACGTCCTGCTCCCAGAGCCCTGGCCTTGGGATGTCTGGTGTGAATGAAGCCAGAGCAGCCCTGGGGTTTGCGAGCTCACAGGTGACTGACATGCACTTGTGCCCGCAGACCCAGACTGTCGTGCCAGGCTCAGGTGGAGACGTGTACACACACCATCCTAAGGGTGGCTTTGGAGAAATTGAGCCCTTCCCCCCAAACACACGTGCATGTATGTGTGTGTGTGTTTCGTGCTAAAAATAAAAACCAGAGCCAGATACATAGGAGAGTCTGTCTTGCTGCTTAATAATCTGCTCCAGCTCAGCCCTTATTCAGCAACCGCTTGGCTCCTTCCCGACAGCGTGTGCAAGCCCGATTTGCTCTAAGCTTGCAGATCCCCCTGAAAGAACAGGGGCTGGCATGTGCAGAGGGCTCCCTGGGGTCAGTCCTGTAGGTTGTGTGGTTGTATCGCCTTTCACACAAAGGCAACCCAGGAGTTGAGCAGCTGAGAATCGTGGCCTAACTCTGCCCAGGGTGGGCAGAGCTGGGGAGGGGGTGCAGCTCCAGGCTTCTCGCTCCCTGCAAGGCTGCGGCATAGGCTAGGCCTAGAGGGGAAATGCTGGGTATGGGCAGAGCCTCCAAAAGGACTCCTGAAAGACCTGTATCTCATTTCCATGGCTACTTTTGCCCATGCTGGGTAAGAGGTCGACTGCATAATGTTACCTAAGAAGTCCCCATGGAACTGGGGTGCTGCCCACCCAGTGCATGGGGGCGTCACTCCGTCAGATTCCTGGTGATACTCAGGAAGAACCCAGCAGCACTGTCCCCACTGCCAGGGCTCGGTCTGTGGTGGATGACAAGTAGGGGGACAGCTGCTTAGCCCCTGGATTGAAAACAGATTTCAGGATAGGCCTGGGTGCAGTGCGGGTGGGAGGGTGAATTGGGCTGGGCAGAGGATGGTGGTCACAACATTCAAAAGACGAGTGTGTGACCTTGTGATGCCAGACTCACGCTGGGCCATAAAGTCGGCCCTGAAGGAGTTCATGTTATGTCACTCCATCTCAGGGAATGCCAAACAAGGGAGAGGCTTGTGCTTGGGTTCTAGGAGCTGTGTTCTAAGAACTGGAATTAAGTAGCAAAAAACCAGTCCAACCAACTGGTCATGCCCGTCTTGCAGGTGAACAGCTCCATCCTGAAGCTGTTGGTCAACATTAGCATGAAGAAGCCAGCACTCTGGGGATCCCAAGGATCCCAAGCCCCATAGGAGAAAGTCAGTTCCCAAGGAGGGACTCACCTCCCATAGGAGAGAATCAGCCTCTCCTATGATGGAGGGCGCCGTGTGCTGACAGACCTGAGAGCTCTGAACCCAATGCACTCTGTCGGGATCCAGCCTCTACCTCTACCCCGTGGCTTCCATCATTTCCCATCTGGTCCTTGCAGGAGCCTCTTCACCATAACTACAGCTTTGAATTTCGCTTCTGGAGGTTTTTCCAAAGCAGCAGCCGGCCAGTGTGATTGAGCTCACCCTGCAGATTTCCAACCCTACAGTGGTCTCCGGGACGCCGCTCTCCGGCCACACCTTCCCGCTCTCCTGCCCTGGCTCTCCCACTCCAGCTGCCATGGCAAAGACAAGTGGACCCTCCCTGAAGGTGCCCGCCTCCAATCCTCTGTGCCTCTGCAGAGATACCTGGGCCTGGGTAGCTCTTCCTCGGCCTTCTTCCGGTCTTAAGGGCTTCCTGGTCACCCTACCTTGTGCCCTGACTTGTTCTTCCTGTCCCCTTCTATGCTTTGTTTTCTCTGCAGCTCCCCTATCTCTTAAGGGTGCTGAATGTTCTCCTGTAGAGTGTGGCTTGCTGAGAGCAGGGCACCCTTGCTCAGCCATGAAGCAAGGTGGATGCTAAGGAAAGGAGCATGGGGCTTGGGGAGGTGTCATCACCAGCATGCACCTGGTGGCCCAGCAGGCTCTCACGGGCTTCTGTCCCTGGGTGGACTCTTTCAGACAGCTCCTGGTACGTGGCTTGCTCAGGGGACACAGCCCTGCCTTTCCCCAAAGGGCCCCAAGCACGCAGCCCTTTTCTTACTGCTAGTTGGAGGTGGATGGTGAGTGGGGGAAAGAGCCTAGGTTCGCCCAGAAGTCCCAGGGTCTGCGTCTGCCTCTCAGTTGCTCTGCGATTATTAGACATCCCTCGATGTCTCTGAGTTTCAATTTTCTCCCAGGTGAAAAGGAACCTGAACTGCCTTTCAGGAACATATGTTTTACCAAAGGACTTAAGCGCTGCATGGCTCTGTTCTGTGCCAACACATCTCGGCAGCTGGGCCCCACCTGAGAGTTAGCAAAGCCCTCATGGTGTTCTCTCCATGGGGGTTCAGAGCTGGCCTGAATCTCCTGCACAGGTGGACCGTCAGGTGCTGGAGGAGAAGAGCACGTGAGAACTCTGGTCCCAGGAGTGCTGGGACATGAAGCCATTTCCACATTCCAGGGCATTGTCTTACAAATACCAAACATTTTGCTAAACTGCAAAACACAACAGTGGACAATGGACGAGAAGTTCTTTGGAATCGAGTCACCCAAGCAGCTCCCCTGGAAGATCCTGGGCAGCCTGGATGGTCAAGAAGCCCAGGTGAAGCCAAAGAGATGCATTAACTAAACACACAGTGAACAATTTCTACATGCAGGCATTGTGGCAGGTTCGAGGAATCCACAAGATGAGTACAAAAAAAATAATGGTAGTACCGTATTATTGGGCATTGGAGTTCTGGTTTAGCTCTGTGTGTGTGCATGCATGTGTGTACACACATACGTGTGCCTGTGCATGTATGTGTGCATGTCTATGTGTGTGCATGTGTGTGCATGTGTGTTGCATGCATGTGCCTGTGCATGTGTGTGCCTGTGCGTGTGTGTGCATGTGTGCATGTGTGTGCACATGTGTCTGTCTGTGCATGTGTCTGTGCATGTGTGCATATGTGCGTGCACGTGTGCACACACGTGTGTGCCTGTGCCTGTGTGTGCATGTGCATGTGTGTGCGTGTGTGCACACGTGTGTGAGCCTGTGCATGTGTGTGTGCATGTGCATGCATTCAGAGCTCTTATCCAGTCATCACGACAGCCCTAGCAAACAGGTTCTGTGGTTGATTGTTTGTGAAAATGCCTGTAAGCACCCTCCTTTCTTGTAGACATCCAAGGCAGTGTCCTCACACGGTGAGGCTGGGCTCTGCCTCGTGACTCACTCAGCCATGGGGCAGTGGTGGTGTATACCTGGAGAGTGCTGGACATTGCAGCTGGGCTCTCTTGCCGCTGTTGGAACCCCTAGACCATGACAGCCAACCTGAGCTGGCCTGCAGGAACCTGAGAGGCACATGGAAGACAGTTGGGGCATTCTGGCTAATGCACAGCTGGCCCTCCACATGTCCAACACCAGGCCTGTGACAGGAACCATTCCAGACCATCCAGCCTCTGAGAGGAGTCCAGCTGCCCAGCCAGGCCAGGTCCGATTCCCAGCCCACACAATTCCAGGTTGGAGTTTCCTTCAAGCCACTAACCCTTGAGTGGCTTCTGACATGTTTTATTCACACAAAACAAGACCTTTGTGAGCATAACTTTCATCGGGGATTGCAGAAGGTGAACAACACCTACACAATAGCATGCTGAGTCCCTTAACTCCACGCGATGCTCTGAAAGAGGACAGGGAGGAGCACCGTGGGAGCCGGGACCCAGGGCACTCTTGAAGGATGCCATTCTTTGAGTGGGAAGGCCTGAAAATTTTGAGTGTGATAGAGATAAACTTATTCTCCACTCCAATGAATTGGGCCACAAAGCACAGAAATTTAATTATTCACCTACATGGCTTCAAAGATAGGGCTGTATATTAAAGACTGAAAAGAGCTCGTTCAGAGTCCAATGCTGTGTGCAGCACACACTGTGACCACAGTGCAGTGGAAGAGGCTTGAGGACCATGAGATGAGGGAGGTGTGACATGGCCGGCTCTTTATGAAGGGAGAGGGGACTTGGGACACAAGGGAAGTCCTCACTCAATCCGACCACAGCCCTCGTGTTCATGAAGGTTCTGGATGGGATGGGATGGCGGCCGCCACCCTGCAGGAAGATGTGGTCTTAGTTGATCGTCTCTACGAGGATGGAAAATGGTATCTATGCCTCATCATGAGTTTATATCTGTTGCTCACAGACTATGCTCTGTGTTGAAAGCACCGAGATTCACGGCAAGAGGCCTCACACTGTCTGCCTCCCTGGGGAGGGGCGATTTGGTCAGAGGGCAACAGAGCCCACCTGTGTCCTAGAAGTGAGGGTTGGGGGGTGATAAGATCTGACTGCCTGAGGCAGGGGGATGGGACCTGGGCCATGCTTGGAAAGATGGGCTGAATTTGGAAGAAGGAGTTAGGGAAGAGAACATGAAAACAGCAGTAACAACTACAGAGGTGCAACAAAGAGGGAGGGAAGGAGATATGGTTTGGCTGTGTCCCCACCCAAATCTCATCTTGAATTGTAGCTCCCATAATCCCCATGTGTCCTGGGAGAGACGTGGTGGGAGGTAATTGAATCATGGGGGAGGGTCTTTCCCATGCTGTTCTCATGACAGAGAATAAGTCTCAGGAGATCTGATGGTTTTATAAAGGGCAGATCCCCTGCACACGCTCCCTTGCCGGCCACCATGTAAGATGTGCCTTTGCTCCTCTTTGACCTTCCACCCTGATTGTGAGGCCTTCCCAGCCACGTGGAACTGCAAGTCCATTAAACCGCTTTTTATACATTGCCCAGTCTCAGGTATGTCTTTATTAGCAGCATGAGAACAGACTAATACAGTAGGAGAGTCCTGCTCCAAAAGTATTCAGGGCATGCATATTAACCAAGACTGCTTAGGTTGCAAGTGACAGAAAGCTACCCAAGGCAAAACAATTCAAAGGTTCCTGTTCTGGAAGAGCCTGGAAGGTGCAGCTTCAGCTAGACGTGCCTTCCCCGAAAGCTGGCCTTTGCTTTCTTCTGTCCTGCCTGCTTTCTCTGGGGAATTTTTCTTGGGGGCAAAAGCTGGCAGCTCCAGTCTTTAAGATTCATAACCAGCAAGCTCAGAACAAGGAAGCCCATGCCCCCAGGGATGCACATCAATCCTGGAGCAGGGCTGTGACTGGCCCTGCCTGGAAGCATGCACCAGACCCCTGTCCCAGACCAATCACCATGGCTGTGAGGGCAGCTGCTCTGACCCACCAGCCTGACCCACACCTCCTGGGATGAGGGGGTTCCCCAGACACCATCACTGTCAGATCTGTGGGGATCACACAGCATGTAAGATGATTCCTTCCAAAAGGCAGAGATGTGAAGCAGACACGAAGCAAAGTGTCCCCCTCGGGGCAGTACTTTGTCTGGGTGGGCTGGGTGAATCTGAGGAGGGTGTGTGAGAGGCAGAGCTGCTGGGCCTAGTGTGACGGCCCCACAGAGCAGAGGGTTGCAAGGAAGTGGCTCAGGAGGTCATTCTCCCACAGTCTGTGTGCAACCTTTCTGGGGCAGGTGGAACTCAAAAGAGAAAAAAAAGTTGGGCCACAGTTAGCAGAAGGATGGTTGTGGAGAGAGGAGCTTCAGGTGTGTAGGGCTGTCAGGATGACAAAACCAGTCCAGTGGTCCCAGTGCTTTGTCCCTCCCTGGTCACATGCTTTGGGGTATCCTTGGCCTGCCCTTTCCCTGCCCTGGACTTGGCCAGGTGACTTGCCTTGTCCACCACTGATCTCTCTTTGGCCCCTCGACCATGGCCTGGGGAAGTGCTGGGGCTGGTCTGCTCCAGGGAGGCAGCTGGGGCCATGCTGGGTCTCTGGTTGGTCCTAGCTGGAGGCACTATCATAGCCATCAGTTGGCTGCTAGACTTGCAAGCCAGTCCAGCCCAGTCGACAGTCCCCTAAGCAACCTTCGGCAGATGCACCAGAGCCCTGGTGAGAGCTCAGCTCAGCCCACAGACTCACGCACTGGATCCGTGTTTCCTGTTGAATTCAGCCTGACGTTTTGTGGCTGTTTGCAGAAAGACTGACTGATGGGGCTGCAGCCTCAGGTCCTGCGGGGGGAAAGTCACCTTCTCTGTCTAGATCTGGGTTTGAAATGTCAATCCTGGTCACTGTAAATGCTTTTAAGTCTTCAAATCCCAAGTGCCCAGATGGAGGACACACTCTTCCTTTGTCATTTCTGGCTGTCTGCAGCCTGTTGGTGAGCACTTCTGAGCCGTGGATGTGAACTTCAGAACAGCTGGGGTGGGCAAGAACAGCAAGTTGGAGGAGAAGCATTAAGGAGTCTGGGACATGAGTCTTAGCTGCAGGATTTTCTGTTGTTTGCTTTGTTTGTTCTGGAAAATGGAGATTAGCCAGTGCAGCCTGTGAAGGCCCAGCAGGAGGCATGGATGAGGATCTCAGACTTCTGCAAAGCTTCTGGATTCTCAAGAGATGTGGCCTACGTGTCTGCGGAAACAAGACCAGAGAGCAAGAATCTACGAATGCCCCCCAACCACCCACCCTGGCCGAGGCTTGGATAGCACTTTGTCCAGTGCCTGGCAGGTAAGAAGGTGCAAAGCAAGTGTTAATTACAAATCCCACACTCTCTGCCAACTCTGTTTTACAATTTTTCACCCTATGACCTGTCAACTGCTTGACAATGGTTTCCATGGTTTGTCTCTTTAAGGTTCCTTAAATTTTGTTTTGTGGCAAAGCACATTTATCCATTCCAAGCATTTATGGAGTCCCGGGCCTTTGCCCTACCCTGGGAAGGTTGTAGGCGTCAGTTAAGGCCCCAGCCCTCAAGTAGCCCAGAGTCTGGTGGAAGAGAGATGAGTACACGGGTGCTGCCTCTGTACTGTCCTGTGTTCTGGGCTCCTGTGTCCTGTGTAGACACGTGTGACCATGGGAGGTGTCCCAATATGGTGACATCTGCAGGGTCTCGAAGGATGAGGACAAGCCTTCTAGGAATGAAGGGATGATGGCAGGTCCTGCTTCAAGGGAGGGGGTGTGAGGGAGGGGGTGAGGGTGAGGAAGGGCCAGGTGGACTGGTCCAGGTAGTGAGGGGCTCTGCCTCTTGTGCTGGGGAGTTTGGCCCTTATCCGTTGCTCACTGAGAGCCAGAGCCTTGTCTGGTGCTTACTGACAACATCTGCCTAGGAGAGTGATTTACTTAGAAAATGACTTTTTGGAAGACTTTACCCAGAAAGAGACTTTTGTGCTTCCATCAGCTCTGAACCTCCAGTCACAGGGAAGCAGGCACTAATCAATTCTTTCAGAAGGGAGGAGCTACATGGAGCCAGGGAGGAGTCAAACCTGGAGGAATAACTGGAGAGCAGCTGGCCCTGGAGGAGCAGCTGGGGAGGAGCTGGCCCTGGAGGAGTAGCTGGGGGAGGAGCTGGCCCCAGAGGAGCAGCTGGGGGGAGGAGCTGGCCCTGGAGGAGCAGCTGGGGAGGAGCTGACCCTGGAGGGGAAGCTGGGGGAGGAGCTGACCCTGGAGGAGAAGCTGGGGAGGAGCTGGCCCTGGAGGAGCAACTGGGGAGGAGCTGATCCTGGAGGAGAAGCTGGGGAGGAGCTGGCCTTGGAGGAGCAAGTGGCGGAGGAGCTGGCCCTGGAGGAGCAGCTGGGGAGGAGCTGACCCTGGGGGAGAAGCTGGGGAAAGAGCTGGCCCCGGAGGAGCTGACCTTGGAGGAGGGCATGGGTTGAGGTAAGGGCAGAGGAGAGTCAGGGAGATGAGATGGGGGTGGTGTTGGGCCTGAGCTCAGGTGGAAGCTCTGGAGCTGCGGAAGAGGGTGGGC
>NW_012101299.1:2874578-2877195 GCF_000951045.1 Mandrillus leucophaeus
ACTCCTGCTGGAGTCACGTGAAGCCCCAAGCTCAGCTGCATTTCTCTTTCTGCTCATTGCTAGCCCTAGTAATTGGCATGTTTGAGAAACTGGAATCTGTCCATTCATTTGCTCATTCGACAGGTACCAGGTTCCTGACATGTGCTGGGCTCTGTTTCCAGGATTGTGGGAGAAGGAGGGAGGAACATGGCCTCTTGCCTCTAATGGCTCTCCTGGGTCAGTGTAAGCACACAGAGGGGTGTTGAGTAGCGTGGACTGACAGTATGATAGGAATCAGAAAGGAAACTGAGGTCTGAGGCTGTGGGGGTGTGGGGCAAGGGTGGGGGAGAAGAAGGGGCATTCTGAGCAATCTGGGGGTGAGACTTCTGGGTGGCGTCTTTGCAATTGGGAAGGCACCTGCCCTGGCTCCACCGTGTCCTGAAAACCACTGAGAGCAATTTAAGGCTGTTTGCAGGACTTGTGGCTCTATCACCATTTGGTTCACTCTGCAGAATGTTTGAGCGCAACCTAACCACCCTACGCATCCTTTGATCTGGAGTGTCCTCAGAGGCGAGTTTCAGAACATGGCTAGGCTGGGGAGGACCTGACCCTGGAGAAGCAACTGGGGAGGATCTGACCCTGGAGAAGTAGCTGGGGGAGGAGCTGACCTTGGAGAAGCAGCTGGGGAGGACCTGACCTTGGAGAAGCAGCTGGGGAGGACCTGACCCTGGAGAAGTAGCTGGGGAGGAGCTGACCTTGGAGAAGCAGCTGGAGAGGAGCTGACCCTGGAGAAGTAGCTGGAGAGGAGCTGACCCTGGAGAAGTAGCTGGAGAGGAGCTGACCCTGGAGAAGTAGCTGGGGAGACAGGGTTTCCTGTGATGCCCGTGGCTCACAGCGGATGAGGCAGCCTCCTCCCCTTCATTACGAGTCATCTTCACAGGGAGTGGGACCCACCAGCTCACTCGGGCTGGAGGAGCAGCTTCAATTACATCTCAGAAAGGATGTTTGTAGCTGACAAGCATTTGCCACCACTTCAATGGCTGTTCTTAAACGGGCTTTGCATAGACGCTCTCACTCAGCTATAGGGGGCCCATTTTGCAACCAGCTCAGCTGGGTGACTGTGTTTTCATCGCCTCAGCTTTGGCCTTTCCTGAGGACAGGGAATGCGTGGAAAGGTTTTGAACTGAAGTCCTGCCCGGTGTCAGACACAGGGTCTCTGCCTGGAAGCCCACATACCTCTGGCCTTGAGCCCCAGGCTTGCCCCTTAAGGCCCATGTCCACGGTGGCCATGGCTGCCACTGGGGCCTCTGCGTTCCTCATTCCTGCCTCCATCAGCCCCTGCTGTAGTCTAAGGTGCTGCCTGTTGATGTGCGCCTCTTCTCCTGGTTGGTGACACAGCGCAATGAGGGCCCTTGGTGCTGTGCCTTGTGAGGGTCCCCTGAGGCTGTAAAAAGGCACTAAGCCAGAAATTCATCTTCTCCCCACCATGGAGGCCAGGAGTCCGATATCAGGTGTGGGCAGGGCTGGCTCCTCCTGGGGCTCGCCTTGGCTGGCAGACGGCCGCCCTCTCCCTGTGTCTTCACGAGGCTGCCTGTCTGTGCCTGTCTGTGTCCACACTCCTCTTGCCGTAAGGACAGTCAGATCGGTTTAGGGCTTGCCCTAAAGACCTCCTTCTTACCTAGTTACCTCTTTATAGATCTTGTCTCCAGATATAGCCACATTCTGAGGTCCTGGGATTAGGACTTCAGCAGGAACCTGGAGACGCAACTCAGACCAGAGCAGGCCCCAGCTGAGTGCAGCGCCCGTGACATGATGCGCCATGCTGCCCTGCGGCTCCCAGCCGGGTATCTGCTGAGCTCCAGGTCTGCACGCGGTGGCTGGCCTGCATCTCACCTGGTGGCTGTGGGGCATCTTCGACTGACCTGATTCCAGCCCCCTCTTTCCGCCCCTGCCCAACCTCATCCTTCCCTGGCCCGGGCTCTCCCTCAGCAAACGGCCCGTCCTCCTTTGCTGTGCACACTCAGGGCCCTGCTCCCAAACCAGAAACCTGGGCCTTGCCCTGGACTTCCCTCTGTCTCCCTCCCTCTGTCCCTCTCTCCCCTCATATCCAGCCAATCCCAAATCCTACGGAGCCTTCCTTGTTAGAATCGGTCCTGTCCCCCTTCCTTCCTCTCTGTCCTCTGCTGCTATCTCAAGCCTTCACTGAGGCTGTCAACGTCCCCATCTCTGGTCCTGCCCCTCTGATCTGCTGCCCACTCTGTCCAGGCTGAGCCTGCTAAGATGCATGTGTGCCCATTGATCTTTCCTGCTCAGCTCCCTTCTGAGCTTCCATCTGCCTCTGGGGTCCTTCTGTCCTCACAGACCTGCCATCCTGCCACCCAGGCCTGACCCCCTTGGAATCCCTGTGTACCTGAGCCCTCCAGTGCCTGCGTTTTCTCCCCTGCCTTTGGCCTGAGCTGCACTCCCTCCTCAGATCCCAGCCTTGGCCCTCTCTCCTGGCATTGCTGATGAAGGTTCCTGGGGGCCTGGTAGCTCCTTGAACCAAGTGTTTGTCTAAAATAATCCTCATTTTCCCCGTAGATGCCTTCATTCTCCTTCTCCTTCTTCTTCTTTTTCCTCCTCCTCCTCCTCCCCCTCC
>NW_012101299.1:2879655-2880683 GCF_000951045.1 Mandrillus leucophaeus
TGACCTTGGAGGAGGGCATGGGCTGAGGTAAGGGCAGAGGAGAGTCAGGGAGATGAGATGGGGGTGGTGTTGGGCCTGAGCTCAGGTGGAAGCTCTGGAGCTGCGAAAGAGGGTGGGCTCCTGGAAGGCCTGCTAGGTACAGCCTTTCTCTGAGAAGCCCCCTCACAGTGAGTTGATTGAGAAGAAAGCACTTTTTCAGTTACAAAGTGAGGAGAATGGCTACACATTCATGTTCTTAGAGCTGAAAGATCTGGAAATGACCTGTGGACAGGAACGGAGCAGGGGAGGCACCTGCCATGTGTCACGTGCTCCACTCTGGGGTTCCATTCATTTTCCCACAAGGCCAAGGACTCCCGCTGGAGGGCAAGTGGGCTGGGCATCGCTGCCAGGCCCACCCAGGACTGGCACCATGTTCCTCCCCACCACTCCCACTCCCGGCCTTCCTCTCCTTCAGGCTGGAATGTTCGCCATTTCAGGTTTCAGGAGGACAGCAGCCCCCTGCTCCTCCAATGACTGCTTTATTCACGTTAGAGTTTGCCTGTATTATTAAAAAAAACCTCTTTAGGTTTTACATTGATTAGGTAGTTCTGGAAGGTCATGTGCTTCCCTAAATCAAGCAGAGACATTATTTGTGACTATCAATAATTATTTTCTTATTAATGTAATTAAAGATCTCATTCTTTCCTATCTAGTAGCCTAGGAGAAAGAAATCTTCCAATTATCTCCACCTTCAGGTTCTTTTTTTTTTTTTTTCAAAATATCTCTAATTATCACTCTTGCTACAAGTATAATCAACTTGCATAAATGAGATTCTATTCTTAGCCTTCATTTAGCTAGCCCTCATCTGTTTTCTAGCACTTTTTATGTTATGGTGACAAACTAAGCTAACACATCTATTCCACACACAACCCACATGGAAAGGCCCAAACTAAAAGAATATATTTACAGAGAAGTTGACTCAGAGCACTCTAAACACACAGGAACCAAGATGAGGGATTCCGCCACGGAGTACAGAGCTCTTCCTGTCT
>NW_012101299.1:2887453-2898478 GCF_000951045.1 Mandrillus leucophaeus
TATCACCCAGGCTGGAGTGCAGTGGCACAATTTTGGCTCACTGCAACCTTCTCCTCCCAGGTTCAAGCAATTCTCCTGCCTCAGCCTCCTGAGTAGCTGGGATTACAGGTGTGCGCCACCATGCCCAGCTAATTATTATATTTTTGGTAGACACAGGGTTTCACCATGTGGGCCAGGCTGGTCTCGAACTCCTGACCTTAAGTGATCTGCCCGCCTCGGCCTCCCAAAGTGCTGGGATTACAGGTGTGAGCCACCACGCCTGGCTGGACAGAGGTTCTGTGTCTTTTTGTTTTGGAACCCTTCTTGAGGACACTGCTGGATATCACCAGGCAGCCTTGGCATAAGAACAGATTTAGATATGGCTTGGATGTTTGCCCCTCCAGGTGTCATGTTGAAATGTGATTCCCACTGGTGGAGACAGAGCCTGGTGGGAGGTGTCTGGGTCCTGGGGGCGGATGCCTCATGAATAGTTTAGCGCCATCTCCTTGGTGATGAGTGGGTGCCCGCTCTGAGTTCACATGAGTGCTGGTCGTTTAAAAGTGCATGGCACCCCCTGACTCGCTGCCTCTCTCACCATGAGATGCACCTGCTACCCCTTCACCCTCCACCATGATTGGAAACTTCCTGAGGCCTCGCCAGAAGCAGATGCTGGCGCCATGCTTGCAGCCTGCAGAACCTCCAGCCAATCAAGCCTCTTGTCTTTATAAATTCCCCAGCTGCAGGTGGGCTCCTGTAGAGCACCGCCAGGGTGGCCTCACACAGATTCCCGATCCAATTTAGCTCCGGGAAAAAGCTGGTTTTGCTTTTTGCTTTTTTGTTCTTTGGACAAATTTAGAAGTTTTCTTTCTGTTAGAAAATGAAAATTATGCTCCTGGACAAGTTTCCTGTTTTGCTTCAGCTGTCAGGAAACCCCATGCCCAGCTGCAAAGCCAGTCCGAGTGGCAGCCCTGCCGTGAGGCGCCCGCTCTTCTGTCTGGGGCCGGGGTCTGCTTTCTGGAGGCTCTTGTGTCTGTTGTCTTCTCGTGAGGCATGAGGAGCAGAGGGTCTGCGGGCGACACAACAGACTCCTTTCATCTCTCACGGGAAGGTGTTTGCTTTAGGCCCTCACTCTAACGTTCTAATCTCAAACCCATACACGTTTCCTCTAACGTTTATCAGACTCCACAGAACTGGGCAGACCTCCGTAAATACCAAACTGGCTTCGTGTGCTTCAGCTTTACAATATGCAGCATTTTTAAAAAATGACAGGGTCCAGGGTTTACACATTTACATCCTATGCAAATAATTATGGCAAGTGTGTGAATCAGAAAAATGTGCTTTGAATTAGGCTGGCCTCTCCTTTCAATATTGCCTTTTATTTGAAAAGAGGCAAACAGAAAGGAATTACATCTATTTGCTTTTTCTGTTGAATATTTTAATGGTTTGTTCTGTCTGAGAAAACCTGATGTTTAGCTAAAGTTGACAGAAACCACAAGTGGACGTGTCAAAACAAGCTGGAGAAAGTTACTTTTGATGTGTTTTATTGAGATATCCGGGTACTTTCCAATTATTTTATGCCAAGAAAGGTAATTCTTCACAAAAAAATGATTTCTTTTGAAAACCACAAGTGTAACTTGTCAAACCTTAAATATCATTTAGATCCATCGCGGGGGAAGTTCTAAGGCAGGCTCTGCGGCTCCTGGCAGGAACAAGAAAGCAGATTTGATGGACGCGTGTGCAGCGTGCGTAGCCGTCCCTCCACGCTGTCCTCCACACACGGGGTGACACGGGAGGCAGGCGGCCTCCTCTGTGCTCAGGAGGAGTTTGTGGCACTTTGTGTCCTCACTGCCCTGCTCCCTGCAGCAGCACCCAGAGCTGTCCTTGGCTTCTGAGGCCACTGAAATGTGAGTGAGCAAAGAGCTTTGAGCCGCTGAAGCCCACTGGCTCTTGGCTCTGAGAAACAGGGATGTTCAGACAGGCGGCCTCTGTTCTGGGGGTGCTGGAAGGGCCCAGATGGCATGTGGCAGTCAGCCAGGCCTGGGGCCAGCACTGATTCTGCCACCCAGGAGTCCCCAAGCCTCCCTGAGCCTGGTTCCTCTTCTTAATGCCAGGGCGAGCAGATCCCTCCTGCAGGGTAATGGAGCCCTAATGAGCAGCACTCAAGGACTCCCAGCCATGGGATGCTGGGCACAGGGCCCGCTGTGCAGGAGCCCCGTGGACGGACGTGTGCCCTTCTCCCCCAGCTTGGATAACGGCGGCCCAGAGAGAGACCGCTCCCCAACCTTGCCCTGCCTCTTAGCAGAGTCCAGCTCTGCACACACACGGCTCGCCGCTCCCTTCTCTCGTGGGGTGAAATCCAAATTCTTTGTAGACACGGGCACTGTGCACACGTGAAATACCTGTGTTCCTCGGCACCAGATTTTTCAAAAGATGACTTAAGAAACAGCTCACAAATACGAAGACAATGGGGAAGGGAGGCGTTTTCAGATTAGACGGAAACCACATGAAAGACGCTTCGGAAGAGGAGCGAGGTTTGGACTTGACTAGGCAGTGGGCGGGGCCGGATCCCCGGTCGTCCAGGAGGGGCCCAGGCGCGTGGAACCGCGGGGGTGGGGGGCTCCCAGGAGGCAGCCCTGCCCTGGGGGGATGCCTGGAAGCCCCCGCGCCCCCACCTGGCCACATGCTCCGTGGGGGATATTGGAAAACCATCTTCTCCATTGGCACAGATGGTCGGATCTGTGCGGCCTTAGAGGGCAGCTGCGAGAATGGCTCTGGCTGAGGTCTGGAGGCGTGCATCCCTCGGTCTTGGCACTGGGACTGCTTTGCCTGTCGCCGGAATTTTACCACTCAATGTTCTTTAAAAAAGAGGACGAGGACAACAAGCTTGGAGAAAGCCCACATTTAATTAAGGTGCAGCCCCCGACGAGGTGCGCACATGTGGTCAAGGTGCAGGAGACAGAGGTCCACCTGGGAGCCCGCCAGGCAGTGCCAGGTCACAGGTCCCAGCCCTCAGCCGGACAGGCCGTCCCTCCTTGGAGGCTGCAGGGTGGGACTGTGTCCCCGGTGCAGGTGGGATTTGGCCCATTTTGAGTCGGGGTGTGTGAACATCTGCAGCTGCCGGGTTTCTTGGTCTGGCCTTTAGTGGACCCAGGAGCACCTTTGCCAGGCTGAGTGGGAGGCCCCGGCAGGTTCACCATTCTCAGGTCTGTCTGCCTTTCCCATGTCGCCCTGGGGTGCGCTAGCTTTCTTGGGGTGTGCCTAACCTTTCAGCTTCCTTCCTGCCACCTCCTCCCTACTTTTGT
This sequence comes from Mandrillus leucophaeus, assembly GCF_000951045.1. Classification (NCBI taxonomy): domain Eukaryota; kingdom Metazoa; phylum Chordata; class Mammalia; order Primates; family Cercopithecidae; genus Mandrillus; species Mandrillus leucophaeus. The sequence continues at coordinate 2,890,735 of NW_012101299.1, forward strand.
GTCCCTGCAAGAAGGAGGAGAGGACCCTGGTCTAGGGCCGTCCACAAGACTTTGTGGGTCCCTGGGTCTTTGTGGGTTCCCAGGGCGGGGCGGGGGCTGGCTGCCCTATGTCGCTCCAGCCTCGGCTAGTGAGAAGAAGGCCGGGCCTTGGCTGACTTGATGCGGTGTCCACCAGGCTGCCCGCTGCTCCCTCAAAGCGGGGCCCCAGGTCAGCTATAGGATCCTGAGCCAGGCTGTGCTGCCTGGGGCTGGGCGACCTCTCGAAACACAGGTCTGGGGAGAATGTGTTCTGGCTTCTGTGCAGAGCCCACTCGAGACCAGGAGGACCCAGGGTGACCCGACACCCTGGACGCCAGGGGAGCAGCGTTATCTAAGACCCTGGGAAGGGAAGGTGGCTGGGGCCTGCCCCAGAGCTGGAGGGAGGAGGACACTGGATGGTTCCAGGTGTGGGTGGACAGAGGCCACATTGGTGCTGGGGCCCTGGAATCCTGGGGGCCACAGTCCGCTGAAGGAGTGTCCGGGACCGCTGGACACCAAGCCCTGGGCATGGTGGGTGGTGTTGAAAAATGGATTGTATGAGACTTTGTCCTTCCTCTCTTTGGCCATTCTCAGTGGGGCTTGGGTTCCTCGGGAATTTCTCATGGGAAGAATGAGAGGGACAGGTGAGAGGACAGAGCCTGCTTCTGTTCCTTCTTCACCTCGTGGGGAGTCACACACGCACGGGTGGGAAGGGCTCTTGGCCAACAGGTGAGGCTGCCTGGGCTGGGGCCTGCAGTCAGCTGCCATCTCTGAGGCCTTGGCAGCTGTTTTTCCATTAACCTAAGAAGAATAGGATAAAACCAGCACATTCTAAATCACCCATATTGTCAACAAGTGCACACCAGTGGCCCTGCAGTGTCTCCACGTGTTTCTGCTCCTGGTGTGGAGCTGCCCGCCAGCTTCTCATTCATAGTGCGGGGCTTCTCAAAGCTGAGCTGTTCTCAGGCCCTTGAGGCCTGGAGCTTGCTGGCCTGGCCTGCGTTGTGGCATCAACACCCCATGTGAGCTTCGACGTCTTGTCTCTTCTTGCCTCCTCCTCAGTAGATGTCAGGGTTCCTGGGTCGCCTCACTGCTCACCCCGACTTGCCCTCAGTAGGTGAGCTCCCAGCCACAACTCTATGCCCCTGTGTCTGTAACTGCCAACTCCACAGGCTTGGCTGGCCTCCCTCCTGGGCACCAGGCCCTATGCACAAACACCACCAGACCCTCCCATGCCTGGATGTCCTGTATGGGTCTGGACATCAACCGAGAGCGAGGCTCAGCCTTCTCCATCCCCACAGCCTCCTAGAGACTCCCTCTCGGTTTGGGTCACTGTCATCTGCCAAGTTGAACGAATTAAGCTGAGAGCGAACCGTGACACCACGCCCTTCCCTCCTTCTTTCTATCTGGTTGGCTTCAAAAAGCAAACGGGCCCTGCCTTGGCTGCTTGCCGTGCCCCGGCCTCTGCAGGGCGCTGCCTCTGCTGTCTTTCCCCAGGCACTCACTGACCGGCTGGGCTCATTGCAGCAGCCCAGGCTCTGGTTCCTCTTCGGTTTCAGGGGATGGAGGGTAGGGACCACGTTGTAGAGCCGTCACCTCTCGCCTCCTCTTCTCTTGCCCCACCAGGGCTGAGCCTGTGCCTGGCACATCGTCACTCACAGACGTGATGCTCAGTGGCTGAGACCAAACAGCAACAAGACCAAGCTCTTTGGGAAAGCCTCAGAGCCCCCGACGGCTACGTCAGGAGCTGGTGAGGATCTCTGCCCTTCAGGAGGAATCCTCGCACAGGAGGAGCCAGGGCTGCCAGATGTCAGGACGTCCTTTAGGGCAGTGCTGCCAAGCCTTTTACATGTGCTGGCACACGGGAAAGTGAACACCTTTGGGTGACAAGATGTAGCTGATGGCAGAGTCCTGGAGGGCGGCTGTCCCAGGGCAGAGCCCCCTCCCTGGGCACAGCCCTCACCTGTTGTTCCCAGGTCCCCTGCACGCCGGGCGTTCTGGGATGTGCTCATTTATACTTGGGGTCCTCACCGTCTCTCACGGCGCTGGGAGAGAATCTCTCTCTGAGGGGATGATTTGTGGAGGGAAAAACCTGGCGAAGTTTCACACGTGAAGGGATTAGATGTGTCATCTGTGACAGGGGGGCTGCAGAGGGTTTCAGGTACAGTGTCCTATTTGCCCCAACTCGGCAGGCTGTGGCTGGGGACTTGGGCCAGCCCTTTCCCCTTGGTGGGTCTCAGTTTCATCGGGAGGGTGGGGAGGCAGGAGGGTGGCCTCCCAGCCCCTCTATGGGAGCCCCCTCCTCTTCCCCAATCTTTGTCTGTTTTTCTCTTTGTTCAGCTGGAGACAAGCTGTCACCCTCTGGCTTCCCAGGGAATCCAATGGCACCTGTGTTTCCCAGGCCTGGGTGTTGCGTCCCGCAGTGGCGTCCTCACCTCTCCCCTCGTTCATCAGCATGTTTGCAGCCGTAGCCCCTCATTTCCTCTCTGAGGATTGCAGACCAGGGACAGCTCGGCTGAGTGGCTCCTAAAGGTACTTTCCAAACCTCCCAGTTAACTCTGTTATGATGGGGTTAAGGGCGCTGTCTTTTCTTCCACACAGTCATTCACTACAATGTTGTCTTGCCCAAGTTATGCCACGCGTTTTGCCAAGCGCCGCTCTCCCCTGGTATCCCGGCGTTTGCCGCTCAGCGACACGGCCTGCATTGCGTGGGACAGCTCCTCGTCCTGGCCATCCCAGGGCCCTGCCACACCTCTTGGGCCTACCTGGGTCTCCTCTCCAATGGAGCAACCCCCACGCCCACCCAAGTCACGGTGTTTCCGTGGGTGTGTGCCGGGGTGTCTTATGCGTGCGTGGGGCTAAGTCTGGAATTTACTCATTAAAACTTACGAAATCACTGCAAGGTCACGACGAGGCTCCGGTGGGAGCGGGCCACAGCAGCCCCGGGCTGGAAGTCAAACAAGGAAGTAGGATCGTGTTGGAACCTGACGCTTCTGCCGGCTGCTGGGTGCAGAGAACGGCTCTGAAGATCAGAGCAATGGCACAAAAGGGCCACGGTGACTGTGCAGAGGTCAGGGCTTCGTTCCAGGCCCAGAGGGAAGCAGGTGGGAGTCAGAGCTGCCTTCCCTCGTGGCCCTCTGGCCTTGTCCTGCTGATGGCAGGGCTGGTGTTAGGGTAGGGGTTGACATGGCACAAATCCACCCTGGACTTATGAACATTGCCACGGAGGTTTCTGTGTGAACCACATTCACGTGTTTTCAAGGAACATTAAAACGAAAAAGTAAATGAATTCATAAATCAGGTATAATTGACGTCATGATGACGTCATGACCTGCTGAACCAGCCGAGCACGGCGGTGAAGGTCATGACCTTTGGAATCCAGCAGACCTGGGTTCGAGGCTCAGCCTGGCTACTTCCTGCTTGTGTAATCTTGGCTGCCTGAATGGACTGCACTTGGCCTTGGTTTCCTCATCGGTGAAACGGGGCAGTGGTGACACAGGCTGCTGGCTTAGGTTACATGAGAGCACGTGGGCGAGCCACAGTTCAGCGCCTGGCATGCGGCAGGCCTTCAGTAAGTCGTAGCTACCCCGTCATCGTCACTGTCACCTGGGACGTCTCCAGCACCGCCCTGTCCAAGAAGGCGGCCCTCCTTCCCGTTGGTGCTGGGGCATTTCCTGCTCACTGGCTGCCCCTGTACAAGTCAGCTCTCCCTCCCCTCTGCAGCCTCCCAGGTGACCTCCTGCTAAAGATTCCAGCACCTATAAAACGTGTTCTTACTCATTTTATGGGTGTCCTTATCAAAAAACACCACCCACTCAACTTTACCTTCATAAGCTGGATTATTTCCTTTTTCTTCCTAAAGCAAAGATGCCTCCCTGCCAAGATTGGGGCATTTTATGGTTCATTCAAACCCAAATGTATCATCTAGATTTATAAGAAACACACCCAGTGCCAAACGCTTAGGGCACATGTACCAAACCAGGGGGGCATGATTGACAAGCAGAATCTTTCCCAGACTTCAGCTCTCTTTCCCCCTTGGCCCTTCACATGGGGAGGGAAGGGGGCTGCTTGGAGAAGCTGCTAGAAGGAAGGGTCTGGTTGAGCGGTGACTCTGAGCTGAGAAGTGCCTCGGCTGCAGGGCTGTGAGGAGGGTGCCTTGGGTGGGCAGTGGTTCCTGAGGTAACCAGGATGCAGCAGCTCTGCAGAGCTGGCTCCCGGCTGCGTGCTCTTGTTCTCTCCCGGCACTGCTCCCCGGGAAGGGAGGCTGGGAGGAGTCTGGAGATGCATCCCAGGACCACTTTGCAGAGACCTGGAGCACTGAGGACTGAGCAGTGTTTCTAACCACGGTCTGAGGCTCAGGCAGTTACTGCCTTGAGGCCAGTCTAGTCTTGCAGCGCAAATTTAACAAGATCCCTAAAACAAAAATGTCAATCAGGCAGATGGTTCTTGTTGGTCCAGTGGGAGAATTTGCTAGGGTGCTGGAGGGAGTCAGGGTGTCTTATGCTGCCCATTCACACTTTTCAATGTTAGGATCTTTTAATAGCAATTTTGGCAAAATGCAACAGCAGCCAGTTTTCAGTGCATAAGGAGAAGGTGAAAAGGAAGCAGGCTGAGTCTGTCTCCAGCACAGATCCTCCGCTCCAAAAGCAGGGCCGAAGGGTGGGTTGAGGGGAGGCGGCGGCTGGCAGGAGGGGACGGCTGAGTCCTGTAATTCAAATAGACAGAAGTGCTGGGATGGAAAATGGGCTTTTTGAATGCACGCTCCAGCCCTGCACTCCCAGCAGGGGCCCGGACGCTGCCTAATGGCCCCCGGATCTGATCATTTATCTTTATCAACTGTTGGTTAGGGAGACCATGACAGGGCTCCTCTCATGCCTTAAACAGAGGCTGCCCTTCGTCTGACACAGAGGGATCCAAGGGGTCCTTCCCTGGAGCCCCTTCTCTTTGCAGATGGAGAGGCTGAGGGTACACAGCTCACCCCACATTGCACAGTGTCGGGGCAGAATGGGGCTCTCTAGACACCCCCACTCCCATCCACTCACCTCACCTGGCTGCTGTCAATTTTCATAGCTGTTCCTGTTTTGGAAATGAGCATGGAACTTATTTTTAGCTACATAGAGGTAAGGGCTGCTGCAGGGCCAAGCGTGGAGCCACAATCACCACTGACTTCACCACTGACTTTGCCATTGATATCCTGGTGTCACGGTTCCCAGGGAGGAAGGGGTTGCACAACAAGGCCGGCTGGGAAGCACTTAGGCGAATCCCTTGGTGACCGCCTGGACGTTGTCCTGTGCACCCGACTTTGCAGCACAACTTGGAGTTTTCAGAGACCTCCTTGGGGCTCCCATCGCTTGGCACACGTCCCAGCAAGGTCCCCACTGGAGCGTGTCTGAGTAGGATGAAGATTTCTTCCTCACTCCTAAAGGAGAGTCTGCTCTGACTACGCATCACCTCATACTCTGAGTTTCTAGAGAGAACCCCTCCACTCATGGCGTGAACGAGGAGCGCAGAGCTGGGCCAGCTTGGGGACGAGCCCGGAGCAGGATGACGGAGATGTCACATGTTGATAGGGATGTCATGATGATGGGGAAGTCACGTGTCACTTGGGGATGAACACGTGTTCTCTGCACTGTCCCCGAGGACCCCATTAGGTCTGCACACAGACTCTGGGAAGGGCGTGCCATCCACCATCGGCTCTGTTTTACAACTGAGGTAGCCGAGGGATGGAGCAGGAAGGACGTGTCCAGGTCCAGGAGCCTGCAGTGCTTCTCCAGCCAGCCCAGCAGGCATGTGAGGAGTTGGTGCTCCCTGGGCGCAGGCTTGGCCTCGCATGGCTGGAATGGGCACGGGTTCAGCTCTTATGGCAGCATCTGGTCCAAGAAAGTCTAGTGGAACAGTGTGGTTGCATAGGGCAGAGGTGCACCGCTAACTCACCAGCACCCACTTGCAGGGCAGAAGACATGGGCCCCGTCTCGTGTGCCAGCTCGGACAGTGGCATCCATACCCTGGGTCCTGTGACTTATCCTAAGACAGCTTTTGTCTGTCCCCACTGGTTTCTGGAGCAGGCCTCCCCAGTGGCGGAGGGAGGCTATTTCTGAGGGAGCCCCAGGTGGAGCGGTCACAGCTATCAGGGCCACCCCAGAATGGCTGCATGTGCCAAGAAGCCTCCAGCAGCAGGAGAGCCACACCAAGCAGCAGACAGATGCCTGGAGCATCCAGGACTGTAGGCCTCCTGGGCCCAGTGGCACCAGCAAGCCCACTGCACATCCCTGCCCAAGTCCCTTCCGTTCCTCAAGTGTCCCTTGTCCTCATCCTGAAGAGGACCCTGCTTCCTCTCCCTTGCAGGCCATCCGCAGGAGGGAGAAGGTGCAGCTTCCTCAGGGCTCCTCAGTGTCCCACTGCCCCACCTGTGCGTCCTCGGAGTCACGTCCTCTTTTTGCAGCAGAAGGAGGTGCCCAGGGGCATTGAGGGCCGATCCTATCCTTAGACCCGGGACCCTGCCCCTCACAGCCTTTGAATAACTACAGTCCTGATGGCCCGTCCCTCAGCTTCTCATGCTCTGAGAAGCATCAGGTGCCTGGGAGGCAGTCCCCTCTGAAGGCGTCGCCAGAGGAGGCAGCCCCTGGGCTCTCTCCCTCCCCTCCTTTGAGCCCACTGACATTGCCTTGAGGGGACACCTTCCTCTGACTTCACAGTTTTCAAACATTTTGCTTTCAAGACCCTGTCACATTCTTAAAAATCCCTGAGTTTAATGTATTGGGAATTAAAATTGAAAAATTTATGACATGTATTAATTCATATAAAAATAACAATAATAAACCCATGATATACAGTATTTTTATACAAATAGGACTGTGGCATTGATTTATATTTTTACAAATGTCTTTCATGTCTGGCTTAAGACAGGATGTCTGGATTCTCACATATGTGTTCGTATGTCATATTTTTTCCCCATGCAGCTTTATGAGGATATTACTCACATTTAATGCAATTCGCAAATCTAAATTGCACAGTTGAATAGTTTTTAGTGTATTCTACTCACAGACTTCCCTGGCTGCCAGCACAGCCAACTTCAGAGCATCAACCCCAAAGAAGCTCCAGACCTCCTCCCAGTCCTTTCCATTCCTTCCAACCTAGCCAGCCATAGACAACCACCTAGAGATTTTCTGTCTTTATGGCATTCCCTGTTTGGTAGTTTTTAAAAATATAAATAGAATCATACAATATGTAGTCTTTTCTTTCACTTAGCAAAATGTTTTCAAGGCTCATTCATGTTGTTGTTCATTGCTGTTTATTACTGAATAATATTACATTGTATGGATATACCACATTTTGCTTATTTATTGGTTGATAGATTTTGGATTTTTCTCTCTATAGCTATTAGGAACATAGTGGTCCCCCCTTGCCTGCAGTTTTGCTTTCCATGGTTTCAGTTACTTATAGTCAACCCTGGTCCAAAAATATTAAATGGAAAATTCCAGAAGAAAACAATTCATAAGTTCTAAGTTGTCTGCCATTCTGAGTCATGTGATAAAATCTTGTGCCATCCTGCCCTATCCTGCCTGGGATATGCATCATCTTTTTTTTTTTTTTTTTTTTTTTTTTTTGGAATTTTGCTCTTGTCACCCAGGCTGGAGTGCAATGGTGCGATCTCAGCTCACTGCAACCTCTGCCTCCCGGATTCAAGCGATTCTTGTGCCTCAGCCTCCTGAGTAGCTGGGATTAC